>NW_003526943.1:4347911-4483379 GCF_000181795.1 Trichinella spiralis | reverse complement strand
AACGAATTTATTCATAGATTTTAGATGAGGGGTATAGCTTTAATACAATATGAGTTTTACTCTGTAGGCATTAGGCAAGGAAAACCAATACGACAAAGACTTCACGGCCCAATAAAATGAAAACCAATACGACAAAGATTTGACGGTCCAATAAAATAGCGTGGGCAAAGACCAATAAGAGAAAAGTGGGACCGAGTAAAACCACCCCAAAATGAATGAAGTTGATTTTTCATTGAAGCGAAGTACTTTTTAAGTTTTGAAGATTGTGGATGTCAGCGATGAAAAAAATTTCCGAGAACTGCACAGCCTTAAAGTTGGTGATCAGCCTCGTTCTCTCGCATCATCTCTCAACGTCAGCTGGAATAAAGTAAAAGGTACGTACTATTCGTGTGTGATTCAATGTTGAACTGATGAATATTTCTAATTATTGAAATTATTATATCTGTTAAATGAAGTTGTGAAATGAAATGAAATAAAGTTGACAAAAATGTTACATCGCATTTTTTTGGTTTTTAGTGAACAGAATTGCCACTGCAACTGGCACTGGACACATCACACTATGGAATTTATCACGTTCTGAAGTAAACAGAGTTAGTGAGAAGGTTGACGTTGTGAATCAATGATTTCTAATTGGTATTGTTTTTTAAGAATAATAATCCGACCAAAACAGCAATATGCTATGAAAGTTTGCTTTCATCATTCCAAGCCGAATTATTTGCTCAGCGCAACTCGCGACGATTGCGTACTATTTTTTGACCTCCGCCAAGAGCGCTCTGCTTTTACATTTGAAAAGTTAAAAATTGCATTACATATTAAACACAAATTTTCAGAATATTTTAATGATATTTAATGTCAGTTTTGAATATTTTCAGTGGAGGCGCCCATGTTCGAGATGTCAAATTTGCTTACAATTCTCACATTTTGTTTGCTTTGGCTGATGCCAATGGGATGGTGAAATTTTTAAATGTGCAAAAGCCAGCAAAGCCTGTCCAATTGTTCACTGCTCATGGTGGGCCGGTGTTGTCTTTGGATTTTAATCCATTAGTTGAAAACATCTTTGCTACAGGTGGTAGAGACAAAATCATTCAGGTTTGGTCGGCATTTTTAATTTGCATAAAATTCATTTGCATAGTGTTTTAATTTCAGATATGGGAATACCAGAGTACAAAGACGAAGCTTGAAGATTCAATAATCACATCAGCGCCGATTGGTCAGATCCATTGGAATCCTTTAAAAAGAACACAAATAGCTAGCTCGACGTTGACGACAGATTTTGAAATACAAGTTTGGGATATTCGGCGTCCATGCTTACCTTGCGCTGTTTTCTTGGAACACACCTCTCCAGTAAAAGGTTTCAATTTGTGTTTTATGAACATTTATTTAAATTCGGTTCTAAAAGTTTGCACTGATACATTTATTCATTCGATTTAAACATGCAGGTTTTCAATGGAAGCGAATTACTTATTACGAATATAGTAACAAATCTTGATTTTTTGATAAATTTATTTCATCAATTTTATTTATTTCAATTTAAATAAATTTCATAATGCTGTCCTTTGAAGCAAAATCATCGATTCTTGATGGCTTTACTTATCTTCTTCCTGCGGCTTTTTGTGCAAGTCTGAAAATATTTCAGCATATATTTTTATATAAAAATGATTTCATTATAATCGACTGAATTCAAATAAAAATTGTTGCTCTTAGTCGTTTGAAAATAATAAATAAATACACTTGCGCAAATTATTCATTTTGGTAATACTGTATAAATATTTCAAATTTTGATGTTTAACTTCCCATTACGAGGGAAATGAAATTCACTTGCTGAATAGTTTTATGATATTTATTCAGTCTTCTAAAAATATAAATAACAAGGAAATCCTACTTCTCTGAAAAAACAAATAGTTGTGCAAAAGTAAAATTTACTGTCCAACAGCTCTATCAGTTTAACACCATATTGCATATGAATTAGGAAAATTATGTTATCTGCATTTCATTAATATCATACTCTGCTCAGGAGTTATGCTTATTAATATTATCAAATGAACAATTTCAACTTTATATTAGACATGTTTTACATTTAATATGGCTATATAATAAATTTCAGTGATTTAATTAAACTTTAAAACAGAAATATTATTGACGACATTTATTTTAAATCTTAAACAACTTATTATGTTATTGATTGTGACTTTTTTGATACGTAATAATTATATCAAATTAATTTAATGTATTTAAATAGCAAAAAGGGAACTTTACAAGGAAAATGCAAAAGAAATAAAAAATGAATTAAAAGGATGGTCAATTTTACCGTTCTTGAACGCACTGATCCAATAACGTAAAATAATCATCTTGCCCTAAGCGTTCTTCTATGTGTGGTAAATAGCTACACTCATCCATTAATCGAATTTCCTAAATAATTTAAAGGTAATATGTTTTACAGAATACCTTGTATATTAATTACGTCGTTGGAGGTTCCACCATATAGGTAACTTGCCGCTGGCTGCACAAGAAGCAGTATGTTCGCAAGAAAAATAAACGTGATGAACATTGTCGCAGATGCTCAACTGTGAAATTTTCTGTTACTCGTGGCTTTAAATATGTTACATTTTGTTTGTTTTCAATATTGTTTGTGTCAATTGAATGAATTCAATGATTACGCTATTCAGCAGATAAATATTTAATATTATTCATTTAATAAAAGAAAAAGTTTAATTAACCACCCAAGTTATCACTTCCAATTACATAATTCTAAACGTAACATTTGTAAATAAGGTTAACAAGATACACAGTCGACCCCTGAGATTCGCGGTTGTGTGTCCCAGAGGAAACCGCGAATTTCAAACTTTCACGAATACATGCCGCTCCTGTTCATTCGGTTCGCTGTTGCCTTATGGTCCTACGCAACTGCGTGTAAACTGCATGGAATATTACGGAACGTTTATTGATCTACAAGCTAAGTATTTATCATATATTTATTTTTTAACATACAACAATCTGCAATTCATATACGTATAATAGTCTACAATGCAATTCTTAACAATATAAGAGTCTTAATAGGGGGGGGGAGGGGGAGGGGGAGTGCGTTTCTGCATGCATGCTTGCCAGAAGTGAATGGACTATCTTGGCATCTTTTTTGAAAAACATTGTTATCAGAAGTTGTTTCTTCCTTTTTTTTCATTTCATTGAGAATTCGATGATATGATTCCGCAGTTATTTCCAAATCACACTTAAGCTTAATCGCGCAAATCATATTTGAATCCGCTTCAAAAGCATCATCTGTTACCTGCCTCAGTGCATGCAGAAAGTTAATTTTTCGAAAAACTCGTGAAATTTCGAGTTGTAATTTGATTTTGTTTTTTATATCATTGTTTGATGAGTATTATTTTATGATTTTATGCCTCTATTTTTGACTGACAAGTATAGTTCGATTTCATTGACGTTCAGCAGCAGCTGCACGATATATATGAAGAACGGACGAAGAACCAAAAGTCAGTTGGTCTGTTAGACAGTTGTCATTCATTCCGCAAACCAACATTTACATTTACTCTCATTTACAGTAGCTCTTTTTGAATTCATTTTTGTTTATTTCTCTTATGAGTAGTGATTAATTAGCCTCTGAGTTGCGTAAGTCTTTATCATTACTGTTATGGAGTGGAATCTCACGAGTGAAAACCTTACCCTCAACCTGCAGATCTACAGTATACATACACAGTGAAATCTAAAAATAAGATGTAGTGATTTCCGGTTCTGTTTTATGATCTTAGCTTGGTAGTGGAAAGTAAACAATTAAATTCATCTTCTACATTTATGTTCACCGTTTTTCTGAAAGGCACCATATGTAAATGTCATCAAAATGCTGGAAAATAAACTACATTTTCCATTTACTCTGATTATTTCAAAATCTGTCACCTCATCAAGAATCCGCGAATAGTAAAATCAGCGAGTTTTAAGCCCGTGAATTTCAAGGACGACTGTATAATTTTTTAGCTTTTTCAATATTTGCCAATTTCAGAAAAAACATTTATTTAACACACGCTTTATTAAGTATAAGTGATATTCAGACGGATATTCGTTTCTATGTAGAACGTTGTCACTGACGTTAGTTTACATTAAAATTGGCATTTATACGTTTATTTACATGTAATAGTAAAAGAGGAATTATTATAAGTAAGGTCTCATCATGTACCATAGAAATTGTTTCGTTTACTGCAATCTTAGACGCCGTATTGCTTGTATTTGTAATGTTAATTTTTTGTTTGACATATTTAAGTCAAATGTTAAGTAAAATTATGTGAATAATGAAAAAAATTAATACACATGAAGTAAACACTGAATACAGGATAAAGCTTTCAATAAAAACTTTTCTACGAAAAACTGACTACGCAGTTTAATAGCTAGAATTTCATGGATGATGCTATTTTTATTAACAATGCAACTGATAAGTTTAAAATATAATTTGCAGTCATAGAATGAACGCTTGCAATTATAAGCATTTACATTTAACGCCATATTTGACATAATTTTATGAATATATTAAAATTAAAAGTAAATTCATAATTGATATTTAGCTGAATTTATTAAATAAAATGCTTTACAGTGCGTCCAGTTTCAAAATTTGAAAAAGAAATATATGCAGAAGTGGCGTTAAGCTGCTATTTTGAAAATTTCAACATTCGAAAAACAATATGACAAATTCAAAATAGTGATTTCCACTTGCAAATGTATTGCCAATTTTTTTAAATCTGCACATTTCCCAAGAAATACAAATGTAAATTGCATGTAATTATTTACCTTGAATAGATCAACAGCAGGGATGTGTGACTGCAAATAAATAAGTGCTATTTAATATTTGATTTACGTCATTTAATTTTCAGATGCTTTTTTGATAACAAAAATAAAAACATAATTTCTGATATACCTGCTAAATAAACAAAATACTGTTAAATATTGATAAAGTGAAAGCGTATTAGACACAAGTAAAATTATGTTAACCATTCAGCATGGTGATCGTTTCACGTGAATGAATACTCAATTTTTTTAGAGAGTTGTTTCTGATTTATTTGAAATAAACTGTTTCGATTCCGTGTAATGTGCTAAGTATGTACTGCATTGTTGTTTATCTCTGAGGCTCCAATAAAGTAGAATATGATATTGTTTACCTAAGTATGGTGATAAAACCTATAATGTAGAAACAATGTTAACAATCAGATCACCATATGCAAATCGTATATCTGAAACAAGTATTATAAATGGAACTATATTTTAATTTAAATCATTCAAAATATTTAAATGAAATTCCACAATGAAATGAATAATTACGGGATGTTTTATTCACAGTATATCAAATCAAAATAATGACTGCCGTGGTCCAAAATTCTATTCAAGGAAGTTGTTATAGAAAAAGATATCATTGCAGAGAGAATATGCCAGTTTTACGTCCGAAAGCTTTATGTTATTTTTTGTTTTATGAGTTTACATACTGCAGCAATATGAAGATTAATACACAAGATTGCAAATAAAGATTTAACGTTTGCTGCATTTGTGAACATTAGTGTGTATTCAAATCAGGCTAACTGAATCCTCTATCTTTTCAGAGCGAGAGCGGTGACCGATGTGGAGACAAGTGGTACGTGTGGAGGCGCGTTCTGAGAATGTCGACAAGAAGACGAGACTGAGCGAGCGAAGAGGAACAATCACAGAGCGACGGCGGACGAACTGGCGCGGACCCAGAGGCAGATCCGCCAGTCCCACCCTGCGGGTCGTTACAATGGGGGCGTCTCTGGAAATTAACACCGCCCGGCATCCTAGATAAATATTATACCTATGTACATACTATCAGATGTACACATCAGTATACCGGTACACCTGCTATTACCCGCCCCTGGCTTTTTGTCCGAATATGAACTCCGTCGAGTGGCTGGAGAGGCTAGAAGACTTCTTCTACGTCACAGAGTTCCGCCCTCTGGTCACGGCGTGGTCGCTCACTACCTGCTGAGCGACTCAGTCCGTCGCGAGCTCCACCCGGCGGGGCAAGCAAGGGAAAACTCTTTCGAGGAGTTCAAGAGGCGATTTCTGGGCACATATGGCCCGAAGGAGTCAACATGATGGCTGATCGAGCGGTCTCATGTCCTGCATTAACGTGAAGGCCAAACCTTCAAGCAATACGCCCAGGAGGTGGCAGAGGTTGGACGCAGTGTTGGCGTGTCAGAACGTGACCTTGTGGCGTGTTTCGCTGGGGGAATAACCTCCAAGAAAGCGCATCTGGCGATCCGGCTGCAGGAACCGCAAACCCTTGCCGAAGCTCAGAAGCTGGTCAGTAAGGTCAGGCGGGCGGAAGAAGATTTCCACCAGAGCCGGCAGTTGCACACCGGCAATCCAAAGCTGGAGAAGTCAGAAGTGACCCAATCCATCAACGCCTTGATACGCGAGGTGGGCAAGCTTTCCCTGAAGCTGGAAAGGGAGGAGCCGACGGCTGTACGACCCGCCAGAAGAGAAGACGGCTGTCTTAATTGCGGTGGCTCGGGCCATCTCTGACGCGACTGCCCCCACGAAAGGCGTTTGTTAAGAAATTGTTCTGTTCGTTCCTCATTGAGCTTACTTTGCACTTCGTTCCATTCTGCACTGTGAAATAGATGCCGTAGGAATTCATCGGCCAGTATGAAAGACCGGAAATTATCTGATTGTATCACTCGGGGTCTGCCTCTCCGGGATATAAACCTGCGCAATGCGTTTAAAAAACAGCATGCAGCTTGTTCTCTTACGATTTCCAAATGCACCACTCGGTTGACCATATATGTGAAGGCAGAAATATACGTTTTGTTAGTGCTGGGATAGCGGGCACGTGTATCTGAGCGAGTATACAATGGACCGGCAAAGTCCACACCAGTATGGCTGAATGGTGCAATTCTTCTACTCGTTCCACCGGTTGATACGGTTCAGCATTTATTCTCCGACAGATTGGGCATGGCCGGATCACTTTCTTTACCGTGTTTATGGCCTTGATGATCCAGAATCTGGTTCGGATTGCAACCAGAGTTTGATTAACACTGGCGTGCAGCTGTCTAATGTGTTGGTTTCTTATTAACAGTTCCACCACCGGGTGATGGGATGGCAGGAGAATCGGGTGCTTGGACTCCGGTGGCAATGTTGACTGCCGAAGGCGTCCACCAGTTCTCAATAGTCCGTCTTCGTCTAGAAAAGGTTCGAACTCTTTAAGTCTTTTAGTAGTAAACTATTTAGTTTTTTCAGTAGTAAACTTTTGAACCATCGAACTTCCGCAGCCCAGAGCTCAGCTATCGATAAATTTGTATCGACCTCCCGTTCAGTTAGCGGGAGTTGGACGCTTCGTGTGAAACGCAAGCAGTATGTAGCCACTCGAATCAGCCTTTCATAGCTGTTGTCCGGAATGGGTCTATCACTCGTTCAATGCCTTCTTCAGTCACCTGGGTGGTTAAAGTCTTGATGGTTTTCTGCTCAGACATCAGAGTTTTATCATTTTTGCCTAGTTCAGCAGGTTCCTTTGGCCATTTCATCCGGGGTTGTGACAATCACTGTGGCCCGTGCCACCACATGTTGGTATGTATTAGTTCATCCAGTGAGCGTCCTCTACTAGGAATATTTGCTGGATTCTCCTTTGTAGGACAATATTTCCACTGCCGAGTGGAAACTAGACCTTGAATTTCCTGCACTCGGTAAGCTAAAAGGGTTTCCAGTGCTGGTAGAAGCCCCGGATCCAGGTGAGAGTCACTTTGCTATCACTACAACAAAGGGTCTCCTGAATCGGCAGGGTGACCTCCTTCTCAAGATACCGCTTCAATCTTGCGCACAGCAAGGCTGCCACCAGCTCCAGTCTCGGGAGGCTGATTGGTTTTATTGGTGTCACCCGGGTTTTCGCTATCATTAATCTCACCGAGATTTGCTCATCCATGGACTCCACTCTCAAGTAAGCGCAGGCAGCGTATGCTGCCTTGGATGCATCACCGAAGACGTGGAGCTCTATCCTTCGCATCTGACTCGCAGCGTGCGGAATCCAAGGCCTGCTGAGTTTGACTTCTGGTAGTTTTTCCAACTCTTCCTGCCAACGTCGCCATTGCTTAGAGATTTTAGGTGGGAGCGGCGAGTCCCAGCTCAATCCGGTTGTCCATAACCACTGGAACATCATCTTGGCCTGGAGAGTGAGTGAATGGCGCAAAATATCCCAACGGGTCATATACCTTGGCCGCCAGGCTCAAGCGTTGTCTCTTGGTGGCCCGGGTCTGAGTAGTTGAGTCTGTCGGTGGTTTGAAGGTGATGACGTCCTCATCCTTCAGCCAATATACACTGAGAGCTTTACCGAGTTCCCTATCACCAATTTTTGACACTTCCGTTCTTGGAAGTGTTGCCAGAAGTTCTGCACGATTACCGGCCCATTTCTTGAGATGAAATCCACCTCTTTTTAGGAACACCGGTACTCTACGGTTCAGTTCTGCCACCTCTGACTCTTCGTCGCAACTTATCACCAGATCATCTACATACATGTTAGACAGAGCTCGCTTAATTATCTCATCGCATTCCTCTGGGTTCCGTTCTGCGTGTGCTTTGATCACATTTATTGCGAGGTATGGCGAACATGCCAACCCGAAACACATACGGGTCAGGCGGTACGCTCGCACCGGTTCATCCTGGGAGCAGTTGCGCCACAGGAAGCGACAAGCATCGCGGTCTTCGACCCGGAGTCCGACTTTCAGGTACATCTTTTTATGTCAGCCTGCACAACAATTCAGTACTGTCTGAAACGGAGTAACACACCCACCAGATCGGCTTGCAGATTCGGACCCGTCTCAAGGCATTCATTGAGTGAGACACCACCGCATTTTGCTGACCTGTCAAACACTACTCGGCATTTTAACCCACCGTTAACCATCTTCTACACTCAATGATGTGGCAGGTACCAGATTTTATCTATCTGTTCGTTCTGTCTGGTCACCTCTTCTGCCCATCCATTTCGGAGGTACTCCCCAATCACTGCGGTGTACTCGAGTCGTTTAACCGGGTCCTTCCGAATCACAGCTTGTAATCTGTGCTCAGCTAACGGGCGATTGTCGGGTAACCAGATCTCACCAGGTTTCCACAATAGCCCCACTGAGTACCGCAAACCGTCGTATGCTAGCGTGCGATGAAACTGATCACTTACCAAATCCTGAGTCATTTTTTCTTCTTGGTGCTGGATGCCGATGGATTTGAGCTCCCAGAACTTCTTCAACAACTGTTCCATGTTGTCTTCAATTTGAGCGCAGTGACACCGGTATTGAAAGGTTGACGCTGGATTCACCGGACCAAAAACAACTCATCCTAGAGTTGTTTCAATAGCGACCGGGTCTGTTGGATTACCTCGTAGAATTTTTTCATCAAGAAATCTGCCGTACGAATCGACGCTGATTAACACGTGGACAGGGAGCTTCTCGTCTTGCTCCTTTGCAATCCGCAAATGTTGGAGGTGCTTCCAATCTCCGCACCGGACAGGGACCGACTGGATATTATCACAGATCCGTGCGAGCGTCTAGGCTTCAATGGGTTCCACGTCGAGATGATGTTCGCTCACCTTCACTAGGCTTAGTCTGAAACCAACTCTTCTGGCCAAGGTTGGGGTGCAATGAATACCGCCGATTCCCTTCACGATTACAGTCTCTGCCACTCCAACCAGGCCTAGGGCCCTCGCCCTATCTTCCGTGACCAGCGTTTGTTCAGCACCTCTGTATAACAAGCAGTTGATGACCAGTCGCTTCCCATTTGCACCATGGGCAATGGCCTTCACTGTTCGAAACCGGATTCTGGCTGAACCGCGTGTGTTGGCGAACAATAAACGGGAGGTTGTTTCCCTTTTTGCTTCTGTGCGAAACTTGTTTTAGGGGTGGTACGTGGTCGTCTGGCTCAGCTTGCCTTTGAGCTTGCTGGTTTGAGCTCATCAGAACTAGAAGGTGGTGGAAGCCCCAGCCACGGTTCTTTAGTCTGCACTCTGTTACTCTATGCTCAGGCCGTAGCACCTGAAGCACAGATATAGTGTCCTGGCGGTTTTCTTCCGTTTTTCTGATCCTTGCTTTAGAAATTTGAAGCAGTTTGTCACATGATGCTCACCATGACAGACGGCACATTTGAGAGACAATGAGGCAGGAAGGGCATCGATCGTTGAGTGTCTGCGTGGTTGTCGTCGAACATTTTGGCGTACCGGTGAGGATCGTCTTTTCTTGGTGGCAGAATCTTCAGTGTTGTTCATGCTGAGGGCTTGCAGACTAAGGAAACTTAGAAACGTCTGCGAGGTTAACTGTTCTTCCTTTAACTTGGCGCTGCGCGCCTTCCACCTTGTTCGGGTCCCTATCGGCAATAGCTTGATCAGCACGGGCAACAACACTCGAAAGGCAGAAATGAGCGTGGTGTCACACTTGTGTCGATATTTTTACCGAGGGCGCAGATCTCCAGCAGATGACTGCTGATTTCATCCTCAGCAACTCCTTTCGTTTGTGACTGGTTGCTGGCCGTATCTCATGAAGTCAGCTGATGTGGGCGTCTAAAATATCCGTTGTTTGGTGGAAACGATCATGGAGCAGCCTGACTAGGGCTTCCTGGTTTTCTGCCGTGATTGTCAGACCACTGAGGAGTTGGAGGGCTTCGCCGGATAGGCAAGGTCTAAGATGGATCAATTTTGTGACGTCGTCGAAGTCCTTCCTACGGTGTACCGCTCCTTCAAGTTATCCCCAGAATGCCTTAAATTCCAAGATGTCCCCACTGAAGTTGGGGATCTGTACGATGGCACTCAATGGAACTCATTAACCCTGACGTTGAGTTGCAGGTTCATGTGACGAATCCGGCTAAGTTGGCAGCAGGTCGCCGTTTTTGAAGCTGCGTGATTCCAATGTTCACCGTTGAAAAAAACAAAGGGTGCAGCTGGCGTTGCGTCACCGTTGTTTTCTTACCAGGAGTAATGTTTTTATCACGGGCATTTATAGATAGTGATGAGTACATATAGAGAAAAGATTTCTCAACAGCGCCGAACCCAACGACAGCCAACGGGTACGCAGATCGGCGGACCTGGAAACCGCCGGGTATTGGCCATGGCCGGACTGCAAGCAGGCAACATGTTATGTGTAAACGACAACAAGGTGGAAGAAAGATGAAGCTACCGTAAGCGGATATATACTTGAAGATCGAAGGAAGATTACGGTAATGCGTCGGTTGGAGCGAGCGTGTTGTTGTTGGTGCTGGAATCTTCCTGTGATGAATCGGTGACAGTCCTTATTCAGAGTTGCTAATAAATACTGTCTTCCTTACCTGTCTTTTGATTGCGATAATGTTACTGGGAAAGCGCGAACCCGGAAGAAAGGGGAGCTGAGCTGGCGGAAGCCAAGCGGAGGATATGACCGCGCAGAGAAACCCGCCGGTCGACAACGGCTCGTCGTCGTCTAGTGACGACTGTGCTAATAACCCGGTTGGGATGACGAACGAGCCCGTCCGAGAGAGCGGCTCGTTACAAGCATAAATCTGATCTACGTAATCTGCATTGTTTAAAATTTCGTTTCCTTGTTATACCAATTTTATTTTCCAAATCATTCATTAATTTTATATCCATCTATTTTGCTTTAAATTTCCTGAGTGTATTTACAATCCTCAGTGTTAGAAATATACATGTAAAAGTTTTAGTTAAATTCACAATAAATTTTACAAGAATGACCACCACCACTTGTTAGAATAAAGAAAGCAAATTTGAGCCGCAGTTTAGGCAGTCGTGGAGCAACAGGTTGGACATATCTTTGTGAATTTGTATACTTTGCATATTATGCAAATTGAAGGCTGAAACGCACCCGTCGATTTCAGCGCTGTATCTTTTATAATGTGACGTAATTACTGAAACTCAGATTCTGAATAGGATAACATTTTGAATGATGCACCGCAGACACTAATGCATCTCTTAATTTCAATTAGACTCAACAATACATCATCACTGAAAATCAGCGACCAGCTGTTGGCTTACCACTGCATTTGTGCAAATTTGTGTGCAGTAGATAATCTTAAAGCCGATAAGCCAAAGTCAGATAACATTCAATGCAGTGCATTTCTAAACGGATAAAGAATTATTAGCCTTAAAAAAATATAAGAGCCGTTTTTCCTCAATGAATCATCTCTCCATTGCTAACATTTGTAATACTCTCGCAGGGTAAAAACTGATTTTCCATAAATTTTCAGTTGCTGACACAATCGTTAACTCTTTCTTTGCATTCGAATCATCCGTATGACACATCTATGAAGTGCAGCTGCTCATCTGCCACTTTCTGGCATATTTTAAAGGTGAAAGAGAAAAAATTTGGTTTAGGCTCGAATTTTTCGCCTCATGCTTGTTTCTGAATGAACTGCTCGTTTGGAAACTGTCTTACCAAAATAACATTACATTTTTTTAACATTTCAAAATGGTTTACTATTGGGAATTATAAAACATACTATTGAAAAATTTCATTCCGCTACACGCAACACAGTCACACAAATTACAACTGCAGTAAATGTTATGTGATTATTCATACTTGATTTTCATTTTAGTATTACTTGCAAACACACTTCATTTAAATTTAATTCTATTCATGAAATATTGCAAAAAGTGTATTGTAAAGAAAACTCAACAACTGCAAAAATCATTTATGCACTTACACTGCAAATTCAAATTCAAACAATGTAACAAATAGAATAAGAGTTTAAATGAGATTGTCTTTTCACCTTCCAAAGTTACTCATAAATTGAATTTTGAAAACCGCGAACCATCATATGCATCATTTTCAGTTTTTAATTTAGTTAACAATGATAATGTTCAGCTAATGGATATTGTAACCACAACTGACGTGCTGGGTTGAAGTTTTAATATTGACTATTACAAAACGTTTACTTAAACGATATTGCCAGAGATAAGCACAACTGGAACAAAATTAACAACTTTTCACATTCACAAGTTTGAAACGATTTTCAACATCATTATTGCAAAACAAATGTACCAATTATGTTGTTGAAATGAAAATTTCAAAATAAATCATTTATTGGTTTAAGCATTACTATATTGTAGAGTTGGGAAAAATATACTAAAAAAAGAAAGAAAAAACATCAAAATGTGTAAATTTGGTGAAGGCAGTCAGAAAAACGAATGTGAGAAATGCATTTTTCAAATAACAAAAAGCAAAGGAATAACAGATGCATAAAGGTATCGACTGATGATGATCAGAGATTAAATTTCATTTTTGACGCTTCCACAAAGTGCTGTGTCACGTATACTTTTATCAGTAAAATTATTCATTAAAAATAACAACTGCAATTTGAAGTTGTACTTTTACCTCCGCTTGTGTTGAGTGGGAGAAACCATTTTGAAGAAACAGTTCGGAAAATAATTTTCAACGAGAGTCAACTGTAGCCGTGCGCAACGCTTTTAATTCACTGATGAATGCGGAACCTTTGAGACCCCAGAAAATGCTGACCGCTAGAACGATCACCCCAAATCCACCAGTGAAGCCGGTGACAATGTGCACTGGACGATTCATCCTGGAATCGAGACGCCTTTGCATGTCGAACTCAATGTACTCAAGATCTGTGGGTTCGTCTCCAAGTGGACGCCATCCGTCGGCCAGATGACGTTGATTGAGCAGAAAATGGCGAACTGAGGTCGCGACACCCGGTTCGCTCAAGTCGGCTGAGAACAGCTTCAATTTATCATTGTAAAGCATCAACAGCGTTGGACAATTGTCGTCGGTGATGGTCATCTGCAAACGCTCCGCTGCAAAGAAACCGTTCACACCGGAACATTCAAGCTTGACAAATTCGGTCTGCTTGTAGTCGGAAGCACTCTTCGCCAGACGATCCCACCAACGTCCGGCAAAGCGGGCGCATTTGGCATTTTCCTGCTTGTACAGCAAAATCATCACGGCCACGTTCTTATTCAGCAGCTGATTGAAATTGCTGTAGTCGACCGACCTGGCCACGCCGGCTCCCATCTGTCGAATCCAACGGCTTATTTCCTCCTTGTTCCATTTGCCGGTGTAGTGGAACAAGCGTCCGGCGACGGTGTAAGTCAGAGCCGGAAAATGCCTCACGTGCAAGTCGTCGGCAAAGGCGAAATTGTCCGTCATGATGTAAGCCGGACGAAGCGGAGCCGGCCTCTTCTTCAGCTCAGCTTTCAGCTGCAAATCGACCTGCTGACAGATTGGATATCGTTTCGCGTTCCCGCAAAATAACACTATCAAACTGTCGTCAACGTAACGTTCAGCCAAGCTGCACAGGCGGAACAGTTGACGCCGAAAAATTTTCACCTTCCAATTCGCCTGCTTCTCATTCAACAACTCTCGACACTTGTCCAACAGTTCGACCGCATCACGGCTGTCCAGCGCGCTGACCAGCGTGAATATTGTGAAAAAAATTAAAATCGCCGACAATATTGCGCGAAACAACATCCCGTCTAAAACGTACTCGAACTAAACACTAAACTTTTTCTCCAAACTGAAGCTTTCAGCTTGGCACAAACAAACTCTGCCGTCGCAAAGTAGCAGCTGCCATCGCTTCCACCTTCATCATCACGAGAAGCAACATGTTATGTTCTTACTAATGACGCTTACGTTTGAAAAACACTACATGAACTTCATTTTCATTTTCATACTGTACATTCATTTCATACAACCGTACCAGCTTTTACTTTATCAGTTATTAAACAATTAAATCTGCTATTTGAAATTGCACATTCAACACCGCAAACAGTTTTTATTGTAAAATAAATCAACAACGGTCGACATTGCTGAAAACATGCAACAGTTGGTCCAAGTTCTTTGAATAAAAGAATTGTGCATCATCAGTTCTGGTTCTCGGTGTTGAAATGATCAAACCACACTGTAACTGTTCTGTTCAAACATATTATATATAGCATGTACCCTGCGTTCCGATATACTGTAGAGGTGATATAATACTTGAGTAATTACGCAACCGCTATCCACATAATGCACATTGAATTTTCTTGAACCGATCTCTGAAATTTCTGAAACAATTTCTTATTGAAAAACTTCTTCAAAAAATTTAACACGAAAATAAAAAACTGTATTAATTAAAACGTTAAATTTAACTTTAAAGCTCTATGAAATTCAATATTTGTAAGCTTAATTAGAACTGCTCGTAAAAGAACTCGCAGGCTGGCAAAGCGTATTGTTATTTCGCAGGAAACAGCATCACAGTTGAAAGTCACCATGAAGCAGAGCTGCGACAATAGTTCTTTTAACTTCTTCACAAAAATGAAAATTACTTACAACTCTACGACAACTTTCAGCGGTTGCACAACGCGAAAAAGCTAAAATTAAACAACCATAATATCAAACATGTAGACAATTTTCAAAATAAATATATTTTTTCATAAAATGTGGCCTTTAAAAGTAACGCTTGGACGTAAAGTACAAGCTCGTTGCTAAAGTACAATATTTTATCGCAGAAAGTAACGTCACAACAGAACAGAATGCTGTGAAGCTGGCTGCGAATAGTATAAATAAGAATAAAGAAAATAAAATGTGAAACGAAAAAAGAAAGCAACAAACACCAAATTTGCAAAAAAATCTTTTTACCATTAGAACCAATAACATCGTACAAATCAATTAGGAAGGGAAAAGCAGCCGAAATAAAAAAAACAAAACTTACTGTATTCTGTCAAACATTTTCCAGAATTCAACAGTGTAAGACAGAACTGAAAAATATCAACAAATTAGATACTGAAAATGCAATATATTGACACACGCACACATAAATATAAATATGTCTTAGTTAACAATTACTTTCAGTTTCATGAAAATGTAGACTTCAAAAATTAACTTGAACGTAAAGTACAAGTGAACTGCTAAAGTGCAATAATTTATCGCAGAAATTAACGTCAGAACACATTAAAATGTCCTGAAGCTGGCTGCGAATTATGTTTAAAAACAGTCAAAAATAAACGTGAAATATCTGCAAAAGCGTAATTAAATATAAATTTCAAGTACCATTTAAAAATAATTATGAAATTTATAAGAATGATCACAGAAAACATTATCAATCAGTTAAACATGAAAATAAACAGATACTTTACATAATCGTAATGATTATCACAAGCAAAATAACTTACCGAAAGTCCATTTTCACCAGTATTCTAATTTACAAATTCAACCGGAACACTTCTTCACAAGGGCAACTACCGACCTAAGGCACATCGTTTCTTTCTTTACCGAAGATGACGTATCACTTCATACTGTAAATATATATATCCTGAAAATTATATTCAGCCTACAATGCAGCAAAAGAATACTATACAATTTAGAATTAAAAAACTAGTTGCGAACATTTCATAAATTTCATTTATTTTTATGAAAATAAATGAAAAATGATGAAAATATTTTTGAAAAAACAACATAAATGACAATCTTATAACATTTGTAAAAATTGCACGAAAAACAGAAAAAATTTTCAGTTTCGCAAATAAATGTCATACACATCAGAAAAAAATCGAAAAGAAATTACTTTTAATTTATTACTCCTTTATAAAACATAAAAAATTTAAATTCTTCCTCAAAGCATGAGGAAAAAGTAAAATTTAAATAAAATCTACGAAAAATTAACAGCAATAATAACAAAACAAACTTTTAATTAAGATAAAGATGCAACGTAAACGTAATGTGAGAGATCAATAAAAACAGTTTGTCTTGGTTGATTATGAAAATCTATCTTCATTCCAATTTTCAATATCGTCCGACTTTACACTTCATCAGTTCCATACAAGCAGACGCATCTTCTTTACTATCGTGTCCTCCGACTGTAAAACAATTTATTCATTAGAAGGTTGTAAAATGAAATTTGACAAACAATTTAAAAAATTAATAATAAATTTTATAAAATACCAAAATGAATATTGCATAAAAGCGTGCTAGAACTATTTATTCTCAATATTTAAAAAGTTGTAAAAGTGGCAAAACGTTGATTTGGTCGCGAGAAAAAAAATTTCAAATTATGATCACCGTTTTCTTGAATAATTTTTTTCAAATATTCCATTGCTAAACTTTTCAGCGCCCTTTTGTAAGGCAAACCACGACGATGCGGAAATACAACGGATGTATCGACAACTTTCATATGGATTAACTGCAATAAATGAATGAATGCAATAGTTGAGAAAAAGCAGAAAATAAAAAAAATTTACCTTCAGTGCCCGTAAATCACAATCTAAGCTGTGACCAATTAAAATTGAATCTGGTGAAAAAATTTCGCTCAAATCTTTCTGCACATCTTCCAGCGTCCATTCGGCCTTTGCCAGCTCTTGTTCAGTTATTCCACTGAAACGTGTGTTACAGTCGAGCAGGGCGCCGGGAGGTTTCACTAAACGTTCGTAAACGGTTTCCAAATTCCAATCCACCACGGTCACCCTTGCCAACATGCTGCCAATTGTGGTATATACCATTTCACAATCCAAAGCAAAAACGCTTTTTCTATATAAAATACAAATATGCAGCAATAATTTAAAAAAAACAATAATAATAATAATAATAATAAATTACTTCTTCTGCTTAAAACCAGCCGTGTGAATGTAGTTGTTCAATTCCGATTCCGGACTAACACGAGTAACATGACAATTCGCCATACAACATCCATCAGATTGAAGATCACCTTTGCAACACGTGTGCTGCAGATCAGTACTTCCCGAAGCTTGAATAGATGAAGTAAATTTTTTTAACAAAATTCACGTTAGCGTAAAAATATTGCATTTCAAAATAATTTAAATTTAATAAAATATTCTTACATCGCACATTGAAAGCTTTCCCAAAGTGATAAACACATCGATCCTGTCTATCCGGGTACATCCAGTCAGGCGTCAAATAAAAGCTCTTACCACAACGATCACATTGTCGCTTTTTATCTAAAATAATAACTTTTCATAAATTTCCACTAATAGGAAAAAAAACAATCTTTTTCACCATCAACAGGGAGGTAGGTTTTCGCAACTTCTTTTTTTGAAAAATATGCACGGGTAAAATTTGTCGGATCTGGCAACGGAAAGCCGTGTGCTTGAAGATCATCCAAGCTCAACACAAACCGTTCAAGCTTATTGTAAAACAAATCTTCAAGCGGGAAAAAATTTTTTATAAACATATAATATAAAGTGGAAAACATTATCCTGCGATCTACCAAGTAAAACTTGCGAGTCCACAGCACTATAGGAAGAAACAGATCGAATGCTCAGCTGACCATCTTTGATACGTTTCAATCGATGTATTGCCGCGACGTTGTATGTCATTTTGTGTTGACAAGATCTGCACAAAAATTCTTCCTCTTTTTGAGCCTGAAAATTTATTTACATATAATTATTTTACAAATGAAAAACAAAATGATGCAGGCAAATTTCATACGACATACCTTTTCCAAAGCTTGTTCTTCCGTTGCACCCTGCTGTAAAAATGCGTCGATAAAATAATTTAAAATAGTTTGCCGCACAGTGAATGGAATTTTCAAATGGCTACCAGGTACAATGACCGGTCTTTTGATAAGCTGGAAAGAAGAAAAAAATAAACAAGTTTATGTGCACATGGAAAGCTGAAATCCACTAAAACCTTTTGGGTGTTTTCTTTTTTCACAGATCTCAACTGCTTGATTGCCAATTCTGCATTGATACTGTTGTTTTCAAGCGTTGTTGTTTTTTCAGGTTTAATATCGGCAGGCAACGTAGAAAACATAGCACCAGGATCATTCTGCAATGAGAAAAAAAATCGACCATTTCATCACAAAATACGCAGTAAAATAATCGAGAATACACATACCTTTACAATAGTGGCTTTTTCAACTGGTTCTGGCTGATGAGATGTCGAAGCTAGCTGACCAGTTTTATAAGCTGACCAGCGGATGTTGGACGAAGTGTTGTATTTCTGTTGAATCATGCTGGCTTCTTTTTCCAAAGCAACTTTCCTCTTCTCATAAGCAACTGACGCCGACTCCAGAACCGTATCTTCGTCCACGCTGGGCACATTTGCATAGCTTTTCGCTTTTTCAACCAACAACGACTGAAACAATTGATCGGTGGTTTCGTCAACAGAGGGTTTTTCAACTTCATCTTCATCAACAGCGCAGAAAGCAATAAGACGGTCGTCGTCGGAATCTTCACCAAACAGATCCACTTTGCGAATCTTTTTCGGCGTGGACGTGGACAAATTGCCTGCATTGTCCAAAATTTCAACAACCTCTTCAGGCTTTTGCCTTTTAAGCTGGGAAATTGGCTGTTCTTCGACGATCAACAAGTTGGGCGTGGACGAGGGGCATTTTTCCAATTCCCCTGCAACTGGTGGGGATGTCTCTTGTTCGGCTGCGGAAGAAGAAGATACCGGCGATGAGGTTGGTTCGGATTTTGTTAGATCAATAATTTCAACACTGCACGGCGTTGGACAGGATTGGGCATTTTCCAATTGTCGAGCTTTACGACGCTTTTCTCGGTCTTCTTTTCGTTTTTTCAACTCCGCAATTGGAGTTGGAGTGTACGCAACAGCAACGGCTGCGGCTGGAGCAGCAGAAGAGGGAGAAGAAGAACAATTATTATCATTCGAATAAGCCGTTGTTGATTTATTATTAACTTCAGAAGAATTGGTTTTTTTATGAACAGCTAAAATAATCACAATAAACACATATAAAATTGTGCAATAATTCGAATTGACAAATACATGATCAAGTCATACCTTTCGAAGATTCTTGATGCGAGAAAAAACAATATGGCCTATTGCAAGCACCGGTTGAAAAGAATGGACATGAAAACTGTCCGAACCTATTGTTCGAAGGAAACATTTTTTATCCAATTTCCATCATTTTTCAATTAATGATAAGCTAAAAAAACCTTCTCAAATGCTCAATTAAATAAAAAAACACTTCTTGTAAGAGCAAGATAATCGCTGATTATTATAAACAGTTCTTAATTGAAGCAGAACAACATAACTGATATATTTAATACTGTGATTAAAAACACGCAATTGGGTAAAGATAAAATGCAAAATTAAATGTGTCATTCGACGCCAGAAGGCAATACGAAGGAAATGTAGTCGCCTAAGGCACCCCACGAGCTTCGGTTCATTTGATAAATCCAAATCCAGACAAATAAGCACATAAACCAGACGCCAGCGCCAATCATTGAATAAATTACATCTAAAACAAAAAAAAATAATCATAACTAATAATGAAATAATAACAATAATCAGCCTCCATAAATCAACTTCAAATTTCTGCCAAATAAAATGCGGAATTTTTCTATATATGTGTAGTATTAACAAACAAACAGTGATGAAAATACAAAGAAATTTCAAGAAAATCAATCAAAATTTAAAAAATAAAATAATCAGAATAATCTAATAACAAGATTGAATTTCATATGCCAACTACTATTACATTAAAATACGAATTTCTTTGTAAAAGAAATTATCACATCGAAAATCTATAATTATAAATTTTCATAAAGTTTAGAATTGATTATATATTACAATTGACTTCTAATCGTAAAAGCATACAAAACCCATTTCATAAACTTGCAGTCACTAATTGAATTTTTCTTGAAATTTCTAAAATAATATAAGTTCAAACTACTATTTAAAAATTAAGAAAATGCAAATTTTGTCATAAACTGCATTGAATACGTCTACGGTAAATATTTAACCTTGTAAATCACATTGCATATGCGTATAAATCGTAAGAAAACAGCCACTCAAAATGTTATATTACACATATTTTCTGCTCAAATAAATAACAACTAATTTACTAGTTATATTAAAAAAGGCAGAATAATAAAAATAAATGAAAAATAGCATACTGGTAGCATTTCTCATAGCAACTATTCAGTGCGAAAAATTCTTATCAATAAAGCGGATGTAAATTTGCTGAGATGTTTAGTTCATGTGAAATCGTCTGTTAAGCGATGCGATAGGTGTTACGTACATCTTTTGATTTCACGTTGTTCTTCAAAATGTGGTTTACGCAAAAAAGCTTGATAGAAAAACCACATCGAATTGACGATCCATAACAATGGCAACATACCAAACCCGCCTGAAATACAGTGCTGTGATTTATTTAACTTTACAAACAACAAATGAAATGTGAATGCAAAAAATGCAATATAATGAATTTAGTTCAATAACAGGCTACAGCTATTTTTGATTACAAACAAAATTAATGCATAAATTAAAAGAAAACTTTAAGATTTAACGCATGGACGCATGGTTCTAGTAGAAAATAACTAAGCAAACTGATGCGCAGCATGTTTAAGATTGTACTTACTGGTTTCTTCATCGCATCAAAATATTACTTATCAGATTTGTAAAAATACCGTTTGCTTAAATGAAAACTTTAAAATCCAATTATTACCATAAAAATATATTCGGCAAAGACGTAGCTTATCCTTGTCGCTGATTTTCTCCAAATTCATATCAGCTAACTCTTATTTTTATTGTTCACAAAGATAAACTAACGCATAGTTATGAAAATGGTAACTATTTACAAAAGTCAACTTTCAGCAAGTAGAAGGCTTCAAATAAAATTACAGTAAATGAAGCATTTACAACTGTAACGATAAAACTTGCTTATCAATTCTTCTGTAAAATAGATTGATTTTATTTGGTGCACAGTTTTACTGACCTAGTTGTTGTTGGCATGCCGTTGGAAATTGTTTAATAGTCTACAGGTTAAGACTGGGCACTTATTAGCTGTGCAATTGATATTGTACAGTAGAAAGTCTGAACATGGAATGGCTCAATTTGATTGTTTTGATGGGCGATGCACTTCGGGATTGTCAGAACGGTGGTAGTAAAACGTTTAATTTGAAGTGCTCTTGTCCAAAGTTGTTCACTGGTAATTATTGTCAGCATATTAAATGTGTAAACGGTGGTATCAAACGCCCGAATGAGACTTGTGTTTGTCCGGATGCGAAGCACTACACCGGCCGTCATTGTGAAACTCTTATGTGTGAAAACGGGGGAATAGCAAACGAATTTGGCTCATGCAATTGTTCGTCAGCTTGGTACACTGGACAGTTTTGTGAGTACTCGGTTTGGTGGAGTCTGTTTTATTGCATCATAGTTCTTATTGTTGTGTTTGTTACGTTCGTTTTTATATGCTGGTTGCGTAAATTTTGTCGTTCAAAACGAAACACTCAAATAGGCAACGTAACGGCTGGAAGACAGGGAAATTTGGAATGTCAATTAAACGGCGGTCAGTCTGAGATGTCCTTCCTGCCACGTGCCAGTCGTTACAAGCAACGGAGAGGAACAAGCAGTCAACATCGCCCCGAACCACTGTTCACTGCTTCTCATGGTCACCGTCACCAACAGCAATCTGTGGAGAAGCCTTCGTCTGATTATCCCGAAGCTCCACCTCCACCTTACGAAGCTGCTTTATTCATGAAGAAATACGTTTGCAACCTAAACGAGTAGAATTGGTTTTGTGTGACACCGTTTTAGGGCTACAATACTTGTCTTATACTTTCGAAAATATATTTTCAGCTCATCTCAAGTATTGGCTTCATTATCTACCTTGCCGGGCAAGTTTAGCACTTCTTATTTGGTATAAACATCTGTATTTACATTTTACTATTATTCATTCGTCTTTTGAAATTAAAACAATAGTTTCAGCTCATGTTTGATAGCTTGGTGCATTGTAATCGCATTGTTATTTATTTACATACCATGTTTTATTTTAAACGTTTTTACGCACTCAGTTTTCTATGCACAGCATTCTAAAAGAAACCAAAGCGAATTGTTCAATTTATACTGAAATGAACATCATGTGTGTGTGTGTGATTCACAAATTTTTAGAAATGTTTGTTCATTCAATGTGACTGACTATTGTAAAATCATTATTTTTCAACTGCATTGAAAAGTTTTGCAAAAATATGAATTGGATATTGTTTTTTCTTCTTGATTCTCGGTCAGTTTACATTCAATGTATGTATAATTCAGTCCTTTTGATCTTGGAGAACGTGACTACTTTTGCTTTTTATATTTTGGCAGGAGTAAATTCAAACTTGGTAGTTTAACTAAAACGTTGATTTTACACTATTTTGTACTTTACCTCAGTAGTAGGGTGAAGTTGATTTGAACAAATCAGTTGGAATGATTTTAAATATTGCATGATTCATTCTAAATGTACATATGCGCCCGAAGCTTCATGCATATGTAATTTTTCATCATACAGTAAAAAAACAAACCAAGTGCAATTTTTGAATAAATCATTTTAGTGATATTTAATTCAACATCGTGAAAAATATTGAAACGAATATAATGTGACCGTCCATTACAGGGACAACTGTCTGTTTTCCATATTATTACTGCGAAATGAAATACAAATTGGCAAAAATTTCCACGTGTACCATTACATAACTATGTGATATTGAAAATTTATTTTACATTATTATATTCAAACCAATATTTCAAATGTGAATAATTTACTGCTGACAAATACTGTTTTATTAAATAGAATGTTATTTTATTGTTTGAGGTTTAGTAGCTCATTATTATTTAAACCTGCAAATTATTATCCATTTTTTACAGTAATACGTGCGTAAAAGTAAGAAATTAACGTTGATAAAAAGAATGATGATTTTGTGTTTCAGTTAATGATAAATGCATCATATCATGGTCACTCATGTATCATATTTTCTTCAGTATGTTACAAATATCAGCGGAAATGGAAAATAAGCGGGGAATTCTAAAAGTTTGTATGTCTTTTGTACTGTTGTATGATTCTTTAAGTAAAATATTTTAAAAATTTTTATATTCGAATAAATTTTTATATAGAAATAAAATTTACTTACTTATTTGAGCTGTCTACTTTGTTTTGTTGTTTGTTCTACTTTTGGGTTCAATATTGTATTAACGTTTATTTTTTTGACCACAGTTTATCTTATACATATGCATATATATATGTGTGTGTGTGTATGAAATTTCACTTCTGTTTTGAAGGTTCTTTAATTTTCAAGGTCGATAATTTTTATGATTTTATGTATTCTTGTCAGTTATTTCGCAGTATACTTTACTCGCAGTTTCGCTTTTACTGTGAAGTTATACACTGCGATAAATTATTGGATTTTCACCGCATTACGCAGTTATATATCTGCAATATGAACAAAATCCAACAGACATTAAAGTTTTCCTTTTCAACTGATAATACTTTTTTTTACTAATGTGGGTACGACATTAACTGCTGAATACTGATTATTGTCAAATGATTGTTTTTCTTAATGTTTATTGTGTCATCTTGCATTTTTAAGGGTGTTTTATTTTATTAGACTAGTTTTAATTGTCAGTGTTTCTATTCATTTTATTATGAATTATTTTAGAAAATCAGCATGTAAACATATTGTCAAACATATCATCGCTGCAAGAAATGGCGAAGTTGTTCACTTCTAATGGTAAGTATTTTATTAGTGGTGCTCTTGCATAGTTTGTTAAATTTATTTGAGCGTCTTTGCATTTATGCTAAAGCTGAGAAATATTGTTTTGTGTTGTTATTATTGTTTTGAAGTGATTTTTAAAATTGTTTGGTGTTGGATGAAGAGATTGCTGAATGACACAATTGTTCTTGCAGATAGCATAGGAAATAATTTGTCATATGTCATTTATTGTATCATATTTTGAAGAAACTTTTCAAAAAATTTTCACTGTTTTCAAAACAACTAGATAAAGCAGCATGAAATGGTTATTATTCTGTTGTGTCCTGCATGTATAAATGACAATAAATTAAATTTTCTATTAAAATTGAGTGTGCTTCAGTTAATGCTTTTTGAATATAAATCATTTAAAAAAAGTATGAAGCTACTATTTTATTCAGACTATTATTATTATTTTTAAAAAGGTGAATTATTTCTTTTAATATTTGAAAGGTTGAAAGGTAAATTTCCATCAGATTATGCAAATTTATTGTACAACTATTTTGAAATGCGTAAAGCTTCATCGGTAATTAGGAAGAAGAAAACAGCACACACACACACACACATATATATATATATGTACATTTGACATTGGTAAAATACAACAGCGAAAATTAGTACGTAAAGCTGCTAAAGTATTTACCGATTTATCTGCTTATGATTGTATTTTTCTTGCGTTGTGTATACCGTGAGAAAAATTTGCCCATAAAATTTTTATCTTTACTACCGATTGATGTGATTTCATTTCAAGATAAACAAATTTTTGAAATTCATGTTTTCTTTTTTGAATATTACTTGTTATTTATCAATCGAAAAAAATGTCATGTACTGATTGTTTTACCCTAACGCATGGATAATTTCACGTGCACGACGTGTTTTCTGTTGTTCCACTGTGTAGTAGTGGAAAAGTAATTTTATTGATTTACTTTTTTTTTAAACAGCCGATACTGTTGAAATAAATTTTCAAATTTGTTGCAAGTAGGTGAGTGGCTTGAAGCAAGTTAAATATTCGAATAAAAATTCAATTTCAACTTCAGAAGAAAAATCATTACAAAGTTAATAAATAAATTAAACATACCATGTGGAGATGTGAAATATTTTATAAAGGGAACAGATTATCTTTTTTATCTTGAATTTATTTATTATTGAAAAAGTGAAATTGTTCATTTCAACATTTAATCGTTTAATATAAAATGTTGTAATACTTTTAAATGAATAAAATATTTTAAAATAACAATAGAGAAGAAAAAGTAGAACTGAAGAATAATGAATGATAAAGGTTGTTTGTTTAAAGCGGAATATGAAGTTTTATCCGATAAATATATTTTGAAAACCTTTCAAAAATCCGTCAATATTCAGCGGATCGTCAGGATTGACGCAAGCTTTCATGCTGGGCTTGAAGTGACAGTTGCATTCGCATCGTCCTTCACGACACTGGGCATTCCGTGGACATTGAAAATCGACAAAACACTGATGGGCCAGTTTGACTTTTTTATAACACTGTTCGGCAATTTCAATAGACAACGTTGGACATCGTCGGACACAAGTTGGATATGTGGTGTTGACTTGATCGAAGTCCGCATTGCAGCGGCAACGATTCTGCAAGCAGCTCATCCGCCTGCCTCCTTCACATTGTTCGTCGTTGACGCACGCATCACCCCAGTGGGCGACCGGATAGCAGCGATTGTTGATCCAATATGGCGTCGGATTTCTGCAAGGCCGAGGGCAGCACAGTTTTGCACTGTAGCCGCCACTTTCGAAGTTGTGACAGAAATGTGTAGTCAATTCGGGACAACGACTGCCCAACGGAGAACCTTTGTTGCACGATTTGGTCGTATCCGCTTCACCAAACGGACA
The DNA here is from genome assembly GCF_000181795.1 of Trichinella spiralis. NCBI lineage: Eukaryota > Metazoa > Nematoda > Enoplea > Trichinellida > Trichinellidae > Trichinella > Trichinella spiralis. The sequence continues at coordinate 4,457,077 of NW_003526943.1, read as the reverse complement.
CCGCAGTGGACAACAATGACCAATGCTGGGCTTGCCGTACGTGGCGCAGTAATAGCCGGCCGGACATGTGTCCATTTTTTCCACATTTTCTGTTATATCGCTCAGACCTTGTAAAATTCTCTTACACGTACGAATTGGTTGACTTCCGTCAGAACAAGCTGAAACAAAAATAAATTTCATATCTTTTCATTTTCACGTTTTTCAGTGCTGAAATTAATGAGAAAAAAACAGTTTCTTCTCATTCATACTGTAATTCCACAAAAGAAACTATTCCCTTACTTGCAACGCAGTTCGATCCCCGAGCTACAGTACCAGGAACACAAGTACAACGTCTGTTTTTGCATTCTGTAAATGCTGCCGCACAGTCGGAGTCGACTTCACAACTACCCCAAAGTTGTTGTGCTAATTTGCATTCCTGACCAATCAACGTTTGTCCGTGTGGACAATCTAAACAACCGATTTCTTGTTATTTTCATACTTTTTTTAAATAGCAGAATAACAACAAGCAGTGTTTATTCAATCATCAATGCAAATAAATTGTTTAAGCTTAATGAAAACAGAAACACGATCAGCATTTTCAGTTATTGCGAATAATTCACACAGTTTAGCATTTTTCCAAGTTAAACTGTAACGCACTTGCTTACCTACAGTACATGAATTGCCCACGCGTTTGGCATTCCAACAAATACAGTGGTTGTTACTGCAAACCAAAGGTGGTTTACATCTTGTCTGACAAGTTGCATTGATCAAAGCCGGAGCTAAATACATTTGAATATTTATTAAAATGCGAAAGAATTTTATTGAAAGTTTTATTCTGCGAAGGAATAAATACAATAATACCTGGTCGACAAACTTTCATTTTTCCATCAATGCTGTAATGTTCATGATCTGGTGGACAAGTGCACGTATTTCCTAAACAAGTCGTGTGCAGTCCAGCGCATTCTTCGTCATAAAGACAATACTCAGACACCATTGCATCTGAAATAAAATTTTAATGACAACTGGGAAGTTTTAATTCAATAAGGTGTTTCAGCTTGCAGTCTCACACAATCAGTATCGTACAATGACAATGAAACTAATCCAATAATGAATCAATTATAACAACACTACATATTTTATGGATCTTTCGCATCTGTGCATTTGGCAACTAAAATTTCACATTAGAGCCAAAGTGTAATAACAATAATTCTGTGTTAGTTATTTTTTCACTTGTAAGATTTTTCATTGGAATTACGTCTGTTGACATGAAACGAATTTCACTTTCTTTTCTTCAAACAAAATTGTCACAACGTATTATTATAAATATTTAATATGATCTATTATCCCTGACGAGTATTAAGTAAGAACAGCTTTACAATTTCATTACATCAACCAAATGGATGGATATCAGAGAAATCAAATTACAAAATGTTTCACTGGAAAATTGAAAAATAACGAAATAATATGCATTCAGTATGAATGATATCGAATGAAACACTCACTTCTACATGCCGGTTTGATAGACAAAGACACTTTAAAGTTCAGAAGCGAAAATACAATCACCCATGTAAGCCAACTGCGCATCTGGGACAAAAATCCCCAACAATAATAATAATGCTGATTGTAGTACACGTCCATTTTTGCAAGTAATTTTTCTTCACTGCTCAAGTTGGAATTGACAAAATAACAATTTCTCTCTCTTACATCATACTTTCACGTCTGAAAAGCAGTGAGCTGAACAATTGGGCCACGCAACTGGTTACTACTTACTTGCTTACTTGATGTTCTTCTTTGACATGCCCACATTTCAACAACTAGTCTAATTTTTATAAATATGCACATATATACATACATATACGTATATGTATATGCTTGCTTGTAAAGAGATGTTCTCCATTGTTAGCATACAGATTGACAATTTTATCAACTTTTTTTTATTTATTTCTTTTTTGCGGCCTTTTCTATTTTTGAAAATGGTGGTGGCATTAATGCAATTAGTGTTTAGCAATTTTACATGTGCTTTGGAACATGAATGATTGTACATGCACAACACGCTCAACGATGAAAAAAAATGCACGCGTGCTTGTGCGTAATTTGAAAACCAAAAGCAATAATTAGCTTTTGTCTGCTAGAATAATAATTACATTTTTTTAATTTTGGTTAACCTCACAGAACAAACCTTAGTTAACGTCGAAATCAATTTAAAATTAGCATACTTTTACAATACACAACTAAATGATTTTCAAGGATAATAGCTACAAAAAACCGGTTATGATTTTTTTCTCACACAAATGTACTTATTAATCAAATATATTTTATTTGGAAAATGGCACTCCGTTTTTCTGTCACACAAAATAAAATTTGCAATGTCGGAAAGTGCCTGTACTTTAACCGAACAACCAAAATGTAATAATGATAAATAATTGAAATATGTGCCACTGGCAGGATGATGTCGAGTGGAAAAAAAACGTCGCTTCTACATCAAGCTTGCAAAAATAAAAAAAAAATAAAACAGTATAATCAAAAAGCAATGCAGTAGTATATGTATATAATAATAATAAAAATTGAACATGAGAAAAATAAGTGCAATCAAAATGACATTTCATCAAACGTAATGCAAAATAAAATAATGAACACCGGCAAAATAAACAAAAACAAACAAATAAACAAATTTCAAAATGCTGAATTGCAGTTTTCAACAATCAAAACTAGAGAGGTGTAGAGGAAGAACCTTCCAGTTGGCGCAGGCGCTTCTGCATTGCTTGTTGCAATTCCATGTGGAAATTGTTCGCGGCATTTTCGTTACTTCGGGCAGGCGTTGGAGGAGGGGGCGGAGATGGGTGTGGCACTTTCTGCTGCTTGACAAACTTAGCCGTAGTATTGTTGCTATTGTTCACCGGCCCTGCTGCTATTGTTGACAAAGATGTGGTCAATTTTGTAGCATCGCTGCGTTTCGGTGGTGGAGGAGGCGGAGGTTTGGCGCCCAATCGTGCTGATGATGAAGTGGAACTGCTGATGCTCGCCGTCGGCGAAACAGACGACTGATGATTATGATAATTATTATGCTGATGAGTAGTAGTGTAACAGTTCAAAGGTGGCGGAGCAGGAGGAGCAGGCAACAACCCGTACTCCGAACAAACGGCTCTATTATTATTCGTCAATGATCCATTTTTGTCCACTTGTTGTATACCACTAGTCAAAGCGGAAGAAGCAACGGTAGTTGTAGTTGCTACAGTTACAACAGATGCAGTGTGCGTAAACAACGGTGGTGGTGGTGGAAACATCGCGGAGGACAATGACGATGATGAATCCGACATTTCATTACCAGTCAACAACGGTGGAGGAGGTGGAGGCAATTCTTCATCCGAATCCGCTTCCTCATCAAAATTGGCATCTGAATTCATCATTGTCATCACCATATCATGATTAGTGACATTAGTTGCAGCAGCAGAACTGTTAAAATATGGCTGTTGCAAGTGAGAACCAAGAACGTGCTGTATTTGTTGCTTCGTTGCTTCAGTCAACGGTATTTTCGGACAACTGGCCTTTGAAGGACGCCTTTTGATCGTACCCGTGCAAGAGTCGGTCTCAAAAGCATTCAGTGAACCCTGATCTGCAGAATCTGTAGTGCTTCCACTGCATATGCTTTTGGTATCACTTCCACCAGCACCGGCAGCATTTCGGCCGACCATTCCACCAATTGGACTGTCACAACCACTTCTTGGACCTTCGACCATAACCGGCATGTCCGTCACAACCATACTACGGGTCTGCATCTTATTGCTGTACGATCCTGCTTTATTCACATGAACACTGGAGTAGCTGGCAGTTGCAGAGCTCCTGTTTGAAACACTCAAACTGTCCATGCTTAAGCAAGACCAGACACCGCTACGATTACGTTGAGCTTCAAAATTTTCCAACAACTGTTGACCTCTCTATAAAACAAACAAACGAATTAATATGGATATATTATAACTCAGACAAAATTACAATCTGTTTTAATTAATTTACCTTAGCAAGTCGAATTCCAGTAAGCCATTTGTGATACGAACGTTCATCTTCTGCGCACAAATACTTGATATACTTCGACGCCTTTACTTGAATTTGAGGATGCTGAAAAGCAGCAACAGCATAACAAAAACATTGTTGCTATTATTCTAATTGTTGGTGCTATGTTGAACAAATAGTATAGTTATAGTTAGTCGGCTTAACCAACAGTTTCACAAACACACATTCGACTGTATAATTATTCTGATGGCAAAAAGAAAAACGAATATGTTGGAATCAACGTGAACAAGTAGAACTGGAACAGTCGGCCTGCTTCCTTTTCATTTATGCATTGTTCAAAAAGCCAATTATATATATATTGCCTCAATACATTGCTCTCATATTATACTTGCTTGCTTGCACAAATACTTCACGACTACCTTCACCGCAAGAAAATTGACAAAATTACATTACAAATTACTAATAAAAATACAACTTCTATCTTGTCCACTTCATACTATAAATTACAACTTCAAAACTACGATCAAAAATTGCAAAGCAAAAATAATATACACTAGCTACACCACGATACATCTTGAATATGATGAACATGCATAATTTTAATGAATATTCAAATAAAAAAATATGAAAAAAAGCCATTGCCAACCTTGAGAGCAAAACCCCAATCCGTCGGAGCTTTGTACTTCTTTTTCCAACCAACTGAACTGTAAACTTCTATTACATCGAATTGCATCAGGCGAACCAAATCCCTTGAGGACTAAAAATGAAAATAAAATTTTCAAATCACCCATTATTAAACTGCAGCAATGATAATATAATTGCACTAATATTTTTTGCGCATACCTTAGATTTTCCTTTTGGTACGTAATAAAGACCAGAACCTCGCAAAACGAATACATGTTTTTTCCACGACTTTTTGCCGTCGGATTTCAAATACAATACCCCTTCCAGTTCTGGAGGCTGCACTCGAGATGGGGAAAAAAATTCCTAAACATTCATCATACATTGGAGATTAGAAAATTATAATCTCACGTAGAAAAAAAAATAAGACACACCTCAATCAGTTGCCGTCGACCTTCAAGACTGAACACCGAATTTCTGTCAGAATGAGTATCGTCCAGTAAATATTTTTCAGGTTCCAAAAACACATGGTATTTGTCTCTGCGTTCCATCAAGAACAATTTGTTCGGCGATCCATGTGTCCACATCAGTATGTTTTCAATCAGATGTTCGTGGTCTTCGTAAATTCGTTCTAAACCAACAGAAAAAAGTTATAATAAATCACATTAATTATATGTCTATGCATCCATCCATCCATCCATCCATCCATCTATCTATCCTTCTATCTACATTCCAACCAACTCGCAAACATATGTTTAAACATAATGGTGGTAAAGCAATATGAGCACAACAACAAAACTTGCATACCCATATACAAATCCGGGTAAAATTCGACAATTGCATGATTAAGCGACACGTCGAGACGATGCTTTTCGGCAAGCAATTTCAACACATATGCAACACTCCATCGTTCGTCAATCAACATATTTAAACTTTTTCCATTTGGAGTGAAGATTTTCACGTAAAGCTGAAAATAAAAAAAAAACATCTTTTAAACTGCCAACAACATTGTACACGCAATGAAAAGTAAAAATATATATATATATATGTATACTTTTTTAATGCTAGCTTCTTTCATCTTTTCCAATGCAATTTTGATCTTTTCGTTCTTCAATCGTTCAGTAATCTCAGCCTAGAGCAAAAATTAACACATGCTAGTTCGATCAGTGAGTCCAGTCAGTCAATCAATCTCAGCCAGCAATATACTTGCTAACAGAAAAGATTTATATATAACTTCAACAACCACTACATATGAATAAACAAACTAACTATACATAAATGTATGTATGCGCGCACACATATATACCTCTGTCAGATTTTCCCGTTGAATTTCCTCTTTTACGTTTCGGATTTGGGCTTTAACTGCTTCAATCAACTGAAAACAACAAATAAAAATACATCAACTAACCAACATGTGCAACATATTTTAAATTCATTTTCAAACTCTGAAAATAAAAACACTGTGTTCACTGAACTGTTCAAAATTCTTTTCTAAAATGTACACACTATTTTTTTAAAAATTAAAAAGTTGCATATCTGCATAAACACAACTTTTGGCTAAATGCAATCTTTTCACAACTGCACATGTTAATGCAACTGTGTTCGCATTTAACTCTAAACTCGAAACATTCAAAAAGCGACTTTTATAAATTGAATAGGTTGTTGTAAATGTTCATTCGTCATTCAGAAAACAACCAAAAAACTAGCTAATCAGATTTCAGAAACGCATGTGATAAATGCAAAAAATGCATTACGGATAACAGTGTGCGGTGCTTTTTGTCAGTTGCTAGTTTTGTTTAAAGTATGTAAAAAAAGTCTGTGCATTTACACCAAGTAATCAAACAAAAAAGAGCATTCTACCCTCACACACACGTACATAATATATGTAACAATAATATTGGACAAAGCAATTTCACCTGCGTAGGCGAAGGTGTGGTCATAGAACCTCGCATACTGTCAGTAGTAGAACCACCACTTTCACCACTACGATTACTGCTTGATTGAGTCGATTCACTGAGAATGCTCATCGTATCACAGTAAGCTGAATCTGTGTCCGGACTTCTGCACCTTGCCTGAACATCTCCGCCCTAAATGAGAAATATAGATAAATGGAAAAGTAAGAACAAAAAAAAATAAAAGATAAAGTAAAATCCAATTTTACAGCTTTAACACGATCACCGGCATATGCAGCGGGTCCACCTCCATCGCTGCTCACTCGTGAATGACGACTGCCGCCAAGGCAAGAATCCTTCGAAACCGTTTTAGAACCTGTCGTCATCATCAAGCCAGGCATTTCTGGCGCGTTCAATTGACTTTCCAGAGCGCATAGTTCGCCAATCAGTGCGTCCAAATCCACATCCGCACTTTCTGCAAACACAAATTTCAAAAAAAAGGTGCTACTCTCTTTTGCTTTCAACGCACGCATAGACAAAAAATTTTACCTTCTAAATTAGCTTTGGAATATTTGTAAGAGTCGATCGACGGTTTCGGTGGGGGTACAGGCTTCGCAGCAGCATAGAAAGAAGCAGCAGTATCACCATGATTCCTGGTCGGGGTGGTCGGCATTAAAGATTCTTGGTGGTTGCTTCCAACAACAACGCTGCTATTCGTTGAACTCAAGCCGTCCAAACCCTGAAAAAAATACACAATACATAACACGTTAATATTAATACGTACAACAACAGAAAAAAAAAACGAATTTCTCTACTCTCTGTTGAGCGCGTAGAAAAAGAAATAAGCAACATCATTATTTATTGTTGCCTTTCAAGTTGGTGTACAGAAAAATAATACATAAAATGCCCTTCAAAGACTTGGCAGCATAAATAGCAAGTATGACAAAGTTTCTGTTTCCAAAAACCAACCAAACAGATAAATGGTAAAAATAAAAAGCGTAGAACTAGACAAAACAATTTTCCCACTCCATTCGCCTTCACATATTGTACAACTGAGTGACGTCATTGGCAGCGTTGTTGCAGCTAGTGCTGCTGCTGCTGTTGCAAAAGCAGCGCAACAAAAATAAATCGCGCAATACATACAACAAAACGGATTCATCGACACTGTTTTCTTCTCTCATTTACAAACCCAAAAAAATAAATAAACAAACTACCACAAGCAACAAACAAACAACCAAACACGCACCATTCGTCAAATAATAAAAAGCTTTCTAAAAAGCAAATGCAAGCAAAGCACACTCGCTGAACCGACCCGCTGACGCCGATCCATCGCCAGATAAGTGTATCTACACTCACTGTCAAGCTTCTCTTATCAGCTCCACAAGACCAAGCTCCATTACCAATTGAAACGATTTTGAACTTACCAACACGGTGAAAACAAAAAGCTTCTTATTTTTATTTCTCTCGTTATTCTCCATTTACCCTGTTTTCCTCTACCTCTCACTCCCCCCCCCCCCGTACTTTTGGCGAAAATAAATCTTCAATTTATAAAATATTTTAAAAAATCCATCTCCTCATACGCAAATGCAGAAACACAGACACAAGATTGCCAGAGCAACCAACCTACGAACACGCACAGTTAGCAGCTACTCAAATCTCAGGTATCCATCAATACCCCAATCGTTCCCTTTTATATAAATATAAATAAATATATCTATCAATAAAACTGATTAAAACTACGCATGCTGTTTTCGCTATTAGGAAATGTTTCACGTTGTGTGCGTGACATGCATAAGCGGAAATTGATGAAAAAGCAGGTGGAAAAAAAAGAGGGAAAAAAAATCAAAACTTACATGTCTCAAAATGGTAAAAATAAATCAACATATTTGACGTGCAACTATGAAACAGACTAGACTGCAGCATACAAGACCAATTCACAAAGCAACATGTTCAAATGGAGATCAAATTAACAGATTAAAACAAACGAATAAATGATAGATAAAATGCAACAAGCATTGAATTGACGCTATTGAACGAACACTGAACGAGCATGCATGTATAACAAATATAAAATGAAAAGCAAAATTCAATCAAGTCAGGTGAACAAGCCATACAAACACAACAAGCAAAGCTGAATTGCATCGCTACTTGCAGAATAAAAGAGCCGCTTCTTCTTCGCTGAGACAATATATAGAAGAACGAGAGCAAACGCAAAAGCTAACGAATAGCAGATGATGCGATAGCAGTTGCGCATGATGATGTCCAGCAATTTAGTCAAAGTTAGTCGTAAGAGCAATATATAAAATGAAATCAATTACGAAACCAAATTTAATAATAATAATAATAATAGAAGAATTACTTCTACTTTTCCCATGCTTCCATAGGTGAAATTAATTAGAGAAGAACAACATAAGAGTGTCTTTCTAAAGTGACTTTTACAGAGAAATAAATGTTCAATGGCAGTCTATAGCATATTCTAAAAATGAATGCAATCAAACCAACCCAATCACAAACAATCGTCAACCAGTGCAGTTATTTATTTTTCATTTTATAAAATATTCCATTCGCCATTGTCATTGCCATTACCGAGAATAGATTAGAAGTCAGTCAAAGAATGACGCTTGCTATTCGCATAAGCGGACAACAGCAGCCAAATTCCGTCAAGAGGAAGAAGCCAAAAAGACACGTCGTAATGCTCAAAAATGATGAAATCATCAACCAATGGAATAGAAAAATATTCGAAATATTCTTCTCCTCCTACACACTCTACGCGCGCTGTACATTTCTTAGAAAATTTCCAAATTATATAAAATACAAATGAAATATTAATAAAATTCGCCACCACACACCACCACCACCACCTGCTTAAATTTTGTTCCAATAAAGTCAATTGTAAAATATAATGTACAGAAATGATTAATTAAACCAAATTGAGATAAATGATCCGATGATCAGCATGCTAAAAATGGAGTATATATTGATTGCATTTTGGAATTTTCTTTCAATACATATATAGATTATACAGATTAGACAGCTGCTATGTACGTAGAAAATAACATTTATCGTACAAAGATGTTTTAACTAATATTGAAATATAATCAATATTTCACCGAAATATACCAACAGATACAATATACCAATGGATCCTTTCTTACAATAAAATTAATTTCAATGAAGCATTTTTAAATGACGTAAATAAACGTGAACCGCTTTCAGAGCAATGTGATCCGCTGACCCCGTGCTGATATTTCTAGTAAATTAAGCTTTCACACCACATTATCATTTGTTCTATTTATATATGCAGATATATCGGCCAGCAGATGCATAATTTCCCCAAGAACAACTGCATGAAAATAACTGGCAGGATGTCAGGTTGCTAGTAAATTGCCAACCCGTGGTGCAAAAGGAAAAACCTTTTGCCAAAGATAAAACAACAACAACAACAACAACAACAACCGCAGCAGCCGTAACAACTAGGAGACAGCCTCTGCAAGAGTTTTCCATTAAGCAAATTGAAAAGCAGGGCCACTTCTAAATCCAATGCCATACATTAAAGATAAAGAAAAGCCTGCTTGCTTGCGTGCAGCGTGCGCATGTAAAGCATATGAGATTCGCAGGTTCGATTTTCACTAACCCCTTCTTCTCTAACGTCGACTGTTAACAGTCGCTTCAACCGAGCCAATCGACCACAAGCTACACAATAAACCCTGCCCGATCATGCCTAAAGCAGCTTGACCTGGACAAATGTTTTCCCCCAAAATCGGCCCGGACCTCTAATTGCCCAGGCTGACAGACAATTCGGTCGCACGACCATAGAGGTCGATCCAATTACCCTGAACAACCCCCACAAAATGCACACACAATCGAAAATCTTCTTAATCCACCCCAAAATAATCTAGAAAAATAGCAATTTTTCAGAAATTTGAACTTTATCACGCAAATTTATAAATATTAAACGAATATTAAAAAGAGATGCTCACACATCTAGCTAAAAATTGAAATTTATCTGCATCTTTTGCTCGTATAATTTTGTTTCATAAACATAAAGATAACAAATAAAAACTGATGCAAAAATTTGTGTACACTAAGATAAGTTGCAATTTTACACTTTTGCTATTTTTGCAAAAGCAAAACAAAAAAATATATATATAAGAAACATCATCGTGGCCAACAAGTTGCATAACACCAACAGAATCAAAGAAATGCCAAAAAATTTCTACAAAAAAAAATCACGCAGGTGCGTTAATTTGAAAAATAAAATTTCATCAAAAGTCACAACATATTACATAATAAAAATTATCTTAGACTGTTAAAATAATGATAAATGAGTAATGATTCTGCTACGATTAAAAAAAGCAATTTTCACCAACCCCCCCTCCTTTTAATTTTATTCAGAAAAACGAGCAGAAAATTTGCCTCGATTGCCATGTCAACTGCCAATTAATTAATCGTTATTTCATTAGTAAAAATGAATTATCAAAAGAAAAACACAGTGAATTTATCCATCATAAGTAGAAAAAAAAATCCATTCAAAACGCCTACATACCATTTCATCGAACTGTTCATACAATAATAGTAGTAAATGATGATTATAAAAAATGATGCGATTAGCTTATGAAAAGCAGCAGCATAAAGAAGCAGACGAATATTAGCATTTAAAAAGCTGAATAAAACAAACAAATGAAAAAAAAGAAAAAAAACATCCACTACAAAAAAGAAGAACATCAAAAAGGAAGGAAGGAAGGAAGGAAAGACAAAATGATCGTACAGACGACGTTTGCCATACGGAAGTGAACCGTTTCATCACTTAATGAATAATAATCTAATCCAGCGTTGACTAACAGCATTAACGGTTCAATGACGCTAAATAAGCGGCTGACCAGCGGCGCGTTTCAGCAACCGGACAGCTTTTCCTTCATTTATCCTTCCTTCCTTCTACTTCATTGACGCCCATTGATGCACAGGCTACACTGATGATCATTTTTATTAAAAGTCAAAGAAAATGAAAAAAGCTCAGATATAGATAAAAACCGTACCGCTGACAAGTGATTCTGAAAAGCATTCAGTAATAATAATCATAATAATAATAATAATAATAATAATAGTGAACAAGAAGCCCAGATGTGTGCAGCCCGATGTTGAAAATATTCCAAATCTTCTTCTTCTTCTTCTTCTCAACTTATGCGCGCAATAATCAAAACGACACGCACAGAAAAGCATGGTTGAATTGAAATGATAAACTTCCTTTGTCATATGAATCGTTTTGTAAAAACTGATTTTGACAAGATGTCAAATTTGAAAGAAAAACTTCAAAATGTCAAAAATAAAATACAAAATTATTCTCTTACAAAAATTTGGACAACGGAAGCAAATACATCAAAAAAATACTATTATATTCCACTAGCTGAACTTTCTCTCTCATAAATGGACAAAAAACAACAGAATAAACGATATCTGTAAATGAGTCACAGAAATAAGAACCTTGCCTACTATATGTGTAATAAATAAATTGGATGCAATAATAACAGCAATGGCAATTATAATGAACTAACTGCAATTATAAATCAAGAGCATTTTATAGATCACGCAAAAAGTGTCTCGTCTTGTCGTCTTGAACGTGATGAAAAAAAATCAATAAGATTTTCCACACTGTCTATTTATTTATCATAAGCGAAGGAATATTGATTGCAGTGTATGAAAGTGATCGGGAAATGGAATCAAACAGTCCAACAACAATTCATTGCTAGCAAACCAATGCAATATAAATGAATTCCCCATTTTCACAGAGATGTTGAAATTATCAGAAAATATTTTTTAATATTAAAAATAAAATATGAGCTTAAAAAAGAGAGGGAGAGGCAGAGGCAGAGGCAGAGAGGAGAGAAGGGTAAAACATTTCGAACATCCTAATAATACTCATGCAGCATACGCAATAACTTAACTTGAATGTTTTTATCAACATTGTCATACTGTAGTGAAATTAATGAAAGAAGAATATTACATCAATACGCCTCATAAAAAGTATGAAGACTAACAAAAAATCGAGTAAATTATAAATAAAATTGGAAAAAATAAACACAAGCAAAAAAATTTAGCTAAACTTAATCACATCGACTTGGCTAACACAAGCAGAATTACTGTGATTTTCACAGCAAAAAAAAGAGAAGTAAAGTACATGTAAAATCAGAATAAAGAAAATATACATATATTTTTAAACAGAAAAAACCCACTGAAAAATAAGTTTGCCGCTGTTGAGTTGAAGACACATGGTAGATTTCGGATGCGCGGGTGTGTCACAGCAGAGACAGAGTAAGATTTCGCTCAGCAGCGTCGGTTTTGGGCAATGAATGGTCGCCAACAGGGGGTCGGTCATTGTTGTAGCTGACCCCAGAATTTTTACCCACACTAAGGGTGGTCAGTCATCAGACAGGGCAAACGGGGCGCGCACACGCAACTTTACTCAGCAGCTGTTCCGTCCCGGTCAGACGGACAGAGCCGTTGCCGTCTGGCGACAACGTGTGGCGTTCAAACACAAATGGGCAGCAAAAAAACGAAATAAGAGAAAACGTACACAACACATGCACAAGCATATGCATGCATGCCTGCATACATATACATGCGTATATACACGACACAACGCTCGAAACATTCATTCACAGATCAGCTTGTGGGATTAATGAATATAAGAAAAGAAACCAACGATACCAAGCAGGCTTATACATACATCAGTAAAAGTAATGGTCAAACAGACGAGATGATGGGACGAGCAAAGCACAAGGTCAGTAGATGAAAGATGAAAAATGTGCAAAATTAGTCAGTTTATGATGAAGAACAACAACAAGCACAACGAAAGAAAATCGTATAACACACAGCAGAAGTAAAATCATGCAGCAACCCAAGTATACAGAATAAATATAACGCGTAAGCAGCACACACACACACACACATGAAACGAACAACACCAACCAACCAAATGGCTCGGCTTTTTATGCAAAATTGAAAACAATGCTTGTCGGCTGCTGTTCAACGTTCAAGATGAACCACAATTTTAGGTCAAGAACACGTGAAATAGCAAGGATCAGAGAGACTATATGCGCAGTTGGTGGTTGGCTAGTTGGTTGTTGGTGCTGTTGTGGCTGATAATAATCGAACGTTGTGCGATTCATTTGAAAACCACTTTCTCCAATGTTATTTTGACAATTATTAAACAAGCAAGCACGAAAAGCGAGTAAATGTGAAAATGATTTACGTAAGTGAAGAAGAAGCGGAAAACCACGAAATTGATCGTTAAATCATGTTTACGAAAAACTTGAAATTATTCATACAAACCAGAAGAGTGGGCGTAGAAAGAGAAAGCTAAAAGCGAATCTCCTCCTCTTTCAAAACCTTATTATAATTATATAAAATAGCGTCGGTCTGATGATGATGGAGCCAGCGCAATTACCTGCTTCGTGCAATCGACCAAAAGAACACCAAACACAACTGTTTCCTTAACATTTACCAGTTGCTATTTTAATATTAAAATTGCTAAAAGCATCAATCAGCGCATGCAAGTATTTTACAAAATTAATCATATAATACGATAAAAATTGAACAGTATTCCAAGATTGCAATCAGCACCAACATTTAATAAAATATCACCCAATTCCATTAATTTATTGGAAAAGAATAAAAGAACTTTAAAAAAAAATTTTTAATTAACATCAAAAGAATCATCAGAATGAAAATCAAGAAAAAATATAGATATTAGAAAACAAATTTCACCAAGACCGTATACCGCTTCTTGCTATTTTCCCTTTTACAAATAAGACAATAGATAGCAAGACTTCAAATGTTAAACTACCATTCTCCCATTCACTGTTGCTTGAATAATTTTTACAAAATTAATTATGCAATAAAAAAAAAAATTTAAACTTCGTCTCTTCGATAACAATGCGAACGTTGTGCTGTAGAAAAGAAGAGAAACAATTCTACTTTGATGTTACCGAATAAGTTATTTGTGCTCAAAAAAAATTGTTATTTTAATTAAACAAAAATTATTCATTCAAAGAAAAAAGGGGAAAAAAATGCTTCGTTGTATAGCTGCTTAGAAGAGCTGAAAAAAGAAGAGAATTTTAAAAAAATCGTGCCGAACATTTTGCATTGTTTACCCTCTGAAAAAAGCTAAGCAACAAAAAGAGAGAAAACCAAACAAATACAGCTGCTGCGTCTATACGAACAAACAACATTAGCTTGCTTTTGTTAGCCGACAATTTTTTGCATCATCATCATCATCTTCATTTCGATTGGATGAAATTTAAACTTATAATTTAACATATATATAAGATGAATCATGCGATAAGAGTTGTTCAAAATTTTAAACTGCACTCGCACTGTTAAGTGCAAATAATATTTTCGACAAACTGTAACAAGAAAGCGAAAATTTTCTGTGCAAATAAAGAAAATGCAAAACAAACACACACAAACTTGAATTGCGACTGATGCTAATACACATATATATGGATGGAAAATAAAATGCAAGCTACTAGCTATAATTGACAAATTGCAATTTTTTGAACATTAACACAAACCAACTCAATTATCTTTTTATGCCTGCTTTTATTTATCCTTCTTCTCTGGATGAATAGCAAACTTATCATCGCAAGAGCAGCTGGCTGGCTGGCTGGCTAGCCAGTTATAAAGCTAGTCAAGTCAACCAACCCAGCTGGATAACTGGAGCTAGTTAGTTATAGTTGGCAAAAATTATGCTTGCTTAATAACCAGATCGCTGTGATAAAATTAAGTTTTTCTAAAAATGATAAACCCAGCCCAACAAAACTTCTTTTTATAGAATGACAAAGAATAAAAAAAATTTCATGCAATAAACGATGATGATGATGATGATGATGATGAATAAGAAATTTCAAATTAAACAACAACAGCGGATGTTCAATAATTTCTTTCAAGCTAAAAGTATCACTTTAATAGGCAATTAAAAATGTGTATCGCTTTTCATGTAGCCGAAGCGAAGAAGCGCGCATCGATTTCGAGCAATATATATATATATAATAGCCCAAGCGAAAAATTTTTCAGAAAATATTCAAAAAAAAGTATATGCTATTTTTGTTACTTGTTGTAAATGTATAAATAAATGAAAAGTTTTCCAATAAACAGTAATAATAATAATAAAAGTAATAAGTTTACTTGACTGAGAACTTGAAGCTGGTTTAACCACTCGCCCAGTTGCAGGCTGGGATCGAGCAAAAATTCCGCTTCAGCGTCCGAATCCAGCTCGTCGTTTTCAAGCTGATCTTCCTCTTCTGAGGATGTAGATCTGAAATTGAAATATATTCATAAAACATATACAACACATATATATATATATTATATTATTTAGTTTAAAAAAAAACTTTAAAATTTTTTTTATAATTTAGAAAGAAGACAAGTTTCAATTTTCACAATGCTGGTTTAGAGTAAATAGAAAAGCTTGCTTTGATAAAAAAGAAAAAAGCAACGCAAGCAAGCGAGAAAGAGAGAATGAGAATAAGAGGCAGAGTAAGAGATGCTAATGCTGACGCTGATGATGAAGAATGAACGAAAAGCAAAGAGTAGAAGAAGAGGGGGAAGAAGAAAATGGAGTGAGAGTGAGAATAAGAGATGGGGAGGGGGCGCGTTGGAGCAAACGGCAAGAGTCGGTCGACGCTGGGGGAAAATGGTGAAGCGCAATCGAGTGAAAGCATTGATTTCCCGGCCGGTCAGTCAAGTATGAAGAAAGATCAACCGATTCCAATGGCCACACATACACATACACAGAATTGACCAAAAATGCCCATTGAATTCCAAGTTGACTAGTGTGAAATTGATCACGTAATGTCGCCGGGGAGATGACGACAAAACGTTGTTTGTTTGCTCATAGTCGATGGAAAAAAAGATACAACCAACATTAATATATTACAATAAAATTATTATTATTATTATACAGAACAGAAGAAAATTATCCATTTGGTCACAATCACATGCCGTATATATTTACATATACACAACATGCACGCATGAAACACCTGCACTCTTGTTGAAAACAAAAAAGAACAATCAAATGAATATATTATAGAGAAAACAATGACGCAAACAAAGAAAACGCACTGAACAGCAGCAATTCCTCAGCAGTGAATTTTTCAAGAGCCTACTCTTAATCGACACTTCCATTGTTATAACAATTATTCAAGCCTTACACAATATATATGAAAAAAAAGAAAATAAATTTTCTGATCATTTTATCAAGAATGCTTTTTTATTCCTCAGCTGATGATGAATGACGACGCGTATCTTTTTTTTCACAATATTCTACCACCATTTGTGACACTACTATTTTCATGTATAAATATATTGTACGTAAAATATAATTTATTTTTAAATATCCATAGTTGAATGGATCAAGTGGTACGTAAATACGACGCTTCTGAATAATAAATTTGGTCATTTTCTTGAATAAGCCACGCTAGGCAAAATTCGATCGATCAAACGCACAAAAATAGACACCAAACAACTATTTTACGAGCAAAATTTTTCATCAAAACACCAAAATAGCTTTTCTCATACAAAGTTTCAAATCAAGTAGCAAAGTACATGTCCGCATATATATACATATAAAGATATTCTCTCGACAATTTCAAAACGATTCTGTCCGATTAATGACAATCAGCACGCACATCTTACCCCATAGAATTCCTAACTATTCGAACTGGTTCTCCCCTTTGTCTGGTAACATTTCAGCCGGTGAAAAATTTCAATCAAATACGAACGACATCTATCATTATTTATTAAAATTTATGAAAAAAAATTCGATTAAAATATTTGTTCTTTTTAAATCACAACAATCAAGAAAAAAAATAATAAATTTCTTTAATTTCAATTACATACACACACATACATACATACGACTACTACCATGCGTCATCCCAATGGGCCAATCATCATCTCTTATCTATATATTTTCAAATGTGAACACTTTGAAATCAATTTAAATTTGAACAATAACTTTTTTCTTTACAATTTATCTAATTATTCTCTCGAATTTCTTTATTTATCGATTGCAATTTAAAATATTATTATTATCTACACATTCTCTATTTAGAATTTCGAACGACAGATTGAATTTTCAAAATTA
Organism: Trichinella spiralis; assembly: GCF_000181795.1. Lineage (NCBI taxonomy): Eukaryota > Metazoa > Nematoda > Enoplea > Trichinellida > Trichinellidae > Trichinella > Trichinella spiralis. Next base: position 4,439,431 of record NW_003526943.1, on the reverse strand, counting down.
GAAATTAATCAGTACAGAAAAAAAATAAACGACTTACCTACACCCATTTTCAGTCAGTTTTAACAATAAGCAATAAAAAGTCAAATGTGAAATAACAAACGGTATTACTTTCGAATGAAAATTACCATTTGAAATTATGACGCGAACGTTGACGTAAAAATGCTACTATTTATTTTTGCATTCAATTTCAACAAGCAAAAACAGATGTAATATTAGCTTAGGCAGATGCAAAATTCCAACCAACTATGCAAATAATACTATGAAAATGGAGAGCTGTGGTTAAAATTTTACTGAAATATTATTATTATTATTATATTCAGAAAAGAAAAATGAATCAATTGATTACAAGTTGGAAAGAAACCGTAGCCGAGTTGTGTGGTCAGATTACGTTGAAAATATCACACATGGGCACATCTCCAATTACAACACAACCGTTTTCAAATTAGTCATTTTGCACAAAGCACGATCATCAGACCAAGGGTAACAATTGTCCGTTGATGGTCGACCGACCACCCGCAAAGCACCACACTCACCGTTATACCAGAGCTGCTTGTAAGACAAAACGGTTTGGCATGCAATTTTACAAGTCGTGCACAAACTGAATCCAATCGAGTCGATTGGCCAGTTAGCAATTTTATAAATAGTATCCATTTAACAATATATATATATATATATATATATATATATATATATATATAGTCAGCGAAACTTGCGATTAATCAAAGCCCGACTATTTTCACTGATCAATAGTAAAAGCATAAAGCATACATTCAACTATACAACTAACTTCACTAACACAACAAATATTACAGAAAAAATCATAATAATAATCGATTCTGAGAAAAAGCAATTAGCCAAGAATTTATTGGCATAATTTCAAAATTACAACCACATGATAATAACTAAAAACAACCAACCTTTTCTTTATCCATAATATCGAACATCATTACCAATGAACAAAAAATAACAATAATAATAATAACAACGGTATTATATATTTATATATATAATGCCATCTCAAGTGGAAAACGTGAGACAATTGAAAAGATTAAATTAAAATTCACCAAATACTTTCAAATGATATCAATCAATAAGACTAAACTGTCATTATTAATCATCATAATTTAAAATATATCACTGCAACATTGATTTTCAGAAAAGAGAGAAAAAAAATTTTCATTAAATTTAAATAAATAATAAATAGAAAAATAAAAGAAATTTCTACCAATTTAATTAAACCTTGAAAAATATGCAACCTTGACAAATAATGCATTTCCGTCGTCCGGTGTCCATAAATTTGGCTTCATTTTCAAAAATCAAACAGACTGCTATATATATATATATATAATAAAATAGGATAACCCCTGCTGTGACTGATGCGCATGGAACGCTCGCTCAACACACACACACACCACTTTCACCAAAAACAGGTCCACAAAATTTCTCTCACATCCTTTGATTTCGTTATAATAGGTCAAAACGTGCACAACAAATCAAAAATCACCAATAATAATTTCCATATTATATTACATGAAACAGTTTGTTTTTTGAAAAATCAAATCGAACGTGAACACACAATACTACCCCTCTCATTTTCTCTCAGTCAAAATATATAATTTTACATTATTTTTTTAGGAATTCGAAAAAAACAAAACAAATGTCACCTCTCATCATGATGAAATCAATCAATTTCAATATTAATGCACAATTTAATATTTGATAATTAATAATTATTATTACAAATTTTATTTTCTTTTGACATTTTCTGTTAAATAAATGAAATATATCCTCCCTCTGAAATCGAAGAAGAAAGAATTGAACTGAAATGAATTAATTTCAAAAATTTCCTCAGAAAAAGTATGCATATTTTCCAAAACGGACATGCTACTAAAAATAGGAAAAAAAGTGCTATTGGCACACGTTGATGGGATTTTTATGAGCGGAAATTGTCCAACAGAGAAAATGACCACCGCCACGCCGGTTGACTGAACACAACCGTCATGGCAATGGAGCACGATCGAAATTGGTGGTGGTTGGTTGAATCGATCGATCGGAGCCAGCTCGTCAAGTTCTCAACCACAAAGCCACAGGAGTCCAATCAAACAGAACCAAAACCAAATATAAGTTTATATTATTTTAATTTTTTTCTTTCACTTATTCACTTATTACAAACAAACAAACAAACAAACAAACAATAATCAAAAATCCACTTTAAACTTGATTAATAATTGTACAAATCTGAAGGAAGTAAATATAAAACTTAAATGTATACTGCCATACATGTTGCGTATTTATTTTATAATATTATGCAAATTTATATATATATAATTGAAATTGAGAAAAAACTATTATTATTGTAAATAAATCAATTTACCTGAGATAACAGTAGTGAACTTTTTATATGATAACATGTCTCGAATTAAAATTTTTCAAAAAAAAAGATAGCTTCAAAGTTTGACAAAAATTGTGAATATCACCAGCTGACCGACCAAAGTATGACAAGCAAATAGCAGCAGCAGCAGCAAAGAAAGCAGAAAGTGCAGTGGCAGTGCATTTATTTAGATTGAGCAAATGGAGAAAGTGTTGGGCAATAATCAGTTGCAAAGTGGAATAGAGGACGCTTTTGGGGGTGTGTGCATGCATGCAAATCAATAAAATAGCAACAAAGATGGAAGGAAGGAAATTTCGTCAACACGTGAAGCAGCAGATTTACACATCTCTACATGCATATGCACACACACACACACAGTATGTATAAATGAGCTTGCATAAAATAATAATAATAATATGCATGGATGGTGTGAAAAGCGGACGGTAAGTTTGAAGGAAAAGCGTAAATTTTTGATTAGCTACTACTTTGATCACAAAGCACACAGAGAAGCAGCGGACCGATCGTTCAAACCAGCTGATTAGCAACTATACACTCTTGGGATAGAGAAGCAAGGTAACGACGATTAAAAATCCAAACTATATTCTATAAACAATTTGGCAATCGATGATAACGATGATGACCACCACACACACACACACACAGAATTGTGATCAATTTTACTATAAGATTTAAAGCAAATTTCTTATTCATCGATTTACAATTATGGATGAAAAAATTTTTTAAAAATATATTTCTTAAAAATAAGATTTTCTAAAAATCAAATTAATATATATATTTTTTTAAAATTTCCTCCTCTTTAATAAATTTTTCACATTTAGAAAAACTACACTGAAGAACATTCAAATGTTCAGTATGGTATTCATTTATTATTATGTATGCATGCATTTTACGTAATAATGATCTAATTTAATATTGATACGTATATAAATTTCAATCACCATCATCATTATTGTCATCATTCACTGTTTCAGTACAACTAGAACGATTGTATATATTCTACAAAGTTTGACATCACACACACACAACCATCATGCAATAATGATAATATATCACCAACCAACATTTCATCATTATTATTTATCAAAATTTGATCAACACAATAATTAATAACTTACTATATACATCTTTTTAGACTTATATGACAGGCACATTTAAATAAGATAAGATAAGATGAAATCACCTTTGACTTTGCTGCAAATTATCACAAATGAATGCAAAGTTTATATTGAAAATAAGTTGAATTTTTTCTTCTGCTATAAGCATGCTTGTGAAGATTATTGAAGAGAAATTGGAAATAATAAAATAACAAGAGGAGAGCAGAGGATTAAAAATTAAATGAGACACGTTTGCTGTGCATATTTGCCTACAGCAGTGATGGAGATTTTCCGGTTCGGTCAGCCAATGTACACAAGTAGTAGTAGCTGACGACAATGCTGTTCCAATATCAGAATTGGAATAGTAGTAATGATAATAATAAGATCTGACCCTTGATGAGAAGTTGAGCTTGAGATGAAAAAAAAATATTTGCCTCCGTCTACTGTACAACAATACAAACAAAAAAGGCGTGTACTTGTGATCCAAATGAAAAGAGGGAAAAAGAATGACAAAATATCCCACCCCTCTCCATCCATCCCGCCTTCTTTTTCCAATTTGCCTATTTGACGAAGGGAATCGTAAAAAGATGTCTAAATTATTTCAATAATTCAAAATCAAAATTGCTGTTCATCTGAGCAGAAGGGAAAAGAGAAAGTGTTTTAAAATAGGATTTTTCTATTCTTTTCTATACTAAATGAAACATGTAAAGCAACTTGCTATAACAATGAAACAACAATACCACCTCGGCTAGCATCCATTATTATTATTATTATACTACTGCTTCTCACAGCCTGTGAGTGTGTGTGATTCATTCACCCATTCATTCATAAAAAAGTACAATACTTTCTTCTCCACTTTTCAAATAAAATAACACTTAACTTTGAAACTTTTATCCACATCAACAACAAAAAATCATATACTGCATTTACAATGGAAAAGACTTTTTTCTTCCTTTAAAAATGTCTCAAATTTTAAACCAAATAAATATAATAATACAAAACTTCCTGAAAAGCAAATTGAAAACAAAAAAAACACTTTTAATCATATATCAAAATTGAAATTTTCTCTTTGAAATTGATTCCCTTCATAATCAAATTCGATAGCAAACGTCAATTAAAAGCGTTCATTATTTATTTATTTATTTTTTATTCTTAAGCGGTTCTTATCAATGAAATAAGATGTCATGGAGCACTATCGTAACGTGAACTGTAATTCAGTCTGAAGAGCAAACGCTTTTTCTTTTTCTAATCACAAAAACAAACACTTTATTTAAAAAAAATTCAATGTTTACCATCGTTTTTTCTTTTTGAAAAAGTACCCTTTAATAAAAAATCTCTAAAATCGATGATGAAAATTTTTCACTAGAGCACTGATGAAAAATGGAAGAAAGAATTACAGTAACCCTATTGTCTGGGTATTTTTCCCATTTTCCAATTTCACAAAACATATCTATCATAAACCAATTGTGCGGTGTAAAAGCAACAAAAAAAAAAACAATCTGCCCTTGTTGTAGAAGCTTGAAGAAATTGTGCATAAAAGGTTTTTTTTATTTTCCACTGTCAAGGGAAAATGTATTCCACGCATTGTATGTATACATATATTGTGAACATTATTTTATTAAAGTTGAAATGGTTTTTCGTCATCAATGAACGAGCAAGCAAGCAAAGCAATCAACGAAAAAAAAACATACCTATTTCATCGAATAATTTTACAATTTCCATTAGAAGAAGTTTTCAATACTTGACAATTTCAAAAAAAAGTACCTTAAACAGAAAAAAACAACCACATCCTACGTTACTTTTCTTTTGTAGTAAAATGGAAAAAATTAAAAAAACAACCAAACAAACAAAATAAAATACATCTTGAAAACAACAAGGTCGGAATATTTTATGGAAGCAATTTCCTGAGGAGAAAAGTGTCGCGAGTTGAAATATGGGCCGACGATGAGCATACCAAGAAAAAAAATTACACTGTACAGTCATTGTTGAACAATTTGAAACTGTTGAAAAATGCATAAAAAATACAAAAACCCCCAAAAACTGGACAAGTAAAACTGTGTGGGAATGTCGTGGTGTGATTGAATTTTCTCGTTAATTTTTCACAAACCAACAATGAATGTTTTTTTGGAACAAATACATCATACATGCTAATTTCTCTTTTGAGCTTCAAGTTCAATTTTAATCAGTTGAATAGGAGATGTAAACAAATTTTCAAATCAGACATGAAAGATGATAAAAATGAATAATAAGAATAAAAACACTTACTCATCCCGATCTAGCAGATCATTGAGCATTGTGCTTGCGCTCGTGTATGTATGCGTGTGTATGTGGTGTGTGTGCTCTTGTCGAATGCGCTACTAGCTGACGAAAGCTTTAACTAGCTGAAAATGCAAAAGGCGGTTCAGCTTGGTGAAATCAGCCTAAATTAGGCTGGGCTAGTGTCGTCAGAAGAATGGAACAGAAGACGACAACGAAGTCAAGAGAAGGGCGCCAGCAATGCGCGCACGTCTCACTACTGTTCAATAATTGCCAATCACAAGCCCAACCCGGCCCATGCTTACTTAATGCGCTCAACTCTGGCAAAAGGCAACAAACTATAAAGCAATTGTCGGTATTAAAGCTCGACAATTCGCACTCTTCAAAACCCAACGAAAACAGTTTAGCCCGGTTGGTTGGTTGGTCGGCTGGCAAGCTTATACTGGCAATTAAAGCAACAAACAACAACACACTGACCAACGTCGTCGATCAATTATAATTCAACACAACAAACTAAATCCTATCACTTTTGCACACATTTTTTAAAATATTTTTTATTGTTGTAAATAAATAAAAACTATACAACATCTCTTGATTGGTAGTGTAACAATAAGATTAAAAGAAAAACCAAACTGACAACAGGCAATGTATCAAAAGTGAAAATGTTGAAGAAGAAAAATTGAAATTTTCAAAAGATAAAATAGAAAATGCAACACGCTTGTTTATACACACATGTATATTTTTTTTCAACCCCTTTCAGATCACATCACTATGCAAATGAAAATTCCATACGTATCATTTGACAACAAAATAAAACTTGCAACTGTCGAATAAACAATTTTATTTTCATTTAACAACAAACATATATCCTTTCCTATTTTTGATTTTCTTGTTCACAATTTTATTTTCAATAATCGATGAAGAATTTTTTTTTTTGATCAGTTATCGTGATTACCGTAGAAACTGAACAACAGTTGAATTTTGCTATCCAATTCTGTCTAGTGACGAACAACAGCAGCAATTGGGATTGGAATAACGATTTAAAAAAAATCAAAAATTCAATCAAACACGGTGCTGTTGCTAAATTCAATTAAAAGTGAACACGACAAAACGGGACAAATTCAACTATTCTTATACAATATAGAAGTGAATAAATTTAATTGAATAAAATGATAATAACATTTCCGATTAACTACAACAAAAAATAACAGAAATGCAACTGCAAAATAATAATTATATTATTATTAATAAACGTTAATGAGGGGAAATTGAAACGGTATAAAACAGATCACTTGGCTGTAGTACCGGATGTTTGTTGATTGTCAAGTATGGTTGACGCCCCCGCTTTTGTGACAAGATAATCGCGACGGCGCGGCACGACCACTTTGTACAATAGTCGACTGCCGTTGGCTGGACGGCAGCGTTCGGCCGTTGGCCACGACCAAAGGTCGCAGATGACCATTGGACGAGCTCAAATTGGAGAAAACTTCCCACCAAACCAGGTCAACACTTACGGTTCATCAAGTCGAAGAAAACTGTAGAAGATGGAAAAAAAATGTATATATACTGTACATCTATTTATATTATTTGAATTTTATTTTCAAGGTAAGAAAAAGAAATTAAGTTATCACGACATCACGATGTAATAATTGTTGTTTGTGTGAAGGAGAAAAAAAAACACTTCACTGAGAAATTACTTTTGACAGTTTGTCCAGATTTACTATTACTGTTGACAGTGGAGAGGGTGACAAGAACATTCCCCGGAGATATTGGACGGGAAAAACTGTCCATTGTAGAAAACGCGGTGGAAAGTGTGGTGAACAACAACACGGCATGTAATTGACGAAACCCGCAAGCAGCACAGCTTGAACTCTTTTGGGAATGGCCAATTTACGAACGCGACTGAGGAACGGAGAGAAACTTCCCAAGGGGCGACGCCCTCTTCAACCCCGACCCTAATAAAACTGTGAACTGCTCGCTGCCCGAAGAACCACACAATGCGCAGACAAAAATTCCATACATCAACGTCACGATTCTCGAAAAGGCAATTTATTATAACAACAACCACAATAATACTAATAATAATAATAACCATAACAAATAGATAGCACGCATTCGAAGACCAGGCTTTGACAGCTTGAACACCTGCCGCTAATGTGCACAAAGATATTGTTCAGTTGAGCAGGCATGGTAAAAGTGAAAACGCAGCTGTCCTAATCTCCCTGGCACTGTCCGCTTTCACTGTTTTTCACATCTGAAACCAGCTTAATCGGCTTCACACAAAACTAACTGAATTCATACTCACACTTTTATACGGATTTAAAATACAAAATCTCACATTATACAAAAATAGAAATTAATTTTTCCGCCTCAAACAGAACAGTTTCAACAGAATAAGAGATCAGAACTGGTGTCAAAAGAGTGGTCGATTAATCAAAACTTAATCCAATTTATTTGAAAATTCGCTTTCTCAAGCGTGGCGGTGTAATTTGAAAAATGAAAACCAACTTTTGAACAATAAAACATCTTAATTAAAAAAAAACAAAATTGAACAGTTCAAAAAACGGTTGCCACAATTTTCCCCCCTCATTTTGACAAAGATTGCCGAAGAGATGGAAAAATTAGAAAAAACAAATTAAACCTTGGCTTACTTTTCAACCGGAAATTGAAATGTGTCGTTGGCGTGGCAAAGTTGACAAACAATGAATTAAAACTGTAAACCTCATTCAAGTGTTCGACGACCAACAGATTACGGTATGTTCGTTTCACTTTCCAGGAATGCAGGTACGGTACAATTTTACCAACACTTTGGCGTTCAGGTGGACCAGGACATTTTACCACAGTTCAAAAAACTACCTGTACACAATTTCTATGATCAAACCAATAAAGCAGATCAATATTGCGCTATTTTTACAAATTTTCAATCCCATTACTGATAAAAAAGTTTATTTGATAAAAATTCAAATATACATTTGAAAAATGTATTTCAAAATATACCCATACAAGCATATAAATTTGTAAATCAAATTTTCAAATAAATCAAAACTAATGTATTTGTTTATTATTATTTTCTATTGAATTTGTACAATTTTTACTTTTTATTTCTATTATTTGTACCAAACAAAAGGCAGCATTAATATTATCATAAATTGTACATTTATAATAATAAATAAATAAACAATGAAAACAACTGCTGAACACTGTACACACGATAAAACAATTATATTACATCACATACAAAACTAAATGATGGAAACAGTTATTATTTCTCATTAAGAATAAGAAGATTTAATTTCAAATATAACTGTTGCAGAAAAATTATTGAAAAGCTCTTTCCTCTTCACATAACATAGCTATGTGTTCCCAAGTTGACAGAGATTTGTAGTGACGAATCGCACAATCCACAAGTTGTTTTTGGGTTTCTGTTAACTAAAATTTGAGAAACAAATAAAATATTACACACACACACACACAGACACATATTGAACTCACCGTGATGAGGTTACAAAGAGAATCACTCTTTTCCAAATAAATATCAACGATTGTTCGAAGAGCAAAATCTCGAATTCTTTCATCTGAATCATTTAAACATTCTGCTAACATGTAGAAAGCCTGTGAATAGTAAAAATAAATCTCAATATATCTACATAAATCTGTATAATTTTATCAATGTATACCTGTACAGCAGCGTCTGATTTTCCGTAAGCCCAAGCTGGAATTAGAATACGAATTTGATAAATATATTCCGCCTTTTCTATGCCAGTTGCATATTTCAACTTATTGACAATTTCGAGGAAAATGTGAAACGGTGATGAAATTGAATAAATCTGACGCATAATTTTTCGAACATTTTTCCGAATTTCTTCATCTTCTCTACCAAACAATGAAAGTATATGCGGTATTGCGGAACAAATATCCTCGAATTGTAACTTCTGATTGCGATCAATATGAAATTGGACGAGAAATTGAATAAACTGCAAAACTTGAGAAAAAAGATTTTCACTGTTCGAGTACATATTCCAAACACAGTATTTGAAAAATAAATCGCTAGAATTGAAAGCTGCCGCTTCATTCTTCACACAAGACTAAACAATTCAAAATAAATCACTGCTTCACTTTCTGAAACAAATACAACACAATACTAACTAACTTCGTAAAGCGCTACCAATCCTTTAACTCGTTCTGCCAAATCTTTGTGAAACAATCGCGAATACAACGATACTGATACTATTCGCATAAATTCTTCTGCTAATTGTTTGATCACATCCGATTCAGTGCTTAAAAATACACCCTAAAATACATTGGTTAAATTCAAAGAAAAAAACAGCAACACAAATAAATTATAATAAAATAAAACATCTTGCCGGAGAATATCGCCATTGGCCCAAACGATTTTTTCGACAGGACGACATTAAAGTATCACTTTCAGTTTCAGAAGAGATGCTCATTGAGCTCTAAAAATTATAAATTAATTAAAACAACAATTCTGAAATAATAATAATAATAGTAATAATACACTAAAAGTATTCTGAAAACTCGTTTTTGTTACAGGTATAACATCCGATGATACCACATCTCTGCTTGCTGTCGTTTCCACTTGCTGTTGTTCTTCAGCTATCTGCTTCGGAAAAGGATTTCTGGTTTCAATAGTTATTTTTTCCTTCACTTCCTTTGAAAACGCTTTTTCATTAGATTCTGCATTCTGAATTTCCTGCATATTTAATTCAAAACTTAAAATTTAATACCAACGAAAAAACCCAATGTTCAGTCGGCTCTCAACATTCGCGGATTTCAAAACTTCCAAAAAACTAAATCTTATTTTCAGACTCATTGTTTATGTATACTGTGCATCTACAGGATCAGTGCAAAGTTGTTTCCGCCTATGAGATTCCACCGTATAACAATAGTGATAACGCCTTATCCAAACTGGGAGGCTAAATAACCGCTACTAATGCTAATATGAAAAAGATAAAAACATTAGGGTGAAGGGAAAGGAAGCGCTGCAAACGGGAGGTTGGTTTACGGCAGCATCCATCCCGCAATTCCAAATCCAGTGTTTTTAAAAAAAGATGCGCCGGGCAGTCCACCCACTTCTGACAAGCTTGCATGCAAGAACACATTCACAATTTAAACTGTCATGCAGTCAACTAAATGAATAGAAAAATAAATGGAGAATAAATATTTAGCATAAAAATCGGTAGATGTTCTGCAATATCCCATGCAGCTTTCAGGCAATTTCGTAGGATTGTAAGGCATCAGCGGAGTGCATGAATAGAAGCGGCAAGTATTCGCGGAAGTTTGACATTCGCGATTCTGCTGGAACGCGCTGACCGCGAATGTTGAGGGCAGACTGTGCAACTAAAAATTTCAGATTTATTATTATACCTTATTTTCCAACTCTTTTGATGTTGATTTAATAATCTGAACTTCTTTCTGTTGAACATCAACTTGAACTGGCTTCTCTTCTTCAACCTGAACTGATTCTTTGTTTTCCTCATTGATCGATGCTAAAAATGCATTAGCATGCTCTCTTATCTAAAATATCAGTTGATAATCTTTCAATCACATGAAACAATAATTCACAAACAATTTACCCGCAACAGTTTCATTTTGTCTATATTATTATTGCCCACAGAAACTTCTAAAGTTTGTTCTCCTCCAACTGCCAGCGCAATTCCTAAAGCTTTCATTCCAGCATCTCTAGTATCCGAATCTCTGCTGTTAGCTATCTAAATTTACAAAAGTGTGACATTTAAACATAACGCAAAATGAAACATACAAAAATTAACAAACTATTTCAACTAAATCCATATGTAAAACAATACCGAAAAAAGATACTGCAATGCTTCTTTTATTTGCTGGTTGGAAAACATAAACGGTTCCAAATGAGCAAAAAATCTTGACAGAATCAAAGCAGTATGAAGTTGAACTGGAGGATATTTTGAAGATAAAGCATTGTAAATATTCGTGGCCAAAATTTCAAAACCACACTAAAATCCACAAACTAATAATATTCACAGTTAAAATAATACGCAATTTAAATTAAAATTTACAATTTCTAAAAGTGTTTCCACCAACTCCACCATAGCTGAGGATACTACAGACTTTTTAACTTTCAGTTTCAACAAAGCCGATTCTGCAATCTGAAGGAATAATAAACACTTAATTTCGTCATTTTAAACGAAATTTAGAACATATAAATAAAAAAATGTAAACAACACAAATCATTACATATATATATATATATATATAATATAAGCCATAAACTTGCCTGTGATGAATATCTAACAATACGTTTTTTCAAGCCTCGAACTAAATATTTCATGCAATTGGCAGCCAAAACAATAATTGAATTATTGCATCCTTTACACATTTGCTAAATTTATAGATTTAAGAAGAACAATAATAAAACTGAATAACAAACTTCATCAAGAATGGATATTAAACTGCCATATTGTGCATTTCCATCAAGAATGGGCGTAATTTGCAGCTGTTGCAACAAAATTTCCAAAGCTTTCTGCCGTTCATTTCTGTCGGATGATTGAATTAAATCCATAAAATCAGGTGGCAATTTATTAAATATATTTGTAGCTGTAGAGGCGGATTCCACTTTTTGCTTTGATTCTAAAAATATTTGCATATATATTGCTTAAAAAAACAAATAATAGCTTACCTTTATGGACTTTAGTCACAATCATTGCAAAAATTTTCAAATACACTAATATAAACTAAAATAAATATTCTAAATTTTCAAAATTTTTACACATGCTTCCCATTTAGATATAATATTCACATAACAGCTTTAAAATGCCAAACTCTGTACAAATGCATTAATGATGACAATTTGAGTAATACTATGAAGAAAAAGAACAAGCATGATTTCTGACAATGAAAAAAATTATAATTATAGACCTTACTTTGAAAAACAATTATATGAAATTTATTCAACAATTATAATTATTGTTTTTGAAAAATACTCAAATTACATAAAAACAAGAACTTTCAAATGAATTGAAATTCTACAGTATAAAATACTCAAGCACAAATGCCAAAACAAATGTCAAAAAATTTTACAAAACTAGATTATTGAAATAAAAATTAACGAGCTCATTTATTGTTTTAAAATACAGATAAAACGAAAATAATAAATAAAATTAAATAAAAATATGCAGATATCGATATTTAAAAATTTTATGGGAAATATTGATAAATTGTAAATTACTGAAATAATTTAAGTAACCTTATAAGAGCCAATTAAAAATAATTAATAAAATAATAAATTTAGGAATTTTCAAAGCAGAATATTTTAAAATAAATACACAAATTTAAAATGCAGCGATGCAATGAACTTTAACATCACTATTTTAAAATTTACAGTAATAAGTTTATTTAGTAAGGAATTGCGGTGCTCTTTAAGAATATATACCAAAGTACGTGATCATTATCATGAGTAAAGATGAAGATAATGGTAGCAAAACTGAAAACAAATCGGGTGAATTTCAATATTTAAGTGGTCATTATTATTTAATATTTTTTAGAAGAAGTTTCACTTGAGGAAGCTATGCAGCATAAACTGGAGAAGTATGAAAAAATGTTCAAAGATAGATACAGCGAAAAAGACAGCACGTTTGAAAAGGCAACGTTTCCTCCTGCACTTGTCGTAGTTGGTTATCGTATGCGGCATTTTAACCGTGATCGAAACCGTTTTCCTAGAGATCGTTTTCGCAGAGACCATTTTGCTCAAGACCGTTTTCATAGAGACCATTTTGCTCGAGACCGTTCTCCCTTAGATCGTTTCTAACAATGCCCATGAACATAATCATAACAATTCATACTGGTTTTGTGACAGCATATTTACTTTTTATTTCAGAAAAGAAATAAATTAAGGTAGGAATTAAGGTGTTAGCTGAACTACGTAATTTGTCATTAGTAAGCTTGAAAGCTCAATAAATTCAATAGGTAATTGACAATAAGTTAATTTAGCGCAAATATTAAACAGAATGCATTGCAAATTATCACATCCACTATTACAGTAAGTACAATGTACAGTACAGTAATTTAAAAATGAAGACAAATATGATGTAAAATGTTATCAAGAGAATTACATAAATTGTTTGTTGACAAAAAGTATACCATTTTTGAATAAATATCTGTTGGAAAAATTAAAAACTTAAAAGTCAAAAAGCGATGAAATTCTTTAAAAATACAAAATTAAGCAAAACTATGAACTAATTAAAACTGCACTCATTGTTCAAGAACAGCAATGTTGAATTGCAATTTTCGAATGTAAAATGCATGTGTGTGCTTTTTTTTGAATATAAAATTACCTTGTGAAGTTCTGAATGGTGAAAATATGACAACAATAGGAAAATTAATTAAGTTATGCTTGATGTTGACATGATTGTTTGAAAGTAAATCAAGTCGAAGATTAATTCAGTGATAATGTTGTTGATTTTGAAAAATGTTAATCCTAGCCTTAAGTATGATATAGTTTGCAATGAATGGTTAATTGGCAGCGTGTAGCTGAAAAGTGGACAACAGGCGCGCCAATTTCTAGAATATTAGATTATGGCGATCGAATGTCGCCTTGATGACTGGCTTTTCCGTTTCAAATGTTGCGCAATCAGCTACGGACCAATTTCATCTGAGAATCCGTATTCAGAGTTGAATGGCCAATCAGCGTTCAACTTTCGAACAAACTTACACATCTGGCTTCACCAAAAGACGAAATTTTCTCAACATTAAATTTCTTCTGCAGCTAATTGTCAGTTGGAAAATTTGAAAACTTCCACTCTGCTGCATTTTCTCTGTCCACGATGGCGGTCGATTCGATAAACAGTAAAAACTATTGCCCCGGATGGAAATGTGCTAATTATTTATTTGTTTTACAGACGACTGTTTCTTCTGGTATTGGCCATTGAACAAAGAAGGCTTGGCAAAGTGTAATTTTTCAGAAGATAAATTTGAAGTGGAACTTGCCTGCGCATCAGTTTGTGAAAATCGAATGGTTTGTTCATTTAAATTAACTTTAGTTTAATTTTTATCCCAATTGACACTTATTTCTCAGATGGAAATCAAAAGCTCTGAACGCAAGAACAGTCTCACCGTTGGTTTGTGTCCAATCAAAAGCGAACTGAAGCATATCTGGGAAGTAACCGTACAAACGTTGCATACTCTGCAGCTGGTGATTGTGGAATTGAAGCAAGAGATGAGGGACAGATCGCCGGCTTTTCGTAAAAGTCGAACAATTCGAAAATCGTACCGTTTGCCTGACGAATACGACATCGAAACTTTGAACGCGCGTTATTGTCAAACACGAGAAGCGGTGGTTGTCGAAGCTAGGAAGAAATCCAAATGAACTGATTTACTATTTCAGCTTCAATCCCACACTTCTACCCAAAAAAGAAAATCCTTCGTTTGGCATCCTATTCGTATTTTTTTGCATAATAATTGTCATTTAAATAAATTTACACGTAGCTGATCAGTTTGTAGTTGGTTTTATATAAATTTTCATCTGAAGCAGCTGCTGAAGTTTAAATTGTTTGCTTAATTCGCTGAACGCTGCTGCTGCTGCCGTTCAGTGAACGACAAAATTCATAATTCATCGCTGAGCATTTGCAATTAACTGACTTGGCCGGCCGTTTGCATTAGCATGTTTGCTTGCAATGAGAAAATTGAGAAATGTTGGAAGAGATATAGAAAAAAAAAGAAATTCCCACAATTGCAATGTTCGCAATTAATCACAAACGTTTTATCAAGCGTCGTGCAAGCTGCTAGAAAGTATCAATTTTCAACTGCAACGAGCAGAAGAATTTTGATGGATATCAAAAATTTTTTTTTGTTTAACACTAATAATAAAACTTTTTTTTAGAAATAAAACTGTAATTCAACTAATAATTAATTCATTTTGTTATTTCAAACAAATGCATTCTCATTGTCAAATTGAAAATAATTATGCATCAATAAAAAGTGTTGCTCGACAATTTTGATGCATGATTCATTAAAAATTAATGATCAAGGTGAAATTTAAGAGAACAATTTTGCAAAAGTGATGTTTTCCTGTTTTGCATGATTAGCATTCCGAATAATAAGTGTAAATTCTGCTCAAAGTAAGTTAAAAATAACTACAACAGAATGCTCGTTCATTAGATTGGAAAGATTGCATAAAGTAAAAAATATGCTTGCAAATTCATCTAGCAACGCTCTGCACCAAACAACGTTCACATTTAACGAGTCAGATGCAAAATGTTTGCTTTTGTAAACAATTTTAAGCTATTTACTTGAACATCAATTAAATTGATAATTTTGTTTTCATTTGCAAATACATAAATGTGCACATAACATCGGAACTAATGAGTTGAATTGAAAAATTAATTTCACTTCAAATCAATGCTTTGTGGGGCGTTGAAATAACCAACTCGAAATTAATAACCAGTAAATTGTTGCAAAAATGCAAAATTAAAAAATGCGATTAATTTCAACGTCATCCGGCACTACCAGGCTCTCGAATTGTTGAATTTTCGTTTATTTTTTTTGTTTTCAAAAATTAATAACAAAAAATCCATAGCATTCAGTTTTATAAATTTTTTTATTCCATTTGGTAGAATTAATTAATTGCTGAAGACTTGTGAAATTCATTCGTCGACGTGTTCAACGTGTTCGTATTTTTGCCAACATGATAAAAGCTTGAAACTCGGGCATTTCAACATTTTTCAGTAAAGCAAAAATTTTTTCTTCCCATGACACGACAAGGAAGAATATTCATATTTCACTTTCAACGTAGCAAAATTTGCAAATTTCATTTTTGAAAAATTTTACCATTGCACAACCATGTAGTAGTCAAATTGTAGTATCTATCCACTTGTTGTTGTTTTCAAAAGTTTCATTTGAGCATATGAATTTTCAAAAACTATCCTGCGTCGAGAGGTGGATTTTATTTGTTTTTTTTTTTAAATATTGATTAAACAGAATCGCACTTTATTAAAAAAATACATGTTGTTAATTATGTATAATTTAAATTGCTTTCGAGTGAAATATTTCCATTGAATTGTTAATTGTGAAATTCAACTCCCAAATTGTAAAAACTAAATTTATATCTAAATTAAAAAAATTTTTTCATCCGTTGTAATAACTTTTCAAATAATTTTTACAAACAGATTAACAAGTGGAAATGGATTTCGTTTCAAAATGATTAATGGAATGGTTAATTTTCAAAAAATTGGAAATGAATGAGGGGTAAAAAATATTTTTTCACAAAATGAAATGCTTATTCATTATGATATATTATTCAATAAAATGAATCATCATCATGTTAATTCATATCAACCTTGTTGTATGATTGTTTTCAAACTGACATTTCAAATTCTTCTCAATTATGAGTGAATAGAAATTTGTCAATTTTTTTAATGTTGGTTTAAATTGGTAGTAGTCAAGTTTACAATATCAGCTACAACTGCAAATTATAATTTAATTTTACTACATGTAAAATTTAAATTTATGAAAATAAGTTTGTTTTTTTTTAAATCATATCGATTTCTCAATTCTCTGCTGCTTGCTGCTTGTCCAACGACAAAAGCTGTGAACAAGCGATCGAATTCGGTTTGATGCAGACGGTTACCATGGCGACAGAACTGCCAATTTCACACACAGTTGTCGTTGTCTAGTAGTGGGTTTGTTGGTGTGCTTTTTATTGTCTTTTCGTCCTTCTGACATGAAGCTTGATTGTCGCTGAGAGAGAGAGAGAGAGAATATGGAATTCGGCTCAAAAGCCGATGTTAATCTGCTCGGCAGCGGCTACATGTGCATGTTCATCGTTTGCGCATTTTCGGTGAACGTTCTGCTCGTGTTTGCAATAGTTTCGGACCAGAAGCTTCGCCAGTCGATTTTCCATCTCAACATCTTGCACATCTGCTTGATACTGCTGTTGGACGTGACCGTCGCCCAAGTGTTCGGACTTTACACGGCAACGACGAATGCCGTTTGGATCGACAGTCTCTGTTCAATTGGAATAATTTCGTACCTGGTCATCAATATCCAACTATTCCTAGGGATTACTGTACTGGTTACTGAACGAGCTGTGGCGCTGGTGGACCCGACAGTTTACAGTCGACGAGTGACGCGGGCAAGATTTTTCACCATACTGACACTGTGTTGCGTGATGTCGGCCGGCTTTTCGTTGGCGTCGTTGTGGAATCCGTCGTCGAGCTTGATTCTACCGTTCGGCTCGTGCAATTTGGAAAACTCCCCCCTCCAAGCGACCGAATCGTTGCTTTTCATAAACAGCTTGATCGTCATTTGCTACTGCTTGCCTTTGGTGACAATTTTCTTGTCGCTGGCGGTGATCCTCTACCGCGCCCACCAGTACAGGGTACGCAACCGTTGGTCGGCGTTGTTCACCACCACCGATCCGTTGAAGCAAGATCTCCAACTCGCGCTGTACGCTTTTCACGTTTTTCTGCTTTACCTGTTCGTCCAAGGTCCGTCGGCACTGCTGGATATCGTTCTGTACTTGTTCAACTACGGCCAGTCGAAAAACGAACTGTCGGATTTGACAATACTGCTCAACGATTATCGCATCGTGCTATTTTCCATTCGATCCCAATTTGCACTCTTCTTCCCAATTATCACTTTCTCGAGCTGTGCTGCGATACGTCATCGACTGGCATCGATGGCACTTTGCAGAACACTTTGCCTTACCTCATCCCGAACCTGACCACACGCATTAATTATAATTTTTTTCCAACTTGTGCCAATGAGAAAAATAAACAGCCAACCTTTGAAACTTGGATAAATCTTTTTATTTTTCTTACAACAAAGAAATCAAATTTGTATTGCCATCAAAAATCGCATGCTTTTTTGTCACCAAAAATAAATAAATAAATGCTAAAAATATCACCCCTCCCCACCATCAATCAATAGCATAATAACCTTGGAAATATGAGGAAGATTTAGAATAGATACATAAAAAAAGCACAATGTATTCAAATGCTCATTTACTAGTATAATATTAGAATGGCCTGGTTTCTTCATGTAACCATTTCACAGCATCGACGTCACCGCTGTGCATCAAACCATCACTGACACTTTCCAAACATTTCGCGTGATATTCATTAAGCCATTGAATCTGAAATCAACCATTGACAAATATGCCCATTTGGGCAAGAAAATTAAAAACTGCCACATCCAAATTCACCTCTTCATCGGTCATCATTTCGCGTACAATCATCTTCTTCTGAATCGGTACCAAAGTCAACGGCTCAAAGCGCAAATATTTCTTATTCTCATAATTGAACTAAAATATGCAAATATCTGCAATCAGAAAACTACACACAATCAATAAAAAGCGAACCTCTGTTTCCGCAGGCACCACTACATATGCATTTTCTATACGGATTCCAAAATTTTCATTTTCATAATACCCTGGCTCTGTGCAATATGTCAATATTTCTGTGTACGTTCAACGTGAAAGAAAAAGACAATTTTATTATTATACCTATAGTTAGTATCATATTTTCCAAAATGCCTTCACAATTCCAACTACCCAAAGATGGACCAAAACCGGAAGGACCTGAAAAAATTGATGAATAAAATACCGTTTTATAAAAAACAAAAAATTCCCCAAAACAACAACACCAACCTTCGTGAACACACAAGTGATGACCAATACCGTGTCCTGTTCCATGGGGATAATCCAAACCTTGTTTCCAAAGAAAAGTTCGAGACAATGCATCAATACGTGCTCCTAAAACGAAAGTTTACGTCACAAGTGTTTCAATCATCACCTCTTCATTTAACAAACGCAACCATAAAAAGTGCAACAATTACTACTGCTCAATATATATGCGGCGATTCTACAAATACTGATTTATTTTCAAATTTATCTCAGTTAAAAAAGTAAACATTTCAATCCAAATCAAACTCTAATAAGTTTGAAATATCTCATAGCAATTATTGAAAAATGCTTATCATTTTCTATGATGACAGCAAATGAATAGAAAATGGAATAAAACTATTGGAAATGGTTTGTTTGTTAATCTCAAATTTCATATTTAAATATTTTTAGGAATAAGTAAAATTTACCAATACAGCCTTCTGGAAAAACCATCCGAGCCAATGCAATGTGACCTTTCAAAACCATCGTATAACAACGACGCTGATGTTCCGTGCATTCACTGAACATGAACGTTCTTGTAGTATCTGTTGTCCCATCGCTTGATTAAAAAGAAAAAATTTAAATCGACAATGGCAATTCACAATAATCCATACTAACAATAATTCAAAAAAAAGTCAATCGACTTACATATATTGACCACCTGAATCGATCAAATAAAGGTTCTTATCATTGAGCAGCCGGTTGCTTTGCTCTGATGGACTGTAGTGAATGATCGACGCATTGGAACCAAAAGCGGAAATGGTCTTAAAACTGGGACCCTTGTAATCATGTTGCATAGAACGGAACTGTTCAAATTTGGCGCTTGCATCCAATTCGGTAATTTCTTGATTTTTGAAAAACATGATCTGCTTTTCCAACCAGCCGAAAAACATACAATGCGCAACGGCATCTTTAATCTGCATGAAAAAGCAGACGTTCAAAAAAGAACCCCAAAAAAAGAGCCAAACTACACACACATGTATACATATACTTACGTGAGCATTTCTCATTCCTCTCACTTCGGATTTATTTTTCACCGCTTTCAAAAGCAAAATTGGAGACTGAGCAGTGTAGCGATTGCTTTCTGGCACCAACGAACACAAAGCGTGGCTTGTACCTTGGGGAAGCCAAATACGCAGCGAACTGTCATCCTTGTCCACCAAACAGTTCGTCATATAATCACTGATCGCGTCGTAATGGAAACAATTTACACGCAGTGAACTGTTGTTCATCAAAAATTTATCCAAAATCGTCTTCGCTATTTTACCTTCATCAATAAATAAGCTGCAAGCAAAAAATTGTATATTTCAGATGAACATTTTTTTTCATTCAAAAAATTACCTCACAGCATCTTCATTGCTTATTACGACGTAGGCGAAAAAGACAGGATTGTAAGGAATGTCTGAACCTCGCAAATTGAGTAGCCATGCAATTTCGTCCAACGCAGACAATACCAAATGCTGAACACGGTTTTTGGCCATTATGGAACAAACGTCGGATATTTTCTGCTCCCAAGAACGGCCTATCACAAAAATTAAGAAATAAAAAAGCCAAAAAACAAAAAAAAATTATCTTACCAGTGTGAAAAGTTGGCAGAAAATATACCATTCCCCCTGTTCTTAGCGGTCGATCTTCTCCCCAGACAATATCCACCAAATTGGTCGCCACTTCTTTCAATTCGATCTTATGATCGCTCAACTTTTTCTTACATCTTGTGAACGCTTCTGCAAAAAATGACCACTGTAAAGCACTACACGCCAAATAAATTCGCATTCATCTTTTTTATCCACCTTCCGTAAGCAAAAATGGATCGACGCCGACAAACGACCCAGCTGGCAATACGTTAGCTAACCATTGTTCAATTTCTGGAGTCTCTGGCAATCCTTCTTTCATCAAAATCCAATCGTCGCCGAGTTCTTTCGATGCTTGGAGATGATAAATGCCCACCGTCCACAATGCCGCTTGTTTGTCCGTAATCACAGCCGTTCCTCAAATCAAATCATGCTTTCACTTGTGATTATAATAAAATTATTGATATATAATATTACATCATCGGTACGAAATACGAAAGTAAAAGTTGAAAAGTTTAATAAAAACATCAAATAATCAACACACGAGAAAAAGTTCAACAGTTCCAACAAATCATGCACACTATCTACTTTCTTCAAAAACGTTTACATTCTTTTTTACAAAAAATGATTTTCTATATTAAACAGCTTTTGAAACAATTTAATGCTTTTGCCTACCTCGAGATCCTGTGAAACCTGATATGAACGCAATACGACGATCACAATCGGCAGTGTATTCAGAAAAATGCGCATCATTCGATGAAATTATGTACGCACTGATTTCATGCATGGCGTATACTTTACTCTTCATTATTGCTCGCAATTTTTCAAGCAGTCTAGTAGTCTGTCTTTTCGCCATCTATAATACACTTTTCTCCAATAAACCAATTTATCAATACAAATACAAATCAGAAACAACTATTTCTACAACAAAACTTCATGGCAGCCTTTATATCATCGTTCTATCGCGCATTTTGATCGCATCGATGATTTAAAATAAAAAAACAATTAACAGTTATGATTGCAAAAGATATATTTATGGTAACATTTATAAACGGAAAGTATTTACTGAACTATAAGCACTGTTCAGACGAAATATTCAAATTCATAATGTTTCGAAGAACACAGAAAATTCACAGTATACCATGATTAAAGTGCAGGTTTTTAATTCAATATTCAGGCGCTAATATATAAATTTCAATTAAATTAATTTCAGAATTATTATACAATTAAAATTTTTTTTCTATTGTATTAATAATCTGTACTATTTTATTCTGTTTTTTATAAAATATTCTCAGGTTTTAAATATTTTAGAATTTAAATATAAAATATTATTATGAATAAAATTGTTATAAATTAAAGTTAAATAGTTAAATCTTTTGGATAATTTATTTATCAAAACTTTTTACTTTAATTTTCTTGATAAAATTGTACAACATTAGAATTCAAACTTGATTTTTGCTAACTGTACATATCACCGAAAATTACGATTTTCTTAAACTGATTTGTACATTCTTGCAGATCCTTTTAAAACAATGGGTAAAAAGCAGCATCAGAAAGATAAAA
The DNA here is from genome assembly GCF_000181795.1 of Trichinella spiralis. Taxonomy (NCBI): domain Eukaryota; kingdom Metazoa; phylum Nematoda; class Enoplea; order Trichinellida; family Trichinellidae; genus Trichinella; species Trichinella spiralis. Next base: position 4,416,904 of record NW_003526943.1, on the reverse strand, counting down.
TGTAATACAACACTTTTCATAAATATTTTGAGTAATAATCTGTTTTAGGTATCTAACCACTACTGAGTGGAAAGAGTTGTATGGAGGTCACAAAGATAGTGAGTTTTTTTATTACATATTCATCATGAAATTATCGAAATATATCAAAGTTTGGATATTTTTTGTTTTATAATATAAGCATTATTAAACTTATAAAAATTTAACTTGTAATATTTTTTATTATGCTTACAGTTGTATTTAAGTTTTCCAATTTTATATTAAAAGCATAATTGATTTTAGCTAAAATTTTTCAAGCGAGTTTGGCCAAGTTTCAGCGGCTTCCATTTGGTCATTGTTGGTAAATATTTTTCAACTGTCATTTTTATAGCGTATCAGTATTCTACTGCTTGCATGAAATAAATTGTTAAATATTTTTTCTATAAATTTCAACATTTTAACATACTTTTGTATTATTTATGTAACGTACTAATGAAGTTCGTTGCAATTTTAGTGTTTCTCTGCAGCCTTGCGATGTACCATATTGTTGTTTAGATGGCTACATTTTTGATCTAATGTAAGGGCAACGTATTCAAAATTATTTCGTGAAATTAATAAATAATTTATTTTGACAGTCACATATTGCCATTTGTTAGAAAGTTTGGCAAGCATCCTGTAACGGGAAATCCACTGGATGTGAAATCATTGATTAAGCTTGATATTAAAAAAAATTCAGAAGGTGAGTTAATTTGGAGCAGTAAAGTGATATTTCTTTTTCTCTAGCATATTTAATTGAGTTATTCATATTGTTTTTGAATAACTAATTCAGTATGCTGAAATAATTATAAGCAAATATTCCTGCTTATTGCTAGCGAATTCAGACAGGACTGCCTAGGCAAAGAGCGAACTGTAGTAGTTTTGAATTCGTACATGCTTATAAAAATTGATCTTTGTTGATTGTCTCATATATGATTGAGATTGTTATTTCATTGTAATTTATGAATTTGTGGTTTGAAAGCTTACATTCACTGAATTGAGGGATAAAATTTTTGTCATTTTTTGCATTTCCAGGCCAATATGTTTGTCCTATTACCAAAAAAGCATTCACTGATAATAGTCATGTTGTTATGGTTCGTCCGACAGGAATTGTTTATTCGTATGAAGTAAGGGATAGCGTTGTTTTGAAGCTGTATTATCATAAATTGTTTTCAGGCGGTTGAAGAACTGAATTTTAAAACAAAACATTTTAAAGATTTGATTACTGATGAACCTTTTGTGAAAGCGGACATTATAACACTGCAGGTTTGTTAGTTAAAGTAATATGATCTCATGTTAATTTTATTATTTCAGGATCCGTACAAATTGGAAACGTTTAACATATCAAAATTTTACCATGTCAAAAATAAATTAAAGGTGAAGGAAGATGGTGAGTTTCCATGCTTTTTTTAATTTGGAAGCTGTTATTATTATTATTTGTAGTAGTTTAAGTATTTATATTGCAAAACAAGAACAGTTTAGCACATGAGGGAAGTTTAAAGCATGTTTGCATTGATACAGTAACTGCAATTGAGTATATTCAATTTCGATAACGTGATTTTGTATAGCAAACATTTTCTGTCATGCTTTTCAAATGTAGCGCAATTTTTTCTGTGAGAATTAAAAGAAAGTTTGATTTGATTTTTAAATTAGGGAAAATTTTAATTTATTTTATGGTTTTAGAAGTTGAAGAATTACCTCAAGATGATCCTTTGTACAAACTGAAAAGTATCAACACAGAAACTAGAGAAACATTGTCTCAACTTCAGAAAGATTACAAAGCAGTAAAAATTTGAGTCTCCAGTGAAGTAGGATGAAATGGAATTTTTTTAATGTGATCGTCTTTTAGCCAGAAAAACAAGAATTGCCTTCCACCAGTAAAGCGGATGCTTTGAACGCTGCTCATTACTCTACAGGTATGGTAGCTGCCGGATTCACATCTACCGTCATGGAACCAGTTACGGAACAACAGCCTGCTGTGTTGGATGAAGATATTTTGAAATATCGTCGAGTGAAATCGATGGGTTATGTTCGACTTGTTACCAACAAAGGTCTATTGAATTTGGAATTATATTGCGAAAAAGTGCCTCGTGCTTGTGAAAATTTTATCGTACATTGTCGTAACGGTTATTACAAGCAGACAAAGTTTCATCGTTTGATACGCAATTTCATGGTATTTTATGGTTTCAATATTTGTTGAAGTGCTAGTTTTGTTTGCAATCTTTAGGTACAAGGAGGTGATCCGACAGGCACAGGTACTGGTGGAGAATCAATCTGGGGAAAGCCGTTCAGGGATGAGTTTGTTTCGTTGTACAGTCACTCTGGTCGTGGTGTACTGAGCATGGCAAATCGAGGAAAACACACAAACACTTCGCAATTGTAATAAATTATTTTTGCGAATAATCTTGCTCTCTTTTTTGTCACGAATGTTTTCAGTTTTATTACATTCCGATCTTGCAAACAGTTGGATAAGAAGCATACAATTTTTGGTCGCGTTGTTGGTGGATTGGACACGTTGGAGATAATTGAAGCAGTTGAAACTGACAACAACGATAGACCAGTGGTAATTTAATGAAAGTTTTCAATCAGTTTTGTGATTAGATAAGAGAAAAGTGGGGGACGGTAATAAATGTTGATTTCAGGAAGATATTGTAATTTTGGATACAGTTGTATTTGTGAATCCGTTTGAAAAAGCGGAAGAACAGTTGAAAGCGGAAAGAAAAGCCGCATTGGAGCAAAGTGGAAAAGAGGAGAAAAAAGTTGTGATGGTTGAGAAAAAATCAGCCGAAAAGAAAATATTCCGCAGTGGAGTTGGTAAATACATTGATTTGAAGGCTGTTGCAAAGAGTAACGACCAATCAGACGACGAGGAACAGCCACTGAATAGTATTACTGTGGCAAAGAAGAAAAAAGTTATCCGCACCGAGCTGTCCGATTTCAGTCAATGGTGAACGATATAAATCTGTTTTAGATGTTGTCAGTTTTTTTAATTTTTTTAAATTGCATTCCAGTTCTATGCTTCAAATAGCATTTTGAAAGTAATCATCATTCCTGTATATATGTATAAAATGTATATCTGTATATGTGCATCTGTTTTGTTGGTTAAAGATGAATGAATGCTTTTGTTGAACGATTGTTTCATTTTGAAATGAACAATGTGTAGCGGCTTGGTGGAAAATGTTTTATGATTTTTGATAGTTTACTGATATTTATCGAAAAGTTGATAAATTTGCCATCACTGAAAGAGAGTAGTAGTGTAGTAGTGCTTTCAAATGTGTCAGCTTTTCTTTGTGCCGCCGTGTGACTGGAGAGAGGCAGAACAAGATGTCAACACATTCCAGGGTCAACAGTTGCTTTTCAGTTATGCATGCTGTTTACTTTTCAGTGCATCTGCTTGTGAGTGGAAAATTTCAGCAAAATTGTAAAAATAATTACATTAGCATAAGAAGCAAACCAGTATGACCAATGGTCAGCTAATGACATAAGACGATGACAGCATGAAATATTAGGCTTGTTTATTCTTTTTTAAGCTTAACATAAATTAATTTTTGTTTAAGTATTCTATAATAAGCGATTTATGCAAAGGAGCAACAAAACTGTTGTATTTCCTTTGTTTTTATGACAATAAACATTTAATGCATCTCATTTAACAACTGTCGTACTGAATAATACTGATTTCGATAAAAGCTGGATAATGTGAAAAAATTTTATATGTTAAACGTTTTGGACTATTTCAATTTTTAAATTGTTCTGATTTATGAATATTCTATAATATGTAATTCAAAACAAATGTCACTTCTGTGGCAGACAGTTAAATCACTTGGTCGATTTATTTTCAATTATCATAACATATAATAAATGTGTTTTGCAACGCATATTTTTATATGTAAAATTTAAAATTTAAAAAGAATACAAATATTTTAGTTGTGTTGTTTAAAATGACAAAAGCATTTTATATGATAAAATCTTTTTTTTAAATAATACAATTTCAGCGAATGATAGATTAAACAACGCTATAAATTATAGTGATATCAATCTTTTGTGATTTATTTTTTTAATATTTAATATGTCTGAATATTATTTTATGTAAAATGCTCATTTAATTAAATTTTGAAATTTTTAACAAATTTATGTAATTTTTAACAGAGATGGTGCACGTAATGAGAGATGTGATATATACATGTTTATTTTTGTATGCATGGATGTTCGTAAATGAAATATAATGGATAAAAAATAATTATTTTAAAATTTCTCAAAAATGAAATATGATTTACATACTACGTAATTTAAAGTGTGATGCTTATAGTTTGCAGGTGGACAGTGAATGACCTGCGAAGTATCTGAATTGAAGTTGGAAGAAAGCGATTCAATTCCAATGCATCAGGTATAATTACCCCGTTAACAACTGACCTAGACATCGTGCATCATATACATATGACCTGAATTAATAGCTCTCTTTCAACATTATTCTATACAAATGATAACTATTCAATGCTGGCGGTTTCAGTACTGATTTGTAAAATATAAACTTTTTCTGTTGCAATCATTCTTATTGTATTTCATTTGCTTCATCACCATTACAATGCTAAAGTAAATAAGCTGAATAATTTTGCTTCTTTTAATGAAAATATCAAGTGTTTAATACTAAGAATGCTTTCTGGTAAGTTAGATTATTAAAATTATTTATTTCAAATAAATAAGTAAATATATCAATATTATATATATGGCGTGTACAGACAATTCAGCTCAACTGCCATTATATAATGTAACTTTTTTTCGAAAAGAAGGTATAAAAACAGAATTAAGTTATTATGCAATTTTAATCGAAATTTAAGTTTAAAATTATAAAGTCTAATATAAAAAAGTTTTTAATAAAAAATTAAATGTGCTTGAAACATACATTCAGTAAGGTCAGTGCACCATTATCATACTTTTGCGTGACTGTCACGAAATACAGTTTTTAATGCTTTATTCTGATTTTTTATTCTTCAGTTTTAGTTATTAAGTCAATGGATATCTGCTATTTTAGACTTTCGTCATTCGTCCTCTTGCATTTGCTAATTCACTAAAATGTATTATTGCATTTTACTGCTTTTTGAAATTAAAATGGAACTTTAACATTGGTAATATTACTTTATAATATTTAAATTTCTCTATGAATACCCTATATTTTGGATTTAAAGCGTGTTTAATATGCTAAATTTCATTTATAAAAAATGTAAATTATGAAATTACCTACATGTACAAGTGTATAATATTTTGTAATTAAATTAAGAAATAAAATATCATGCTTAGATGTTCATATATCTTTAAAGTATACATTTGAAATTTGCAGTGAATTGTTGAATGTGCAATTACAATGCACTGAAGGAAAGGTTAGCATTTGTCTTTCAAAATATCATCATAGTGATGTTTCACTAAAAGAAGCATAAATGAACTGCTAAAGTAGTTTTATGCACTAATAATAATAGAGATAATAATAATAACAATAATATAATATGGAAATTAATGTAAATGTTGATAATATATGAGGAAAAACACTTCGATCACTTCAGTTATATTTTCACAGCACTATAGTTTTTAGTAATATCATCTTTTTAATTTATAATGTTCTAAGCATTTTCAAATGAATAAAGTATTTTATATAAGTTTAAAATTGCTTAAGCAAGAAAGCAAAAACTGCTTTTAGTAGAAAGATGGCAAGGCAATAATAAGCTTGATTAAAGGGATTTATTTTATTTAGACGAATATTTTAATTAGCAACAATTTAGAATTGAGATGAAGTTCAGTCACCTATTTTTCAGTATAATTAATTTTAGTTAGCTTTGAGCATGGTACACTTATAATGCAGTGTAGAAACTTTCACTTTGCACCGTTGTGAATGGTGTACAAAATGTTTTTTCTTAGTACTGACTGGCACTGTTGTCAAGGACTTGACTGACGTAATGAGCACTTTCTAATTTCCTTTTTTCGATGCCCCTGAAGAACCTATGCACTAAGAAAAATTCATAAAATTCCTCTTAAAATTCCTCTCTCAACATTCTTTTTTTCTAATGATCTAATGTAAAGTGCAGAATATTGTGAAGTGATTGATCGAATCTGTCGAGGGCTGAACAGTATTTTTGTAAACTTCATTAAGTTGCAAAATACAATAATGAGAAAAGAATTAATCTTCATGTTGCAGTTTATAAGCATCTTCAGCAATTGCTTTGAGTGGTGCTTGTCGACAAATATAATTTTATGTAAGCATAAAAAATTCTTATCTGATTTGAATATTTGATGAAGTTAGCCAGTTTCTGTTAAATGATAATTTTAATTTAATAGTGGATTTTAATTTAGACTGTTTTTTCATCTTTTGTTATTTTTTAAAATCAAAACTTTTGTTATCCATGAATCAGTTAATTTGGTGCTAGTCATTAAGAGAGAACGTATGCTTTATTATACATTTCAATTAACAAAATAAAGTAATCTTATATTGAAATGATGTGCTAATCTTCTCTTTATTTTGACAACGTATAATTTTATTTTAACTGCATACTTGAAATGCAAGACAAGTTACATATGTTATATTTATTTATTTTCTTTTAGATTCATTATGAATTTTGTGAAAGAAACGGAAACCCGTTTCTTTGCATAACAATGAATACGATAGTAGAAAAAATAGTTTGCTTATTAACCATAGTTTTTCTGGTTTACTGTAAAGACAACATAAAAAAACAACTGCATATTGGTCTTTTCATGAACACCGGACCGTATAGTCACGATATCATGATGCAACAGGTTGCGGATGATTTGTCAAGTCGAGGATTTAAAGTTACAATGCTTCAAATAAGAGTGTTCAACTTCAATTTTACTTTGCCGAAAAGTAACTACAACTGGTCAATTGTGCAATATGATTATAGTCGGCCAGAAACGAACACTATCATGAACGCAGCTATGAATCAAATTTGGCATGGGCCTGTACCAATGGGAGGAGGAACTTTCAATTACAAAGGTATTTTTACATTTCATCAGTTATATGAATCTCATGCCAAGGCTTGTCAATCTGCATTGAAAGATGCGGATTACATGCGCAAGGTGCAAGAGATGAAACTCGACATAATTGCCATCGACTATGTATTAAATGAATGCGCAATTGGAATTTCTTCTATTTTAAAAATACCCAGAGTTTATTTATCAAATTATCCAATGGTTGAAGTATACACTGATAATTTTGGAGTGCCGTCAAATCCTTCTTATGTTCCAGCTTTGGTCAGTCACACTGGATCAAAGATGTCATTTTTTGAGCGTGTTTTAAACACGGCCACACATGTAGCTTTGATTTTTGCTAGAATGGGACTTTTTTGGCGTAGTAACAAGATGTTCAGAGATGTTGGATATTCTGCAGAACTGCGTCAAGAAGAACGGGACACAATTTTTTATGGAACTCCATTGGAATTTCTTCTCGATGGACCAAGACCAATTGCAAATACAGTAAAATATTTTGGGTGTATGAAGTGCTCAGGAATCAAGCCGCGACACGTTTCTGACGTATGTCAAATTTTCATTCCATCATTAGATTTTTTGATTTTTAAATATTTTAATTTATTAACTAAAAGCTGTAATACATCTTAATTCAATTAAGTTAACAAGTTCAGCGTTAATTTAATAATGTGCACTTTAGTGCCTGAGCATTAGTTTGCATATGACAGAACAAAGGCTAGACAGCAATATATAATTAACGGCTAAATAGAATAAAAGCTTGATGTGTATTAAACATTTATGTAATGGTAATAAAAATTAGTGCAAATTTCTTTTTATTATTTGATAATATGCTGCATATAAATTCATTAAGATGTATTTTTTATTACTTTTATTTTTGTGATTATTATATTCAGTTTTCAAAATGGTGCATTTGGCATCAATGCAAGATGCAACTTCTTTTCATCATTTTATTTGTTCCTATGCTATATTTTTATGATTAAATGCTAAAAATAATTATAATTAATACATATTCATTTTTATTGAGTATAAAATTGTGGCTTTTTTAATTTTTTCTTATTTAAATAAAATATTCCGGTTTTAGGTTTACGGTACTACCCCCAATAAAGATGTGATTGTTGCATCATTTGGAACCTGTTCCAGTGCTTCCCAGTTGCCAGAACGGGTCATAAAAAGTTTTAGCTCTGCCTTTTCTCAGTTTAAACAGTACCAAGTAGTACTGCAAATACCGGGTATTGAAAAATATAACAATTCACTGCCTTCAAATGTAATAGCTGCCAAATGGATACCTCTAATGCAACTACTTGGAGATCCATCAGTAAAACTGCTTATCAGTCATGGTGGAGTTTCCACTACTTTAGAAGCGATTAATAATGCTGTTCCGGTGCTAGGAATTCCACTACAAGGTGATCAAATGTACAACGTTGGTAGACTTGTAGAAAAAGGTGTGGCTGATGTACTTTTTGTCAACAGTCTTTCTGGTGAGAAACTCTCACATAAATTGCGAAAAATGCTGCAAATTTCGCAGAATGATTCTTTTCTTAATCCTGATCAATATTATGCAGTTAAAAAATACAGGTAATTTTAGAATTTTAAAACTTCTACTGCATATTTTGAAACGGATTTTTGTAAAAACTTAAAAATGGCATAAATATTACATTTCATTAATATTGTTTAATTAATTCATTTAAATAATATTATAATAATACATAGCTGAGTAGCATTATAAATATTGCATTAAATCATTGCTTGCATGTTATATTCAATAAGTTTTAGTAAAAATACTTCAAACATAGTAAATATTTCGGTTTTCAAAATATAAATGTTTTAGAAATATTGATTTTTAAGATTTATTTCTTTAGAGAAAAGACATTAAAAATGAAATTGATGCTATCATCATATCAAACATTTGAACGAAAGGCTAAAAAGCGAGCAGGAATCTCAGCACCGGCGTTCTGGATAGAATGGGCAGCTCGCCATTTTACTTCAAAAGATATGCGCAGAAAGTTCTTAGTGATGAAATTTACTGACCGGTTTTTTTCTTATTTCATGTTAGATATCGTTTCATTGTTTAGTTTGATTTTTATAATTTTACTTTATTTATTAAGCAATGCTTAAAAAAATATGGTGCAAGTTGCTTGCAATTTAATTTGAATTAAATTGAATTGAATAATTGAAATGTGTTTTAAACTGTGAAAATATTGCAATCATGTTAGTCTGATTAAAATAATCAGAAAAACATGAATTATCGTTTGATTACAGCAAGTTTATTCTTTCAGGATGTGTGGAAATATTTTTTGCAGTTTTGATAGCTGTAATTTGCTTCTGGTGATTTTAGTTAGCTTAACTGAATTACAGTCAAACTTGGTTAAGTGCACATTTCCCTTAAATGCACATGATTTCGGTCCAACGAAATTTCCTGTTATACGTTAAAATTACGAATTATACGTTAAAATAATGGATGAGTGCATCATTTTGCTGAGGTCCACAGGATTCACTGTTCGCAATAGGTAAGGGCACAATAGGCGCGTTCCAGGCCGCTTTAGGTTCATCATCAGCCATAACAATTATTGATGCTCAGCAAAGTTGATTGTTTACTGTATCAGAATAAGCACGCGCATCAAAAACAACTTGAGCTGGCCTAAAGTAAAGACTAAACAACTACTGTTTTCCCAGGAAGTTATTCACAAGGAAGCTCTTGCATGTCTGGCAGCAATTCGGCCATATTTTTACGAAAACAGCATAAATCAGACAAATCTAAATCGAATTGAAGATCAGCTAGTAACGCTGGTACCACAAAATGTAATTAAAACCTACATTTCTGACTATTTTACTTAAAATAAATGGACATTTTCTTGCATTAAACCTATTCGTCGATGCGAAGTTAGCGTTCCTTCAATTACTCTGCATAATTCTCAACTGTGGATAAGTGCATGGAGATTCCTGCCAAATTCCATGTGCACTTAACCAAGTTGGACTGTAAATTATTTAACAATGAAGCGTAAATTAATTTATATTAATGAATTTTTACATTATTTCAAAAGTTTTAAAGTGATATATATTATATTATATCATTCAAAAATACAAAGAACAATAGATGCAAAATTTTTGATTTATTTTTATCTTTTCATGTGCAATAAAATTTTATTCTAAAGAGTAATCACCGTAAAAGTGCTTTTTTGAGCTTCATATTTGTTGTTTTCATTTCATTATTAACAATTTTTACACTTTGAGTAAGTAAAACTAAATAATGGCAGACTCATGAGAGAATAGGGCAGCGGTACTGGAAATTGAGCCGACAGAATATCCAAATAGACCATTAAAAAGGTAGTGAAATGAAAACAATATTTAAAAGAAATCTACACATAATGTAATATATTCGTTATCAAGTGAGCATCATTGAACAATGGCAGAACAAATGAAACAAATGCAAAAAGAATAAATGATGTTTCATATATGCTGATTCAAATTATTTTTTAAGTGTGTTCCTGTCACGTCTCAGACACACCATTACGCTTGCGGATATAGATGTCAGGAGCAAAAGACCAACAATTGAGACTAGAATTCCAAAACTGATAGAACTGAGACAAACTCCATTTTCAGCTTCTGTAACAATAGTATTATGCATATTTGAATTTCGAAGTGCTTGCAATTTTTTCAAATCTTCAAGAGTTGCTTAAAATAAAAATCTTATATTAAAAAAGAACAAACCCAAAAAATAATAAAAACTACCATATCCATCGTCAACATCCAAAACAACCATTGTATCTGAAAAGACGTCGACGTTTTCTCCTTTCTTGCCTGCAAAGATTTCTCTTTTCATTTTCTTCAGCGTATTACAGTCATCAGAGGTTCTCTAAAAAAATAAATTAAAATAAAAATGAAGAAAAAAGTTGACTGAAAATCGTTGTGAACAACCTTGCATTCTCCGTCTGTTTTCAACGACAAACGAATTTGGCATTGAAAAAATAAGCTTGGCTTGTCAGCAAATTTAAACACCATACTGTCAACTTGAGCAGCCAAATCAGTTGGGTAATTTAAATTGGCCATAAGGTATTTGTCTTGCGGACAGCTGCAAATAAAAGACATGACAATTTTACGTCAGATTGACGGAACTTCTCAAACAGACAAAAAGTTACCCATTTTCATCCAATAATAGTACCCGTCGGCCTTGTCCATCTTCTACGCTACAACTGTGAACAGTCATACAGTACACATCGACTAAATAGAAAAACAAAATAGTGAAATGTATTATTTTTTAAAGTATCACTGATTTACAGTTATTGCATTGATTTTTATACAACATTTAGAACAAATTAAGGAATAAAATTTCAACGATAATTAAATTTCTCATAAGACTTTACCTGCTTCACTGCTGCAGCTCCATTTGTGATACACTTGCTGACCAACGGTTGCATATTTAATCGCTTGACCAGTTGGTCCATCACTGAGAACTTCATATTTGCATTCCGGCATTTCCACCGTTTGAGTTATCAGTTCTGTAGCCAACGTACTAAGCAATAAAGAGTTCATTGATTGTACATCGTCACTTTGGAAACTAGGAAGCTCTCTAAAGTTAGAATGCAACGCTACACAAGCATTTATGTTAATTGCACATGCAGTTATTTGACAATAAGCATGCAAAAATATGCAAAGTGAACTTTTTTCAATATATGTCTTGTTTGTTTGTTCAAACAGACGGAAATAGCAAATGAAAAATATTACGTATAAAATTATGCCATTTCTAGTTTTTGTAACCGTTGTACTGACAGTAAAAATGATCATCATCTGCCATTATTGCTATTATTATTCATAGTTCTCGCTAAAAAGTATAAAAAGTGTATTTTTCAAGTCCTCATGAACGTTGCAGAGCATTTTTTACTTGTTATGGAACAGATATAAATTTCATTTGATTTAATTATCGTTTTATACATAATACATACACTTACTGTACATAATTTTTAGAAATCAATTAAATCAAAGCACTCTAGTCTTGATGATGCGTCATCACAACTTCTTATTCATTTAGTGCAACTTCTTCATTTTCCTTTATTAATGTCATGACAGTGCATAAGTCAGTTTAATTTTGATATGATTTTTCAGTGCATCTTTTAATTTATTAAAATACCACTTTGGCAGTTTTATATCTAGAATTGGAATCTTATTAATATATTCGTTGAAGCAAACTAGTCTGAAAGCCAGATTGGAAAATTTTTAAATAATTTAATAATTTTTATTTAAACGCAAGAATGCTAAGCTACTTTTTAAATTCAAGTAGACATTGTTTAAAACTTAGAAATATTAAATTTTGCTAAAATTTTAAATAATAAGTTTTCATTTTTTAAATAATATAAAATATTAAAACGGTATGCTGCTTTTAGTTATTAATACTTTGTCTTATATGAAAAATATTTTTAAATATTTTGAGTTTGAAAGACAATTTATAAAGCAGTTTTTAAATGAAAGTGAAATAGGAGCAGAATGTTACTTCCGGGAGGTTAGCAACAGGTGGGAGTGCTTCACGCAATGTCAAATGGCCATGCAATGGCAAATGCACTGAATGTGTGTCATTCACCTGATTTCCTCACACCCAAATTTTTGAAAGGAATGATCAAGGTGTTGCTTTATTCTACTTACCTAACTTCCAAATCTGATGATACGACTTTATCAGCTGCCATATAAAAGCATTTCACATTGTAAGCACGATCAACTTTGGTGACGAACATCGGGTGAAATGTGATCACAACAATGGTGCTTAAGAATACGCCTGCTGGTGACGACTGAAATTATGCGGACTTTCATTAAACAATAAAATGCATTTCATGATTACGTACAGTTCTTTGTCTTCGAACATCACAGTTAGAGTATGATATAGAAATTTTTGCAGTTTTGTTGTTAGTTCCATCTGTTCTGCAGCCTGGTGTATCATAATGACCCTTTACATACACGTGTCCTTCGAAGGGTTCTTTTGTGTTTAAACTAACTAGCATCGAATCAGTACCGCATTCTACTTCTGGCTCACCAATAATTAAATTATCAATAATAACGCCGTGAATAGTTGTGAAAGTCTAAAAATTTTTCTTATAATTATACCATAATGAATTCTCAGTTGTATTAAATAACTTACCAACAAAATTGTCAAATTGATAAAAAACGACATTTTGAAAGTGAACATTTTCTGAATTAAAAAGCTGGTGCCTGAAAAGTGAAACAAGCGGTGGTGAATTTAAATGTAAAAACAAAACGGTGAAGTGGAGTGGTAAACTTTTACCGCCCTTTATGCTGTCCTAGAAAACAAATGGTTACACGTGAAGAAAAATCGAGGCTATCTTTCAATGCCCAGGGCTTCAATCAACACGCGTGTCAAGCGCAACTGAGAGGTTGGTATCTTATCACGTGGCAGTTTTCAAAACAAGGCTTACAAAACCGATCGTTGTAATAGTTTATAAAAAAATTATTTGCACTGAATCACATGACCCTCCCCCTCTCTAATAAGCCTGTCTGTAATTGCAAAATTGAAAAAAAAGCAGAATCCCATGGAATAGTTTCATAATGATTTCTTAAGATGATGATTCATTGAGAATTCTTGAAGTTGTTTTTTTTCTGCACCGTTATAATGTGATCAAAGCAAATTTGAACAATGCTATTTTTTATCAAGGTTACTGAAGTGGATGATTTCTTCAAAAGAAAGAAACTAGTATTTGCAATGTTTAATTCGGAATGAAAATAGAGTGTAAGTTTTACATATCAGAAACATCATCCTTTCGTTGAAGAAATCACGTCGTTATGTACCAGAAACTTCAAAATTTATAATATTCTTAGCATTAATAATAATAATAATAATAATAAGGAAATACTTTTCATTTTTACAATTCTCTTCCTTTAGAGCGCCATAAATTTTTGTTTAATAATCTCACTTGAATGTATAAACCATATAATAAATATACTTTTACTGAATTGAGTTATAAGCAATTACATAACTGTACTTTTCTTTGAGCTGTAATTTTATGCAGTAAGCTATGAAGCTGTGAAAATTTATTAAATCGAAACATGATGATTAAACAACAGATTTAAATATTTGAAATTTATGTATTGAAATTACATATGTAATATATGCAGGTGCATGCACGGATACACATGCATTGATATATATATATATATGCAGAGATTAAAGATAAAGAGAGATGAAATAATTATTACCTGACAGTGATTGTTGAAGCAGTGAAAGGCTTTAAAATGGAAATGTGGCAGAATTATAAATTCGACACTGGACAGCAGAGTGTCTGATGGTGGCAGTCGAGAAAGCGTACGGACTAAGGATGATCACCACTTCCAAGAAGACAGTAATTTTTAAATTGAAATGCGGGTTTGAAAAAGTAGGATAGGCGAAGCCAGCTTTCGCCTGCTCGAATCAAAACCGGACTCTTGGAATACAGTCACAATTTCACGGTCGTCTAAAAGCATTTTTAACACAGAGGCTTTTGTAGACGGTAGTCGCTGACGCGTGACGCAGGGTCGTTTCGGCCTTGTGTAAAAAAATGGGATGTTTGACCTCCGTCTGTGGTGCATCGGCCGCTACAAGCTCTTCGGCAGTTTAAGTGATTTTTTTTTGGAAAAAAGCGAAAGCAGTTTTTCTAGAAATTTTAATATTACCAATTTTTGAAAATTGTCATTAAACTGTTCAGAAGGAGAAGTTATTTTTCGAATTTGAATTCAAGTTTGCTGAGCTGTAAAAATAAAATGTTCGTCAAAGTTTTCCACGAAATTAGCAACCTGATGAAAAGTGTAAGCTTGTAAGCTTTCAAAAGTAAACTGCACAAAAAGTTTGTTTTTAGTACACATATTAATTTCCCGTTTGATTGTAAGACGTGCTCTGAAAAGGTAAAATGCCCGAGGAGAAATCTTCCTTTTGGCGGTATCTTGTTTCAAGGTGTTCCACTGACAACCTTACTCTTTAAAGCTGTATTAAACAAGTTTGGTAGCTGCGAATTTGTCTGTTCATTCAGCAGGATGTAGGCAAGGCGATTTTAATTGATTAAACACGAGATGAATTGTTCTTTACAACACTGACCTTTAAAATTCATGGGAATAACAGATGAAAAATTGGATTTCTGCATTCAAGCTGTTCAATCTTTCCACAATTTACGAATCCTGTGATTCTGACAACAGATTTGACAGCTGATAGTGAAATTTTTGCAAAGTCTTTTTACTTCCTTTTTACTGATCTCAAATGGCTGATAATATTTTATTGCAAATATATCATTGCAAAGAAATTACTTCAGTAACAAACAACATATTGTTGTACAAATTACGCCATATCTGATTTTGAAGTCACAAGAAGGGAACATTTTAAACTTTTCACAAAACAGTGAAACATGTAAAAATTGGATTTTTTTTCTGTAAAAATTTTCGCACTTCAGATGAAAATTCTTCAATAATATAGTGCCTGCTGTCTGCAGAGTTGTTGGAGTAATGATAGTTGCTTTGATGTGCATTTGGAGATTTTCTCACAGAATATATAATAATAAATTGTAAAATTAAGTGCTTAAAATTTTATCTTTATTATGCAGTTTCAAGTATATTTTTATGCATTATTTAAATTTATGTTTTGTTTTCATTTAGCAAATGCATTTATTTATTTGTTTGCCAGTAATTTTTCAAATGCTCCTGCATGCATGCATGCTAAAATGCAAATGGAAACTTGGTTGTGCAATGAATTTGCTAAAATGCGTAAATGAAATTAGGAAAAATTATTTCAAATTTTCAGAAAAGGCTCAAATTTGCAACAATTAAATTTTGGAAGAAGTATTTGCATTTGACTTTACATTCTTGATGTAAAGTATATTAATTATAAAATCATATAATGCTAATAAATTGAGATGATAAAATAACAGAATCTGCATGAACGAAATAATAATATGGAGAATATTAGCAATAATTTAAAAATAATCAGTAAAGTTCAAAATATTTCTACTAATTTAGTTTGTTGTTTACAATATTGAAAGAAATAATTTTAGATAAATGTCACTTGTTGAAGAAAAGCAATTATTTATGACGATGATCAATAAATTAAAATGATAAACCATTAGTTTTTGGTTAATTTGGTCCAGATATTACTGACAAATTTTCAGTGAAAATTAAGTAGCAAATTAACAAATTTTGAATACATTAAATAATTTTCTTTTGCATTATTATTTTTAATAGATGGAATAAAAATTCCAGGAATTGCTGGTCACGTGTGCTTTGTTTGCAGTTGGCAAAAGTTTGCAAGTTAATTTATGTTTAACCTACTGAAGCATAACATAGCATAGGGGTTACCTCTGTAAACTTTTACTAAACGCAACCAACCCATAAATTATAAAGTTTACCTGCAATTAGTATATGCTGACCAGAACAAAACAGTAAAAGCAAACTACGCAAAATAAATTAAACTGGCTAACGTCCCTGACCCAACAATAGAACTTTATGCCACACCACGGTAAAGTTGTATTTTTTCAAATTGCCAATTATCATATTTTGATAATTATTCAATTAATTCACAACTTCTTTTATGCAACCATGCTTTTCATTTATCATGTAAATTAAGTTAATAAATGTAATTTTGTACAATTTGAAATGAAACACAATTAAAAAAATTTTTACATTTCATATCAATAAAAAAATATAGTAAATTTACTAAAGTTTCATTAAAATTCTTATTATTAAATTCATCACTTTATAATTTCAATAGCTTAAAAAATTAAATGCAGCTTTCTAACATTTCAAACGCTGCATTTGAATTATTACACGTTATCATTATCATTTGAATTATTCTAAATTTTAGTAAAGATTCTTTGTAAAGTTGAAACTTCACATGTATAATTCAATTGTTCAATCAGTTACTTTGTTAATTTATTAAATGGAACATAAAGGGATTAGCAAGCTATCATTACTATCCCATTATTAATTTAATTCACTGGCATTTGTGTTGTTGAGACATGACGATATGATATATAATGTAATGTTAGATGTATGTACATAAATGAAATTTTAAAAATAATTAAAATTTTCATTCTGCTTTAAACTTCAAACTTGTATTTTGGAATTGTGAAAAAATTAATAAATAATAATGAAAATATTAAACATATATGTAATAAAATTTTGACTGTAAGGATCAATTAAGCTTACAATTAATGAATTTTTAGCTGTTCTAAATCATAATACTGCATGATAAATAATAAATTGATATTGTATTTTCAAAAATACAGTTTTCATAAAAATTTGTTATGAAATAACTTTTTAATAAATTTATTATTTTATTTTTTTAATTTATTACTGTCTAGTTTGTTTTTGAAAAGTGAGACAATTTGTCATTTTGAAAGATTTATTATATCAAGGTGATGCAGAAAATAAATTGCAAACAACATTTCTTTTACAACTTGTTCTTTTTCTTTTTCTAAAATGCCATTTAAAATAATAGCATGAATTTACGATTGAATTTTACATTTTTAACTACAGTGTAGTTTTTATCAGCTTTTATTGTCCTGTGAAAATGTATTATTTCAAAATGGATATTACATTTCACAAATGAAAGTTTCTTTTCATAAAAAACATAAATGAAACTCAATTATTAGTAAAATAATTCAGTGCTTATATAAAAAATATAATCAAAATTAATTAAATGTAAATACTTGCGTAGTAGTATAGTAATTTTGTTAATTATGTCCTGTTATAAAGGGATATTTTTTTCATTTTAAACGCGCGATTAAACATTTAATTTAAATATAAGAATTATCTGTATAAAAATTAAGAAAAAAATAGCAAATAATTCCTGCTTTTTGCTTGAATACAGTGAATTGTCAACAGCTATTTGTTGTCATTTTTAATTTATTTTAAAAAGTAAAACTTATTCTCCAACTGTGTGGGAGTCCCGGGAATAACCTATATTTTTATATGTTGCAGATGATGATTTTTTTCCGCCTGATCTGCTTTTTATTTTGTATTTTTTTACAAAGCAATTGTCAAGCAATTTTATTTTATGTTATTATATCTATATTGCTACACATTCCTAAGAAATTCTTATGTTTTGCCAATAATTTTACAAATATTTTACTGAAGAAATCAAATTTTTAGAAATTGCTTAAAATATTACATAGTTTTAAATCTTGTAAAATTTATTACATTGGCTAAAAGATGCATTTTGAACGGAAAATGTTCATGCATGCTTTGCAGGAAGAATACACTTTAAATGTTAAATAGATAACTCGGCAGAAAAGGGTTTATTAAAATTTATTTCTTTCTTAGGAATAAAGTTAATTTGGCATCGAAACGCTTTTCTTCTAAATAATAATCACTATACAGAATAATGCTACTTCAAACAACAGTATCTACCTTGCAATTAAAACGACATTTTAATCAAAGCTTATCTGAAACAAGGTAGTTATATATTAAAAATAAAAAGAAAAAACTGCTCATAGCAAAATTCTTTAAGTTCATTTTGATTCTTGTTTTTCTTTTGCATGTTTGTCATCAGGTGATGATGTTTGTGATGAGTCATTGTTTGTTGGGTAAAATACGAGAGTAATTCGTTTGATTAAATCTAAAAGTATTTCTTAAATGAATAGCAAAATATTTTATTTATATGAGACTCTCACCATCATTTGGAGATATTTGTTTTACTTGTTTAGCAATGCATGCTTCTCCCGCAGCAATAGTACCTGGTGGACAACGAGATACTGAAAAATAATAAAATTAAACAAAGTTTAAGAAAATAATATCAGAAATTTAAAAGTAAATTCAGAACATACCACAGCTGAATTCAAAACGATACAATCCAGATTTACAGCGACAGTAATTGTCTTTGCTATTTCTTGAAGTTGATTTCACGCAGGAGCTACCTGTTACTGTACGATTGCATTGCTCAGTTAATTGGCATCCATGTTCACCAGGTCGAATTACTATATAACAAAAATAGGGATTATAATTTGCATATGTAAGCCCAATGCATGTTACAGAATTTACTTACACGGATAACATTTTTGTCGAATGCAAGTTTCATCAAGCGTACACTCCTGATCTGTTACACAGTCGTTACTCAAAGACTTCCACCATAAAGGTTGAGTAGTGTTCGAAATTCCAAATTCTTGCGGCATTGCTTTCCGACGAAGCGTTTTGGAATGATAATACTTTTTGCACGGAGTTCCAAACTGATCACACAACTGTTCAACATTCGTCGGAATATCAAGATTAGAGCAAGTAACCCCGTTGGATCTAGCTCCTGGCAAACAAATGCACCTTCCTTGCTTACACTGACTAGTCAGTGGGTAGCCTGAACATTGAGAAGAAAGTTGACAAGATGATCCTGGTCTTTGCTGGCTGGCAATTGATGATGCACCTAAAATAACTCAGTTTAGAAATCGTTTTTTTATTAATAATTCCGTATAGTTATACGTACTGCTGGCGCAGCAGTATCCCATATTGCAGACTGAGCTTCCTGGACACACTAGATTAAATATGGCACAAAAGCAGACTGGAATCATTGTAACTGGACAGATAGTAGGAGGAGGAGCAGGTGTAACAACAGGTCTTTCACAGCAGTATCCTGATATGCAAAAGTAGCCAGGTGGACAATAACCACCTACACCACACTGCTGTATTGGCTGTTTACCATTTGGACAAGCTATAGTAGGTGCTGGACAACAGGCGCCACTTATACAGATAAACCCTGAAGGACACTGACCACCAGCAATGCAAAATGAAACTGCCGGTTGACCACTTGGGCATACTGGTTGTGGCGCTTGACAACATCCACCACTTATACATGAGTAACCTTGTGGACATACCATTCCTGGTCCACAATGGCTAATTGCTGGTTGACCATTAGGACATATAGGCAGTGGAATTTTGCAGCATCCTCCATTTAAACATTTGTAACCCACAGGGCAAGCTTCGTTTGAAGTGCAAAAGCTGATTGCCCGCTGACCATCAGGACAGGTAGGCAGTGGAATTCGGCAGCAACCACTATTGATACACTGATATCCAGCTGGGCAGGGTGTTGAAGGATCACAAGGTTGTAATGCTAATTCTCCAGTGGGGCAGACGGGAATTGGGCAGCAACCCTGATGCCCCATTGTGTTCACATAACAGAAATATCCGGCAGTGCAAGTTCCTGGACCTGTACATGTAGAAACTGCTTGCTGACCTCCTGGGCATGTAGGCAGTGGAACGGGGCAGCATCCTCCATTTTCGCAGTAAAATCCTTTAGGGCAGTCAGTTTGCAGTGAGCAGGATGAAACGGCTGGTTGACCAGAACTGCATATTGGAAGAGGACAGCAACCACCTTGTATGCATACATATCCTGGAGGACATCCACCACCGGCAGCGCAGAAGCCAGTGCAAACTTGTCCTCCAGGGCAAGTTGGAAGTGGGCAGCATCCACCGTTATGGCAAATAAATCCTGGTGGGCAACTGTCTCTGTCCATGCAAATCTGGATAGATATTTGATTATTGGGACATGTTGGAAGGGGGCAGCAACCACCATTCAAGCACACTGAACCAAACGGACATGTACTTTGGCCACTTCCTAAATTGTTGGTTTACAAGATGAAAAAATCAAATGCTTATTACAAGAACAAAATTATTAAAAAATATTCAAGAGCACAAACATAGAATTAAATGGTTTTTACAATAACAAGTTAATTATTATTATAAATGTTGTTGTTATCGAACATGAATATTTTATTTTCTTAAATTACTCAACTGCATTTATATTTATAACTCCTAAAATTAACCAAACAGCTATTTCTTAAAGTAATTGATAGATGTCTTCTAAATATTTATTATCTTACCTTGACAAAACTGGGAAGCAGGAAACCCGCTCGGACATATAATTTGTTTGCAGCAACCACGATTGATACATCCGTATCCAGGAGGACAGTTAAGATCACTAATGCACACTTGTATAGCTTGTATTCCATTTGGACAAAGCGGCAGTTGTACAGGGCAGCAGCCACCGTTTTGACATTCGTAATTCGGAGGACACGTACTTTGACCAGTGCCAACGCATGCTGCAACAGCTTCTTGTCCACTTGGACAACGAGGCAGCTTTTCACGACAGCAACCACCCATAATACAAACAAAGCCAGCAGCCCAATCGCACTGAACGTCAGAAGTGCAAAATGACACAGCTAATTGTCCACTCGGACAAGTTGCTAAATAATTGTAAATTGGTTAAGTATTATGATGATTAATAATTATAATATATGCATAAAGTTTCTTTTGAAAACGCCACATTAGTAAATTCAAATAATACTAATATGTAAAGTAAGGAAATAAGTCTCCATAATTCATAAATTCAGTAATTTAAAACTTTTAAGTTTATTTTTATATTTAAATTACAGTGTGCATTACGAAAAAAAATATGTCAACATAATAACAAGTGTTTCTGCACAAACCTCAACTTTAAATTACCCTATCTTAATTTCAGTATAAATATAAGAAATAAAACACTTTAAATATGTTTTCAGTTTTTCATAGTAAAACAAATATGACTGCAACCATGTTTTAGTAAAATAATTATATTTGCACTCTACAGTTCACTTCATACTTTAATATTCAATTGATTGCGACATAAGTAAATAAATATGTGCTACTTGGTAATGAAAAACAATATTTTAGTTGTTTTTTTAAAACATTTTAGTTTAAACTCCTATGAAGCAGGTAAGAGATAAAAAGATATTTATTAAAGTTTATTTTTTATAGATGTCCAGAAGTAAAAATATTAATTATTTTTAAATATATTCAGACACTAAATAAAATTACATTTCTAGATATGCTTCTTCTGCATTTCTGACATTATCTGTATATTGAAGTTTATATTACAGCTCTCGTGACAAAAACACTAAGCCATCTGAAATGCAACTCCATTACTGCTTTTAACAATGATCACGCATCGTTTTTAAAAGCAACTGGAATATTTAAAAGCAGTTTAAAGGAAACCATTTGTTCAAAATGCTCAACACAACTATGACCATTTTCTAGCGGCTGGATCAAAACATAACACGCCCTAGTTTACATGGTTAGAGAGCAAAGTGCTGCACTAAGAATACTGTATATGTTGTAAACAAAAACAAGATTTATATTAAATGCAGCACTTTTGAGCTTGAGATTGAGATAAATAAAATATAGTGACAATTGAATTTTATTTGTAATGCACTGCTGCTAACAAGCGTGCTCATATCGAAAATGACATGCTGTAAAAGTCTTATGTGCAAGTTGTTTATTGATAAAAATCTTTTACAGTTTGTCCAAATTTTTAAAATTAAAAAATTATTTATTTATGCATTAACAGAAACATTTTAAATTTGCTACTGCCTTCTCAAAGCAAGTTTAGGCTTGATTGAGGAATAATTTCAACACTATTAAACCTAGCATGACGATTTAAATCAAATAAATAAGCACTTTAATCTAAGGCAAAGTCATTTCAAAGTAAATGCCGCGTGTCTGCATTGTTTACTTACGCAGTTGCGGCTGTGGAGGTACTGGGGGCATTGGAGGCAGTGGAGGTGGTGCAGATGGCGTTATTACAAGCAAAAGTTGGCAACAGATTCCTAAATTGCACGTAGATGTTCCAGGGCACGCATGTCCATGCATACAGGGACATACAGGATGTGCAATCATCCCATGTTGTGGATGGTGACATGTGTTTGGCAAATTTGCCGTCACACATATTTGAAGATCAGCCTTAAAACAATTATGCATAATATTGTGTAAAAATGTTCACTTAAGACGTTTACATGAAACATGGTTCCTTCTGGGCATGACATCTGAGACCATGTTCCACATTGATTTCTAAAAATTGATTATTATGCTAGAAAAAATGTTAATAATTTCTTACTCTGATGTAGTAGGAATGCACTGTAAAAAATTAGTCTGTGAATGAGGAGAAGGAGCTAGTTTGGCACTAGGCCAATGGCAGCTACTTCCAACAACTGGGTTGCTGTTAGAGGCTTGAAAATAAATAAAACATTCATCAAATAACAAAAAATTAATACTACATACTGGAGCACGTTGTTAATTGAGGACATGCTTTGCTAGTCGGCTCTATTTGGCACATGGACTGTTGACGTCTGACAGCATCAGCAGACTTGCATTTTTGTTTAGATGGTTGGAATACAAAATTATCTGGGCATTTCATTTCTTTCCACTCCCCTACATGTGCTCTAAAATAACTCAGATTTTATGAAGATCAACATGAAACATTAACAGCATTTCTGAAACGCGTACATGACGTTGACACACTGCAGAAATTTGCTGTTATCTGAAGGCACTGGCTTTGCATATTCTCTGGGGTCGCACAGTTGATTCAGTTCACTTTTACTAAAAACTAAATAGACAAAAAATAACAGGAAATATGAATACATAGATGTACATGTTTGAGAAGTAATGTAAAATTAAATTTATTTGAAATAAAAATTGTGATGCTCATTGATATTCAAATATACAATGTAAAATGTATTGGGACGCATGCTTCCAAGTTTTTATTCTCGAAGTTCTTAAAGCTGGTAACATACCACATGAACTCTGATGCATATCTCGTAAAGCGTTTTTTAACAAATATGACTAAGATTGTAAAGATAAGTTTGTTTTTTGTTTATCTTATTTCTTCTGTGGTTATAATAATGTTCAACTAATATTTGCCAACATTTTAGCTGAATTCATTTTTAACTCTGAGAGAGAAAATTTTAAAAGTAAAATGAAATGCATTGTTAAAAAATTATTTATCTTTCCACCTTCAGTTTTGCTTAAGTAGTGTTGATTTTCAAGTGCTTTTAAAATATGCAGAACAGGTGCATAAGTAAATTGCATTCATGGAAGAGTCTATGATTCATCATGCTTTTACTGCAAAAATATTTTAAAATAAGCTAAAATCACATTTACATTATGATGATAATGAATATTTTTTCATAAATATGGAATTGTTTTTAGTAAAAGTGACAAGTTTTATAAAAAAAATTGCATTTGTGAAAAATAAATATGTCTCCTATTACTTTTGGTGAAATGTGAACTATTTAAGCACTTTATTTTCTCAATATATTGTATAGAAGATAAATAGCATTTGAAGTGCAACAACTTTCATGCATAATTAATAGTAAGGTCGTTTCTGTTCTTCAGCTTGTTAATATTAAAAAAAATTGTTCTATAATATAATGTTGTTCAATAGCTTTGCATCTAGCAATGAATTATCAGTACTGCTGCATTAAATTTTCATAATAGTTATGGATAAATGAAATCAAGCAAGCATAAACTGGTGTGGACAGTCACATCATTTCATGCAAATTTTTGAAATTGTTATTTAAATTTAAGCCCAAATAAACGAAGCTTAAAAGGCACAGGAATAAATAAAAAATAACAGTGAACAATTTTTGACAAATCCGTGATGTTGATTAATTTTGAAAAGTAACTAAACAGTTTAGTCATTAGTTAAGATGACAGTATCAAAAATGAGAATAACTGAATTTAACATTTATAAACCGCCTTTTGCTGCTTAAAGATTTAAAAATAAGCTTGCTTATTTACATTTTTACCTTTTATAATCTATGTTTGAGCACAAATGGTAAATTCAAAAAATGAAAGCTAAAAATGAATTACTGCGTGAAATTTGTTGAATGAGGGGAGAATGTACAGAATTCAGATAAATCAAAGCAAGATAAAAATTGCTTACCAATTTTTAAAGAACTGCTAAGTGCAAATATGATGACAGCTAAGAATTTTTGTTCCATTGTTAATGGGCAAGAGACTCTAACAAAAGCTTGCAAAAAACAGCTACTGCCGGATTATAATCAGTAAAGCCAATCGAAGAAATATGAAATGTTAAGTATACTTCTATACATACATGAATGAATGTATGTATGTATGTATGTTTGTGAATTGTTTTTTAATAAATTAATATCCAAAATAAATTGCTTAAAAGTTGAAATGAGCAGTGTCGTTTGGCAGTGCTTTGGAAGGGCTATATAACGTCAGACTAACAAATATTGCCTGTTTCGCAAAAGCTGGCAGCAACGTGACTGATGATGACAGTAAAGCAATTTTATACTAAAAAAATGACACAATTAGCTTTTTAAATAAAACACCTGTCTGAGGATTCTAAATAACACTAGACGTAGAAAATGGAGCCACGTAGCTCTGCAGTGGTGCAGTTCTGAAAACGCGTTTTATCATTTGCGGCAGCTGCACTGAAACTGGACAAACCCCTCGATCAGGTTAAGAAAATCAGAAGCAACGGGATTGTCGTCCTCTTTGAGCATGGACAAACAGTTTCAAAGAAGTAGAGCCAGCTGGCTTGTCTGCTAGGATGCAGCATTTTCTCCAGTTGCATGTCAAGACTAGTTCTAATTGTGAATTCTGCAATCTCTAGTTTCTATTTTTATAGCTTACATAATATAAGCTGGCCTGCATGATCGCATAACTATGCTTTTGTCGCTCTCTTTTGCTTTGCAAAGACGTCTTCAACACTTTTTCTCTTGTTTGTATTCTTTATTTTTAATCAGCCACTTTTCTTTTTTCCACATTTACCGGAAATAGTTTATTTTCTAGTTAGCATCGATGTATCCAAAATTACAAAATCTCCCACACCATCTTACACTACACCGGTAATGACAAATTTCCACCTACAGCTACACCTACACCTACAGCTGGTTGTGATATTGGCTATATCACTTTTACCAAAATGGCAATAAAAACTGAATTTCCGTCGCTTTGCATCGCTTTTGTTTAAAAGCCATTTTTCATTTCATTTTTATTATTTAAAATGCTGAAACTCGTTCAATGCCAATTTGTGAAACAAATTCACGCACTGTCACTGTTTCTTCAATGCGTAAACAACTGAAACGAGCTAAAATGATTAAAAATACGTTTTCAGAAGTTTTTGAAAATTTACCCTTATTTGCTCTGGCAGAATATCCGCAAAGAATGAATGGTGAATATCTTTTTATGCAAAAAACTATTTTGAGCAGATCTTTTTTTCAATTTTACTTTCACATGCTTTAAATTTACAAATCAAATAATGTTGTTTGTGCTAATTCATGATTTTTTGGGTAATTTTTTCTAGTTCCTGTTGTTTCACTGATTACTGTAAACGTACAGTTTACTATATACGATAAAATGCATAAACACTTGTGTTATTACAAATCCATTTCTTTTTACGACTAAGTATTATTAATCAAATGCTATTTTAATGTTTTAATTTTAATAAAATGATTTGTTTTTTAAATGAAAATATAGTGAAAATAATGAATAAAAAAATTAGTGCTAAAACTGAAATAAAAAACATGAGTGGAAACAGTTTTACTTTCAAAACACTTTACATTGCTTCAAAACACATCAGTATGCATCATAACATAAAGTTTTGAAGAGAAAGGTACATTGTAACATGTTAAAATCATCGTTTCACCATGGCAACTCTGTCAACGACCAGATTTTTAAAACAAGTTTAAACATTATAAACCTTTGCTTACATAATTCATTTCAGTGGTAGAGTTAAGTGCCTTAAATTCTTCAACTGACTTCGTGCATTAGTATATTTTTTTTGTTATTTTCAACATTCTTTAAAATTATTGTATCCTATTATAATATTTTAGCGTTAACATTTGAGTAAAAATATAATGCACTAATCTTTAAAATTTTTATAATTTTAAATAATACATTAAAATAGGAATACATTTTATTAATAATTTTATCAAAATTTAGGAAATTTATTATTCAATTATACAAATTTTGTTTGAGAGAGGTAAGTGATTTTCAAGATGTCAAATAAAATTGTTTTGCTTTAACTGACTGCAGAGTGTGAAAAATAATTATTAGTAAAGTTATATAACACTTTAAAATTTTTTGTGAAAATTCTGTGATATTATGCTTAAAATAATGACTTAATGTTCATAGGACTAATGTTCAAGGACTCTTTTCCAAATACTAAATTTAAATAAAAAATGTGCTACATACTCGAAAAACAATTCACGAAGTAAAATAAAAGTGACAGTGATTTTATTGTTGTCCTTATATATTATTATCATTATATCCTTTTGTTGTATGTTTCAAAATAGAATTTCAGACTCTATTCTGTTATAAATCTGTGACTGTGACCACCGTGACTACAGATGCTCAGGTAATAAACTGTACTTTTCTTCCTGCGGCAATTCAATTTCATATACAGCGTGATTATATCACACTACACTACATTTACATATGTTAGTAGCTTTCTAGCACTCATCTGATAAAATAATAATTGTAATTTTCTCTTCTGTTCCTATCTCGGCATAGTTTGTTTAGGCTAGTGACTTACAATGATAATTACTGTGTCTGATTTCTTTCAGCGCTAAGAATTTCAACAGTCAGCGCCACAGGAATAACATTGGCTTAGACAGCCAATATTTACATTTGAACTGGATGTTTGAAGTATATAGAACAGTGTAAAATATTGTAGCCGTTCTTGATTTTCACTAGAATAACCTTTAAAGTTTAAACTGTGCTAGATAGGTTTATCAACTAATACAAATGCGGAAAAAACCAGCAGATGGATGCTTTTTGCGTTCAGTTAGACGTGGAATTCTTTTAAAAAAGTATTTTCAAGTAATTTAGTAGTTTCTGTGTTGCAAATAGAAAACAAAACATTTGATTTCAGAAGTTATTTTAAAAATATATATATATATATATATATATATGTATATGTATATTAACAAAGAACTTTTAATGTGAACTGAAATAATTAAGATTTAAGTAAAGTAAAACTAATAAGTTGATTATTAAAGAAGTTATTAACTGAATAAAAAATTTAGTGAAATATTAAATGGGTATTTATTATGAGTCAGCAGCATGCTTTAGTAATGTAAATTATTTTAAATGAAATAATGTAGATGTGTAATTTTATTCTATACTTGAAATGATCTTTTAAAACATCTAAAAATAATATCTAGTTATGGGTATTGAACCTTAGCTTTTTTTATAAACACCATGCTTATTTAGATATTAATCCACATTTTGCGTTGTATGTGATGTATGATAACGCAAAAATTTCAAAGTGCAAAAATTACAAATAATTTATGAAGTGTCATAAAAATTATGAATATGTGAGATAAATATGAAATTTACTTGTGTTGATTAAATTAATATCTTTTGTGAATACAGCATTTTTATTATGCACTGAATAAAACCCCGTAAAATAAAGGATGATTTGAGGAATTGTAGATATATTTGGGGAAAACTGTAATAAGAGAAACTGAAAATGAAAGCAAGTAGTTTGAAATAAAACAGAGCAACTCATTGTGCAGAAATATTCCTGAATTCAACTTTAGAAGCAGTATGATTTGTAATTACAAAAATAAATTGCAACAATACTATACTGCATCTAATTTTCATTTTACAAAAAAAGAGAATAATAGATATCATGGACTGAAACACGATATTATATCAAACACATAAATGTATCGCATAAGCAGTTGTCTGAAGGCAAAAAACTGTGATAAGTTAGAAATTAATTATTATATTTTTATTGAAATATAAATTATTAAGTTAATACATTAGAGAATAGAATCGTACACGTCATACTTAATAAGAAAGTTGCTCATTTAATGGATTTTTGAAAGAATGATTGATAAATCAAATATAATTAATAATTTTCTTTTAATTAACAAATTAACATTTAAATCAATGAACAAATGTGAAAGTTATTTTATTAGTCAAACAGAATTTAGAATCGCTTTTACGATAGTCATTATTTAGTAATTAAAAATCACTAAATGGAAAGGATGAATGAACACTCTCTAAACTAAATTTGAATTTTATGCAACTACAAGCGTTTATTTTTTCAGTTTAAATCTTATTAAATAACATTCACATATTAACTTGAACTTAGCATTACTGACTGTTTTTTCTATGGTACTTGAATGAATTCTATTCATTCTAGTTCTAGCATACATTTTTAATCTTTTCGTTTTTGAAAATGATTTATTGAACTATTCTCAAAATAGACAGTTTTTTATCTTATAGTAATGCATTTCAATAAGCTTACTTATTAATTATACCAATTACCTCAGTTTTTTGAATAAAAGTTTTTTTAATAGTAATCCGTTTTTATTTTTTAGAACATAATAATAAAATTTATTGGACTTTCTACCATAACTGGTAAAATCATTGGTTCTTACGTATTAAAATAAATAAATAAATGCATTAAATAATCTACTTTTTTGTGTGCTAAAGTGATGAAGGTATTTTGTAATTATACGCTATACTGCATGTATACTTTTAATACATTTTCCTACATCTGATTTATGGGGTAAAGTTTGATGTTCTGTTTAACTTGCTTAAACAGAAAAAAGGCATTTTCTCGTGTAAAAATTCCCAGCCAACTAACATACTGCTTGCATATGCAATCGTGATAGCATCCTTCAGTAAATCACGGCATTTGAAACTACAAATTCAATTACTAACATTAAAGTAAAATTCTTCTTGAACTGCATTGACGCAAGAAAATTGATTTTGGCAGGTATAAAGCATTTATCTTTATCCAACATTAGTGTTGTAAGAACAGACCAATCATCACTTGTGCTTGAGAACAATGATAAATAAAATCATTACAAAGAATGTTTCAGTTGCAAAATATTTTATAAATGTCTCTTAAATAAAGAGTCTTCATTTTATAATACTTTCCATCTGCTAACCATCTCTACATTTCTTCAGGCGATTTCTAATTTTTAAATTCTTCTCCATCATTTCGGTAAGTTTCCTGAATAGAAATAACAGTTTTTTAACCCATAGAACAAGTTACCAAATTTATTTACTTCTTTTTAGGAAATCAACTTTGATAAAAAGCATTGAAAATTTTCCTATATCATAGTCTTACGTAAAATATCAATACCATTTTTAAATAAATCAAAGAATCTCAACGACTTTATCTACCTTTTTTAAGTTCTTTTCTGAAATGTACTAATGTAATCGTTGAATTCAGTTTATTTAATGCAACTTTTGCAAATTTAAATAATACATCAGCAGATATCGCTTTTCGGTAAAGTCAGTTTGCGAATAAGAAGATCTTTCAAATGTGCAAATTGAATGTTAAATTTATTTTTGCATTTGAATTTTTGCACAAGCAACACTATTGGTTAAGCTTCAATCAAATAACATCCTTTGTCCGCTTGGTTGAATTAAATCACTTCGATTTAAACATGAGGTCTTTTATAAAAGTCACTTTCATTTTATTATACTATTCTTTGAGTTTGTTGCATCAAAGTATGCTTTTATTATCATTGAAACATTTTTAAAACAAACAAAAAATGCCTGTTCGAGTATATTCACAAATAAACATTTCTGCTAATTCATTATTTAATTGAATTGCTGAACATGCATATTAGCTGTTTAAATATATTTCTAACTTTGGATGCTGCAGTAGGTTCCTTTAAAAATAAAAGAAAATGGTTTTTCTTCAATAAATAAAAGACATTTATTTATGAAGTAATTTGATGGAAATGATTAATTCAAATGTAAATAAGCTTATATTGGATAATTTGAATGTATCGATGCTTTGTGCAAGTCATTAGTATTAAAAAAATTAAACTTTAAAGTATAAAGCTATTATAAAATTATTATTATACGTATTGAAAAATAATTTTGTCGTTATTTTAAAACTTAGAAGTACATTTGTATTAATCAAATAAGAAAAATGTATACCTGAAATTTGCAAAAGTACTCAAAAGTGTAAAACGAAGAGTTCATATACTTTTGAACAAATTGTTCGACTACGGGTGAAACAAGCATTTTATATATATGAATAGAAAGAGCAGTTGCAAAGTAAGCTTACAAAATTTATTGCTCTGCTAAATTTTATGGGCTAATGAAGTAATCTACATGCTAATATTGAAAAAAATAAATTATATTAATAGCTTCATAAAAAATTAACGCATAAATTGGTTGTTAGTTTTCCTGATGTGAATTACCCCTATAACAGAGAGATAGATTTATTTTAATTGATAATCATGCTTATAATATGTATCTATGATGCACTGCATGTGAGTAGAACATTGTGAGATGCATGTTACGTAACATCAACTAGATTTTTAATAAGTGTATTAAATAAGAAAGTAAGCTGTCATTTGAAGATGCTATATATTATTTGCCCTTAAACTTATATCGCATATTATCTTTATTCGTATTAATTTTCTTCTCCAAAAAGAAAAAATATTTTACTAGATATGAAATTATACAGGTAATTTTTAAAGATAATTTAACTATTTTGCATTCTCGATAAAATCTACTCTGTATTTATGCTCAATTACATTAAAGTATAAATTTTTAATAAATTGTTGCACTGCAAGACATGAATTATCTGAGTTTGTAGTCAAAACTGTATCTCAAAGGAAATCACTTTCAGTCTTGACTTCAAAAATTCATTTATCAAATGTATACTAATTTTATGAACTTTTTACTACTTTTTACATAAGTTTTGCCTTACTAAAATAGAAAATAGTAAATAATATATTTTTCAATCGAAGATTTAAAATAGAAATTACAAATTTGAATACTAGGATGACAGTTTTTTTACTATCTCAGCAAAGTTGCATTTAATAATAAGCATGACTTTTAGTGAATTAGAAATAAGTAACATAAAATATCATTCGAACATTATTTTAATGCTCAATTAAAACAATGAATCAGAAATAACATATAGTATGGAATTTATGACTGCAAACTATTTTCCAAAGCACTATAAACTGTTAAACGGTTTTAGACAGAGTTTTCATTAAATTTTTAATAAAAATAAAACGAAAAAAACAAATAAATAATTTTTTAATTCATCAAAATATAAAAGGTTTTATAAATGGTAGTACTTTGTATTATATTCAAAATTATGCCCTATGGAAAGACATATTAAAAGGTTTCAATACAATGTTTGAATTTCGAAATGAAAATTTGCTTTTTTATTTTTCAGACTGAATTGTGCATAAGTATAATATTGAATGATTTTGTTTGCCTGCTTTATTTTTTATTCTCTTACATCATTTATACAAATTACTGAAATATAGTTGTTGTTTTTGCGCATTTGACGTAAGTCAATGAGATTTACAACATGCATGCTTTTATTTAAATTGATTTTTCAACCTGGAGAAAATTGATCATTGCATATTAGTTGCTTTTTCAAATGATCGACTGCTATTCAACAACAAGAAAAATGCGACTTGCATGAAAAATTCGAACATTTCCTTCATACATGTTTTCATCATAATTCATTATACATAAACATATAC
This sequence comes from Trichinella spiralis, assembly GCF_000181795.1. NCBI lineage: Eukaryota > Metazoa > Nematoda > Enoplea > Trichinellida > Trichinellidae > Trichinella > Trichinella spiralis. Next base: position 4,384,637 of record NW_003526943.1, on the reverse strand, counting down.
ATATACATAATCTGTATATCATATTTTTTGATATGCAGTTTTATGAATTACTTATTAAGCAACTTTAAAAAAAAATAGTTTATTATTTATTAATTGCATTCACGAAATAATTTCAAAATAGATAGTTACATGAAAACCTTTTGATAATATCAGAATTTAAAAAGTTTATTGAAATATTTAGTATTAAAAAAATTTTTTCAACGATTCTTGTGTGTTAAATCCATGTTCCCAGTTTTTGAAGTACTCATTCGTTAATTTTCATTTTCAAGCTGCATGTCCATTAAATTCTGAAATTCATGTAAAATAAATGCATCTGAATTTCATATTCAGAGACGTTAATTCTTCTGATATCTTTTAAAATTATTGTAAAATTAAGCTTTTAAATAACTACCACTGTACATAGTTATATAAATAATACGTACTTCCAAATTATAATAAAATAATAATTAATTGAAATTTTCTGGTCAGTCAATGAAGCGTAAATAAAAAATTAATAAAATATCTGTCCATCATCATATCAAAAAAGTTTACGTCATTTTAAACTACTGATTGAATAAAAGGAATATTTTTAAAAAATGAAATATACCAGCCTTTGTAGAAAAATTGAGAAAAATGTTATACTTCCTCATCAAGCAAATTAATCAAATTTGATATATGTCAGAATTAGTTTCCTTTGTGGTGAAAAAATCAATTTCTCCACCAGGGTCTTCTGAGTGATTTTTAACTGCACCAAAATTGTTGACAGCAAAATGATAACCTGGAAAATTTTTATCACAAATTTGTATCACTATTATTTCACATTTTGATATTTTTTATCACGAACATTATAATATATTCACTTTTACTGTAGTATTTGTGAAGAAAAGTAAAATTTATCTGTAAGGGGCTGTGTACAATTTTATAAATAATATTATTTGTTTTTGCTTCATTCTTGATTAGATGAAAGTTGTAACTTTTACTAGTTAAAATTGAGAAAACAAAAATTGTAATGATATAAGCAAGATAATTTGAAAAGCCTTCAGATGAATGCACATCACTTTTTGCTTCAGATGCATCATTTTACATTTAATAATTTTTTTGTCTTTTTCAGTCCAAGTTATTAGAACACCAGTGCAATATTATAAAAGAATTTACGCATTTGTGGAAGCATGGTTAATTATTTAGCAATGAATCTATACGAAAAAAATAATGCATCACGTAATGGAACTGCATGAGCATGCAGTAGAAAAGTGAAACGCTGTGCAGCATTACAAATGGAAATGTAATTTTAAATTACATTTCCTTTTCCTCTCTCTCTCCCTCCATATATATATATATATATATTATTTATTTACACATTAAGCTTAAAATGAACTCAAATTCAAGTTGACTATTAAATGAATCTTTGTTTTTACAGCTAGCAATTTTGATATTACAAAAAAGTATTTTATTTAAATAATTCTATCAATAATAAAACATGTGAATTGCAGTTTTGATTTTAAACCAGTTTAATTTCTGGTGATAATTTATCATTAAGATTCCATTTATAGCTTTTGATTTGCTTGCAATTGTGAAACTGGGAATTGATTCTGCAACATTCTTTTCAGAAGGCGACATTGGGAAAATATTCAAACCGCCTAAAATAGGATTAAACAAGATGCTTGAATTTGCACATGGCAAATGGGTTAGATTTTTATCTTCCCCTGGACAAAAGTTCATCCTTTGTCCTGAGAATGCAGAAGTGCATTGAACAGCTGCACTGCTTATAAGCTAAACACTAAATTGATTATATTTTGTCAAGAATTTAAAATGCTGCAGAAAAAATACACATTTCAACTTACAGTCCATTTTTTTAATGCTAAGTATTGCTAATTTGAAATGAAACTGTCGTCAGTTTAAAATAAAATATAAGTGCTCAGTTCAGTCTGTTAAAAATTAGGCAAAATAATATTTTTGAATGCATGATGATAAAAGTACAGCAGAGTAAAACCGTTTAATTACTTTTATTATTTACCCGGACTGTTCACACCGAGTGTTCATGGCTGCGTTGTTTACTACAAGATAATTGAAATTTAACTCTAAGAAATCAATCAGTTCTTGGTACACGTTTGACGGATTAAGCATAAACATTAAATAAGCAGCAGTTTTAGCAGTACAGCGATTATCATGTCATGTAACTTCATTAAATAACAACATCCATCCCATTTTAAGCCATCATTTGTCAAAACTTAAGTAAGAAATAATTTTTTTTCACTCCTAATTCATGCAATTGTTATCAAACATTTTCAGAACTTATATATCTGTATTGCCGTTTTTGTTTTTATAGATTGGTCATTGCATTATTATGTATTTTTTAAATTTTTAGTGACTTGCCTAATTACACGGTAGCTACTTTCGTACACTTAATTTGTGTAAGCAGAAAATGCACGATCTGTTTCCCATGATGATTTATGGCATGCATTTGATGAGATTTATGCGTAATTTGTATAAAGCGTTCATCTAAAAAAACAATAATTTCTTTCACTGTATTAATTTTAAATTACTGTATTTCATCTGTATAATATTATAGGAATTACTACGAATCGCAAAAGTTAATGCTTCAGTCATCATCAATTTTAGTATTTCCATTTGATTTCATCATATCATTTTTATTAATCAAAGAGGATCCTATTTTAAACTTTTTTTCAGTGTTTTACTGAGCTTTAAGCATTGCAAGCAAAGTGATGTGACATTTTATTGATAAAAGAAAAATTTGCAATGATATTTTCTGAATTATTCAATTTTGCTTTTAACTGAATGGATGTTACATAACGCTAAGTGCAATATTGTATTGTACAATTTTAATAAACAGACGTGTAAAATTTGCTTCCCTTCAAATGCTACAAAATTCTGTGCATGCGTGATTATTGATTCCTCCTTTCATTCATTCATTCATTCATTCATTCATAGCATGTTTATGACGATTTCAAAGTAATCTTGAATCAAAGTTTACTTTAATTCTTAAAGGAAAGCATATTTTTTGCATCTGCTTAGATAAACAACACGTGCTTTATCGAAGCTATATATGCAAGACTGCTTGCATCAAAAGTTAATTACTTTCAAAGATAAAAATATTTATTGATTCTATTGTTATTCACTAGCATCAAAAATTATTAATTAAAACTGTCCACTACGTTTGTTTTTATTAAAATTTCTTGTTACTGAAGTTCTCTTGATTAAAAAAAATTTTATTTTATACAAGCTGTTTATCTTATTCCTTAAGCATTGCTTTTTTCAGTTTTGTTCAAGTGATATTCTTTCTGCTTTGTAACACTTAAGTGTTCAGTTGAATTTAAGAAACAAAATTTTTTCATATTTCAAAAATTATTATTGACACTTCTTAATTAAAACATCTTCATCTCTATACTTTCTCTCTATTTTGCAGGCAATTTATTTCAAAATTATTGAACTCTGAAATTGGTCACAAACGTTGATAGTCAACTGAAGTGAGTTTCATAATTCTATTTTAATTATTTTAGTTTGAAAGTGATATTTTGACTAGAATTATTACTTTTTGAATTTATTTATTTTATTTATTTGCTTATGCTTCTTTTAAATGATGCTTTAACATATAAAGCAGTTTTAATAATTTCAGTTACAGAAATTGTTCCCATGGACGAAGTGAACAGTGAATATCGCTCTAAAATTCTTGTATTGGGTGCAAATTTTGTTGGAAAAACTTCAATTATTAAAAAGTTTATTGCAAATTCATTTTCTGAAACATACCGTGAAACCGTCGAAGATATATTTTCACGTGATTTCAACGTCGCAGGACAGACAATAATGGTCGACATATACGACACCAACATTAGCTATCCAGATATGCGACGCTTGAGATTAGCCACAGCTGAAGCGCTGATATTTGTATTTTCGTTAGACAGTTTGAATTCTTTTCTTCAGGTATATTTTTTCCTTATCTTTTTTCTTTATTCATTTTGCAGTTCATTTTAAAATAATTAATCCAATAAATAAAATGAACTACATACGTAATGTAATTTTTGTGAATAAATATTCATTCTTTAATAACTTTTTATAGATTTAATTATAAAATAAAAACGTTGTTATATGTTAAAAAGAGAATTTTCTGAGATAAACTTTTCTTGTGAGCAATAATTTATGATTTTATCAGAGAACATTGATATGATTTCTATTTAAGGTAAAAGAATTAATGAAAGAAGCTGCAGAAAGAAGAAAAGATATTGATACAATACCAATAATTTTGGTAGGAAATAAAGTTGATATTCCAGAAATAAAAGTAAGTACTTTTATTTGAAAAATGTTTTATCATATTGTTTTATTTAACATTTAGAATAAAATGTTTATAGAAACAAAAGTTTTGCTCTTTATTTAAGACAAAGTTGTTTTTAATGTCAATTATCCAATTAAAAACTGCTTAAATATACTTATCTTAAAGAAAAATATATAATCTTATATAAGAATTCAATAAAATTTTTATAATATTTTTACCATTATGTTAGTTATGAATAAAAAATAAACATATCAGTTAAAAGAATGAAAATATCTTATATTATTGAATAAAGTATTGTTTAATAGTTGATTGAAATGAATATTTAAAAATTATATTTTGTTTATTAGTGTATTTTTTATAATTGAAATAGGATATTTGGCAAGAGAATCTGAAGAATGCAAATTTGAAAAAAGCGTTTAATAAAAATGTTAATTGTTAACAGGTTGATCGTGAAATGGTGAACAAGTGGCTTGGAATCTCAGTCGTGAAACGCTACACTCCATATTTGGAGACGTCGGCAAAAACGGGTGAAAATATATTGGAAATTTTTCGTCAATTATTACGACTGAGCAAAGTGAAAACATCGTCGGCAAGTTTCTTTTTTGAATCTCCAATTTTGAATTCAAGACGCAATTCAAGACAGGATAATTTTAATAACGCCGATGCAAATGGATCTCATCAGCCGAACTCTCGTCGTCATCAGAATCGTCTGGAAAATGCAAATGACAAATCAAGCGAAGTAGTGGTCGTCGCGATGTTAGCCAAGTTCAACATCACCCGCCATGCAAGCCTCAAGGTACGACGACGCAGATCCCTTTTCAAGCAATACGTTAAAGAGTCGGATCAATCTGACTGCTTGATTTCATAAGTCTCAAAATTGCAATTATAAAATTTTGAAAGATACAAATTGTAAAAAAATTTCCCATTGTTAAAATGATCCTATTATACGTCAAATTTAAAGCATTGCTATTTTTCATACAATCTGAATGTACATATTGATTTTTCAAAATTTGCTTGCTTCCAGAAAAAAGAAAATGTAGCATAATAAATTTGCAAACAAGAAGCTGAAAATGCAATGTTGTGAATGTGATTTATATACAAAACTGAACAAAAGGAAGCAATACAATCAAATCAACTCAAATCAAATGCTGTAGAGCAAGATGAACAGAGTCATGAATCAAGCATGTCCATAATGAATGCTGAATATGCTATTTTTATTTTGAAAAATAGTGAGAAATAATAGAATAGAAACTGCTTCAAAATTATATTCACAGACATTCAAATAGCATTCAATTAATTAACATGAGGAATTTACTTAATGAAACCGGACATAATCTTCTACATTTGATCACTATATGTTATGCAGATGAATAAATAGTAATGCAGTTTAAAATGAATTGAAAAAGTCCTCTCATGATGAAAGCAACTTTAGTAGCGGTAATAAAATCTCATTGCTCTTAATTTAGCAAAGATACAAAAACTGCAGTGTCTGTATATATTTATAATGGTTACTTATTTAAATTAAGTTATGCATTACGCATGGTCACTATTCTGGGCAGCAGTATTAACTTTACATTGCGCATGTACAATTCGAAACACTTGCCAATAAATTTGATAGTTATATTTGCAGATGCAAATATAAAATCAGTGTAGCTGAGAAATTTTTGATGAAATCAGAATTGCATCTTCATCAAATAGCTTGATAATGATCGTCAAATAACCAAATATATATAGCTTCTTTTACTGCATTGAAAATCTTTTTTGAGATTAATTTAACATTTTTTAAAAATAATTTATACAGATTAATAATAGCATAGTGGTGTGTAAGAAAAACAAGTTGATGGTGAATTACAAAATTTTAGCAGTGCAGATAATTTTCTTATTCATCTTTGCGTGTCCAAATACAACGTCAGTCATGCATGCAAATTAGAAAACTGCCTTGCGTGCTACAACCTTGCTTGATATTGAAAATAAGTAAATGGAATAATAATTAATTATAAAAATAAATTAAATGATCATCATTATCTTCGCCTTCAACTCTTCAATTTACATTGCAATACATAAAGATTACAACTTGTGCAAAACAAAACAGCCAACAATAGTAATTATCATGTATGAATAATTAATTTTACAAGGGATTTTACAATTCAGTAAATTAATTCAGTTTACAATACTTGCAGCATCAATATTTTATTTGAGTTGCATGAAATTTGCTTCTGCTGATTAATATTTTACAAACCGCTGCAGATAGAAACGCCCTTAGATATACAGCAAGGAAATCAATTTTAAAATTAGCAGTAAACAAACTACAACACGAAATGCAAATTCTTTTTTTAATTTAACAGAATTAACTAACACCAAAAATAATGCTTGTTCTGTAGTTTAAGAGTTGATTTTTGTTTTTATTTTTGAAGTTATTGAAGATGATATTAAGCATTTCAACTGGCTATCTTTCCAAAGTATTCACAAAATTTTGTATTTCTTATATTATTTTCAATTTAGCTCAATTGGGAAACATTATTACAAATTTATCATTTGTTTTTTTTTCATGTAGAGCAAACTAATACAGTGATAAGAAATAAAATTGAAAACTTACAGAATGCTTTTTCAAAGTTTAATTTAAATTATTTGTAGATAAGCAATAAAATAATGTTGAAAGCATTTGTAATCTAGTGTAAAATTTGAGTTACTCTTGTCATGGAGTTTTTTGTTCATGTGACAAACGTAAAAATTAGCATGATAAAGTTCTTTGAACAGTTCTTTTTTCAAGATTTTATTAAAAATACTGTCAAGCATATTGCAAAAAATCAATAGTTCATATGAATTACATGGATATTTAAAATGGGAAAACAATTTTGTTTCATTTCCTGTTGAATATGCAAACAGTATCGAATTTCTTTTAAATAAATATATTAGCGCGCAATGAAACTGTTGTTCACTTAGATTATGTCTCAACTATTGCTTAGCAAATATGTGAAATTGCTTATTTAGAACAAAAATATTATTACAGCTAGCTTGTAAAAATATGAATCCAATAATTTTGCATCAAATTATGAAACCTCATTTTAGTGAACAAACTTTTCCATTAACACTTGAGAAGCCATGTACATTGCATTGAAAATATGGATTGCGGAAAATATCCTTTGCAGGTTTTCAATTTAGTTTTTTATGTCAACATTTTCATTTATGAATCTGGCATGCAATCTTCTCTAGCTTATTAGCCGATGGTGTATTTTGCTGAGCTTTATTTGTTTTTTTTCATTAGAATATTTTAATGTTCATCAATACAGAGATATGAAAAATGCCATAGAAATTTCCATAGAGCGATGAGTGAACAATTATTTCAAGCTTGTTGTGCTTACAGAAAATGGATAACAATTATTAATAAATCATTGTTTTTCCTTTATTTTTAATGCATTTTGCAACGAGTTATAAATATCAAAAAAACTAATTGTGTACTTTTATTTCTGAAAAGACTTTCTGAATTTATTGCTTTTAAGTATTTCAATACATCATTATTTATAATAACGATAATAATAATGAAGATTATAAAATTGGATAAACGTGAAATTTTAATAACTCATATACAGATAAATGAACAAAAGCATCATGTTAAACAGAATACATACTATGCTATACAGATGCACTGTTTGGTTTGAAAAATTTTAAATAGCCTTTGATGTTTAATTTACAATAAGAAATACCAAAACTATAACAACTGGAGACTGTGAGTAAAAGCGATCTGATTTATTAATTTTTGCAGCATTGACTTGGACTGTAAGAAGAGAATTATCCGGAAACGACAAAATATTAAAATAGTCACTTCTCGAGCCACCGCATCGCAGAGCTAAAATGATTTATTTAAAACGATGAAATGCTAAGAAAAATGAATTTATAATTTTTAAATTTAAGATAAAAATGTGACGATTTCTATAATTTTTATATGAACTATGATGTTAATGAAATTAAGCTTTTAGTTAGTTGATTGATATTATTTTATTAATGAAAATGCCAATAGTCAATTACATCAACTTATTTTACTGTATGATATGAATTTAGTTATTACTTTCTTGATGCAGCTGACGCACAATATAGATGTCATTTGGATAGATAATTTTATACAATGTCGTTCCAATAAGTTTTGATGCAATGTTTGAGCATTTGAGATATTTTTTAGTCCTAAAATAAAATTTTGATTTCTTCACCAAAAATGGCAAGAACATACTCATCACACATGTATCTTATGGTCAGATCAAGGTCAGCCATCATAACAAAGGACCGTGAATTCAAGTTTGGACTCAACTGCATTTGAAATAACAATGGTATTGCAATGCCTGCAAATCCAACAACTTGCGAGTTTTCAGAATTATCCGATCGCAGCATAGGAACGATATTGAGTTCAACAGTCTGCAATTATTAATTTTATGAAAAGGCAATTGTGTTACATTTTCTACTGTATGATTTTTAAAATGCATGGCATTCTTTTTTTATAGTGTCTTTTCAAAGTTAAATATACTTGCTTCATGTGAGATGATGGATTCATTTTGAGATTTATTGATTTTTTTCATAAGATTCGAGCGAATTCGAACAGTTAAGCGATGCGCAGCAATATTTGAACCCATATTCTTCAAATGGTGCAAAAAATTGCAGAATATGTCATGATCTGATGTGTATAAATAATCCAAGAAGGAATTTCCAATTAAATTAATCTGAAAAGTTAATGCAATTTTACATTTTTATATTAAAAGAAATTTAGTCCATTTTCTCAATGTTTAAAGTAAATTTCAAAACGTTTAAATTATTTTTTCAATATTCTGTAACAAAAAAATAACATTGAAATTATTTCAAAACTCAAAAAATATGTATGTAAAACAGTGGTTGCGCAATTGTAGCTCTTATATGAGATGCAATTGTTATTTTACGATTAAATTTTTTAAATTTATTCAAACCTGGGAAAGTCCAAATCCAATGCTTATAGTTTCAGAAGCATACAGCAGTGTAGCAGCTTCATCCAGACAGAAAAGGAAGCCATCGATGACCTGCAAATATTTGATATTTCTGTTTTGCTTATTATTATTATCTTGTTTACTCTAAAAAGCTTATGCAACATAAAGCACTGCGTTATTTGAATGAACAAATTGTAATTGAAAATTATATATTGGATAACAAATGAAACTTAACAAAATTGATCAACAAATAAATTAAAATATATTGAAATGGAATAAAAATGCATAAATTAAATTTTTTTAATGAAAATATCATTAAAAATTATTATTTGGAAGAAATATTTGAATAGTTTAAAAATATACTTTAAAATATTTTCCGGAATGTATGTACATATTTTTTTGAATGATTCCTAAACACAAAAATGTAGAAGAATTTGTTGACTTACATCTAAAATTTTAACAGTTGGTTCAAAAACATGAAAAGCACTTTCATGGAGTTTCGCACATGGCAATAATGAATTTCTCTTGGTATCATACCTAAAATAAGATTTGCTTTTTCAGTATATGCAAAAGATGAATTTATTAAATTTATGCGATGAACAAATATAAGAATATCTAACAATAATTAAATTTTCAAATGATAATTGTTCAAGAATTAAATTTATTCAAAAATACATTTCTGCGTATTTCAACATTTTCTGTAATTCTCTTTAAAATTTTACAGAATTTCATCTCAAAATGATACACTTTGCAAAATAATAAATGAAATAATGCATTAAAAATGTTATTTAAGAATATAATATGCAAAGTAATTTTAAAATGTTTTGCTCTTTATAGATTTGAAAAGTGTTCTCTAATTATTATGCTTTATAAATTCTTTTATTAGCTAATATAAAATTTTGAAGACAAAAGTTGAAATTTAAATAAACGAACTGTTTCTCTTCTCTGCTTTTTGGCATGCAGGTTACATTTTCAGGAAGAGAAGAATGAAGTAATGTTTTCAATTTCAAATAATTTGCTGCTAATCGCAATATTTTTGTCTTATTTAGCAACGAGCCACTTATGGCTTGGTGAACTGGAAGTACTCGAGATAAATTTTCATATTCAAGATTTTCAAGATTACGTCGACGTTGTGCCAAATGTCTAGAGTGTTCTTTTTTTCTATCCATTGAAAGAAACTTTATGCTAAAACAATACAAAAATCTCATTTTTATTTTAATTTCTTATTTTCTCATACGGAATAAATATTTTTTTGTTTAAATTTTGTGAATAACAATTCCATTTAAAATAATGTATTATTCTCTAAAAATGTTTATCGAATTAGTTATGAAAAAAATATTATTGAAATTAAGTTTTGCAACATTGACTTGCTTATCATTTAACTAACTTCCTTTATATATGTACATTCATATGCTCATATTTAGTTAATTTTCCATAATGTAAAAATATTTTAAGATGCAAAAAGAAAAGAGCTGGTATTTTATAATTAAAAATTAAATTATGATTAAATTAAAATAAATTAATTGAAATTAATTGAACAGTTTTTTGAAATTTTACTATGTTTAAAGTTGCTCAATATTTATTTTGATAAGCAAACTTACGCCGGTTTTCTGAAATTTTTTGAAATGAAAAGTGCAACTTGTACTGCAGCCAGAAATTCTACCATTTGTCGATTTGTTCGCTTGTGCAATAAAATAGTTACTTAATTTAGTTTAATTTCATATTAGATTAACTATATCAAATTGTTTTTCATCGTAAGGAAATCAGTTACTACATTGTTATATGGTTTGGGAAGAATTTCTTGAGCAGGCAGTTGGTGGTTAAAAATTCAGAGCACGCATTATTCTTAAAATTGCATTATAATACTAGCCATTTCCATGCTTTACAATTCAATTTCATGGATAATCTTATTGATTCAATTTGGCAGATCCTTTAAACAAATCATCTGATCAGCTTAATTTAATATTTATTTACATTGCCTGGCTATTTTACAATGGTAAATTTCTTTTGAATATCAAGCAGCTTTACCAAAATATACAAAATTATTCTTTGATGAAATATATTATAGCTTTTCAACATTTTATTCAATTTCACTTTGAGGAAAAATGTTTCTTTCGTATACTTTTTTATTGCATATACGCTAAAAATTGTCAGCCAATGAAAAACTATTCTTTTATAAATAAAATAATATAATATTGATAAATAGTTTTATTTATTTCATTTGTGTAATTACTAATTTTCAATCAAATACTTGTGATAACTGAAAGTTTTGCTGCTGAAAAAGACTGAAACTGACGTTCCGGAGGTTAGAATGTTATACAGTGTTCATATTTTTAGTTGCACCGCAATTTCCATTATTCAGTAATTCAGCAAATATAAGTTTATAATAAAATTGTATACTAAAGTTATTTTTAAAAAATCATTTAAGGTTAACAGAGGGCGATAAAAAAAAGTATTTCTTTTTTTCCCAAACAATCGTGAAAGAACACATAACTAGGGAAATATTTTACTTAAAAAATTATTTTTTAATTTCAACAAAATATTTTGCAACAATTTAAACGATAGTAATTCAAAATTATTCAATTAAAAGTTAAACACATTTTTCATTTAATAATTTGTATTTGTAGAATTTGTTTTACAGAAATGAGAAAAGTTTTCTTATCTTTTTGTTTAACATTTATTTTTAAATTAAATTTTAAATATGCAATTATTTTGTACAGAATTCTGAAAAAGAATCAGAAATTTTGTGATTTTTAAATTCATTTTTGAAACTTGTCATGTTACTTGAATTTACTTCTCAATAGGTTACTGTAAACCTCATTTCGTCGCAGGTTGTGAGTAGTGAAGTGTTGCCTTATTTGAAACATCGTTTCTTTATCATATTCAGGTAAAGATTGTATTTTGATATCAAGCAAATTTCTATTTAAAAATTTATTTACAAGTTGAATTTTTTTTGTTTAATATTCAATAATGTTCTTGACAATGGATTGTTTGTCATATGAGTGATTTATAAATATGTACAGTTGAAGAATTTGTTAAATTTTTTTTTCAAAATACATTCATTAAAATCAATCAGTAGTGTTTGTTTGGAAATTTAATTTGGAAAACTTTTTTCTGAAATAAAAAAAGTATTAATTTCAAACGATTACTATTCAGTTTGCATTGTTGCGTTAATAATTGTTTCAAAATAGGAATTTTTTTTTCATCAACAATTAAATTAGTGTCGCCAATAAGTTTGAAATTGTTGTTAAATTCAATATCTGCCGATGTGTGTTTGTGTGTCTTCGTTACGTTTGTGTTGCGTAGTTGCATGAATGAGTGGGGTTAGTTTTTCATTGAATTCGATGATGGTTAAAATTAGACTTTTTCTAGAGTGGAATGTATGGAAGATTTTTTTTCTATTTGTTGACAGTGGCTAACTAGCACGGCTCGTTGATGAAAAGCAGTTAGCTTTACTGATCAACGAATTGAACAGAAAAAAATTCACCGTTGGCGTCGTTTCGTGCAGCATCGTTGTTGCTGGTGATTCAATTTGTTGAGCTGGCTGGCGTCATACTGAGCGGTTTTTTCTATTTTTTCAATATTTTGATCACTTTTCCAAGCTAGTCAGTGAGAAAGGAAATTTTCTTCGATAGCAGATTTTCAACTTTTTTTTGCCAATTTTCACATTTCTTTGTGAAATTCAGAAAAGCAGAGAGAGAAGAGGAAGCGTATTCAGTAAAATTGTACCGCTTACGCTCGACCTTATGCTGTTGTTGACGGTGTTGTTGTAATATTTCCCATTGCTTTTCATTGATGCCGTTTTTTGATAAATTTAAAAATTTGTTCCGCTCCAATGGTTACCACGCCGAATGTCGACAAAGTTCTGCTTATCAGCACATCAGGCGGGATGTGGATCCAAGAACCGTGTGGGAAATTGTCGGTGAACTGGGCGACGGTGCTTTCGGCAAAGTGCAACGTGCTCAGCATGTTTTGTCCAAGCTGCAGTCGGCTGCGAAAGTTATCGAAACTCGTACTGAAGAGGAAATTGAAGATTATTTGATTGAAATTGAAATTCTCACTCAATGTCGACACAAGAACGTCGTCGGCCTCTACGAGGTCTACTTTTACGAACAATGTCTCTGGGTAAGTTTTTCTCTCTGTTTGTTTGTTTGTTTGCATGTGTTTGTTTACTTCTACATATTTCTTTGATTTTTATCTTATTTAATTTTCTCATTTGTCGAAAAATCAAACAAAAAAGTAACTTGGAAATTAGCCGTATAATTCCCTCACACACATTGTCTCTCACTCCATCAAGCCGGTCTACAATTCTTCCAGATTCTTTATTTACCGCACCCACAATTTTCACCATTGTGTCAATACGTAAGGAAGGTAGGACGAACTGGGGCGCTGGAAGTTGGTGGAATTCTTCAAATTTTAATTGTACTTTTTTCATTCACTTCTTGCATTTATTTTTTGATTCACGTTCATGATCGGCTTTTTATTTCTATTTATCTTTCAGCTTGAAAATATTCACAACAACTTGAAAATCTTTTGAGTATACTGTTTTTTTTATTTTAGTTTTATTTTTGTTTAATATTTTTATTTTCCCTCGAATTGAAGAATTTGTAAAGGGAAATATTTATTGAATGCAATGGGTTCGGTCAACAAAAGAACAATTTTCATCTTACAAACTTGAGAAGGACAAACTGCTTGCACAGTAAAGCAGCAAAGACTAGGGCAAATATTGATTGGCTTTATTTGGGGGGTTAAGTTTTGAGTCCGGCTATCGGTTGCGTGCGTTCAAGGTTACACTGACCTCTGCCATTGCTCATCTTATCAGCGTGTGAATCAGCCCTGTTAAAAGACCAACGAAACAATTGTATACTACTACTACTACTACTACTATTACTATTAATCTTATTATGCAAATATTAATTTATTTCACTTCAAACATAACTAATTAATATTTTTATTTTTTACCTTTTCTTAAAATTAGTTCATTCTCTTGTTTTATTATTATCATCTAACAAATGATGAATGGCAGTATTGAAACGTCAACAGTTGGAAAATGGGAGTGGCTTGGTCAGCAGTGTTACGCTTAGTTTATTTTGACAGTTACACATTTTACTTTGCATGATAAATTGGAAGTTTATCATCCAAATTTGGATGTCAAATGACCAATTTAGTGTCTATCTAATTGATATGACAACTGCCACAATGCATCTTTTCATTTGCATTTTTCACAATAATTTGTCGAAGAAAAAAAAAACAATAATTTTTTGAATTGATCTGCTAAAATTAAAAAGCAAAGCAAATTTTTTAATTGTTAATTAGTAGTTTGATTTTTCTAAAATGAACATTCGTTTACTGGCAACACGTGAATTATATAAAAATTGACGGCTAAATCGTCGATTTTTATTTTCATTTCTTGACAAAGCAATAATAATAAATTGTCGAATCTGAAAGATTCTTCTCAAATAGAATAATTAAATTGTAATTTTTATTTATTCCAACATAACAGATGACATTTTATCGAACAGCAGCTTTGAATAGCGTGAACAAAAAACATGCACAATTTTTCGATTGGTAATGTTGACATTTTTTTATTCGACGAAGTGCATGTGTGATGTGCGAGCGAACGAAATATATTTATTGGAGCAGCAGCATGTTTGTTTGTTTTTTTGTTTGCATATGCATTATTGCTGTTCGTATCAAATTTGCTCACTGGCGATGATGATTCGAATGTGCGTAACAGTTTTCTGTTTTTCAACGGCAATAACTTTACTAGTGGAATAATTTTTTTTTCTATATTTTAGAAAAATGTGATCACAAATTTCACGATTCAACACCATTCAATCGAGCACTTTTATTGTTGATTAGTAAATTAAATTTCCTTCCCCTCCCCTTCTCCTCCCTCCCCCTTCTTTCTTTTGCACTCAAGCTTTGTTGATTGACAAGCTCATCCACTTTTCAATGCTTTGCAGTTGGGTTGTATTCGATTGATGTTGAAGTGATTGAATTTTTTCAAATTTTCGAAAATGGTCCTTTGCATAATAATAATTGAGATTGAAGTGTCATCAACAACAACTAGCATCACATTTTATAAGCTATTGAAGAAGACTCACAATTCAATTGAACATTTATTTGTCAGTTATTATTTTTATTATTATTATTATTAACATTTACATAGTCATCATCACTGATAATCTTTTTATTGTAATAGCTTACAAAAGTAGTATTAATTTATTTGATGAATAATTTTTCCATTTACTTTGCTTTTTTTATCATTTCTAGTTAATGCTGGAATTCTGCAGCGGCGGTGCAGTGGATAGTATAATGGTTGAATTGGAAAAACCGTTGAACGAGTCTCAGATCAGGTACATTTGTCACGAAATATGCGAAGGTTTGCAATTTTTGCACAACTGCTTCGTCATACATCGTGACTTGAAAGCGGGAAACGTTCTACTTACTTCCGAAGGTGGTGTGAAATTGGGTGAGCTTTCTGTTTTTTTTGGATTTTTTTTTAAATTTTAAAATGGAAAAAGCACTTTGTTTTTTTTTCTTATTTCAGCTGATTTTGGCGTGTCAGCCAAAAACAAGGATGCTATGCAGCGTCGTGATTCATTTATTGGTACTCCGTATTGGTAAATTTGATTGCTACTCGATAATAAATAATACAGCTAGCTGGAGACAAAATTATTATCAGTTTAACATTGTTATGTTCGTCTTTTTCAAGGATGGCTCCAGAAGTGATGATGTGTGAAACTTTCAAAGAGCAGCCTTATTCTTGCAAGTGTGACATATGGTCATTGGGTATTACGTTGATTGAATTCGCGGAAATGGATCCGCCGTATCACGAGATGAGTCCGATGCGTGTGTTGATTAAGATACAAAAATCCGAACCGCCGGGTTTGGCTCAGCCGAAGAAATGGTACATGAATGGAATGATGAATTGAACTGTGTGGATGGACGGAATTTTTTTAAAATTGGCATTTATTTTTCAGGTCTGGCGAGTTTCACAATTTTCTCAGCAGGTGCCTTGTGAAAAGTCAGAGTGAACGGGCCAGTGCTGACGAGCTTCTTCAGCATTCTTTCATCAAAAACCACAACGACCCGAAGCCGGTGTTGCAGTTGCTTCATGAGCTCAAAGCGGATGTAATTGCCGAAGAAGTGGAAGAGATCGTCGAAGAGGAGGCAAGTGAAAAGAAAATGCAATATCCATTTTGGCTCATTTCTGTTGCTAATTTTCTCTTTTTTTTCTCTCTTTTCTTTAAGGATACCCAAAGTGGGCACAGTATGGAATCAGTTGGTTCAACTCCCCAGCGTTCACTGACGCCGGACAGTTCAGGGGAATGTGAGTGCTGTTGTTGTCTTGTGTGATGCATCAAATTTGTTTTATTGAAGTCCTTGATTTTTGTTTTTTATTCTTTTTTCTTTTCCACAGCTCTTCACATTGACCGTCGTGCTTTGGCAATTGTGGAAAATAGCGGCAGTTCGAAAATCATTGCAAGCCAAGATACTGCAAAGCCTAATGAACCGACGGAAAGAGGAAGTGGCAACTTGCATAGCAAAACCGCCGCAGAAGCAGCGGAAAACAGCAGCAACGTTCAAGAGGCGAATGAAATTTTGGACGATTTGTACGCGTCGTTGACGAATGAAGAATTGAAACGAGGTTTGTTGTTTTCTTTTCTTTTTTTTTTAAATAAATCATTATTAAATTTGGCATTGTTGAATTATAGGAAGTGATCTTGTTTTCCAAGGAGATAATAGCACTGATGAACAGCAGCAGCCAGTGGTGCCTTACAAAGAAAAGGCTGTTGATGTTATTGGTGAAGAAATTATCTGCAATGACAATCGTAACTTATTTTAATTTTAATAAAAATTGGATAGGTTTTATTGGACATTTTTTGTTTTATTTCAGAAAAGCTGACCAAGTCTGCTTCTTCGATATTAAGAGTTGAAGTGCGTCCAGCTGTTAACGACGAGGTTTGTAATTTCATTTATTTACTTGGTATAGTTGTTGATGAAATTGTTGAAAATTTTTTAAATTGATTCATTTTATTGCTACTACTACTACTACTACTACTCTGTAATATATTTTGCAGTCGATGAACGATGATGTGAAAGCGGAGGCAAAACGATCGCAACGATTTGTGAAGCAGAATTCCGAAGGATCTCGCCATGTGGATGAATCAGTAATAAAATCGGATCATTTTCGTTTGAAAATGGGTAAGCTAGAAAAAAATATATATTTTTTTTTTATACGAAGTGGTGCTTCTGTTCTGATGTACTTGTTTTATGCAGATGCTTCTTCTGCACAGCGTCGTTGTCGATTGGCTCACGAAACCCGATCGCTTGATCGAGTTGGATCGTTCGGTTTAGTGGAACATGCAGAGCCAAGTTGCAAGGAAGAAGGGATATTCGACCATTCGACGGCCGATGAAAAGCGAAAACACTATTTCACATCATCACCACGAGGAGGAAGTGGCGAAGAAGAGGGACAATTTTTCACTTGTTCAGCATTTGCGGGTGTGGAACAGACGGGCGTTGTTGAAAGCGGCCGAACAACGACTGGCGGCGACAATGCTTCTCCAGCAGCTGAGAAGAAGTCGGACCGGGCAATTTCTGCAGACGGGGTGCAAAATTTGACTGTCGGCATTCGCAGCACCCGGCTAACGTCCAAGGGTACCGCCGATGCGTTTTGTCCAATTTTCGAACAAGCAGCAGCCACAGACGTGACAGTGGTGGACAACAAAGCCTGGCCTCGGTTGGCGTCCGCCGCGTGGGCGGCATGCGATGAGCCACCGCCCGAACCGCCGGTCGATTACGACAATGTTTCACCGTTGAACAGTGGCAGTGGGTCGCAGGTGTTGAGCACCACCAGCAGCAGCAGCATCGAAGCGTCATCGCAAAGTGTTCTTCGCCTTGCGGCACCAGCACCACCGGCGGCAACCACTGCTGCTGCTGCTAATGATGATGACCATTCGTATGGTTCTACCGTTCCGGGTACTTCTGTTCATTCGCCAAAATTCGAAAATTCAGGTGACAGTTTTAATAATTTTTATTCGAGCATATTTTATTCTAGAATAGATTTCAAACAAATATAAATGGCAGGCTTTTTATTTATAAATGGAAAACTTGTGCATACATGTGTTCTTTGTTCATAAAACTGAAGAAGCTAGAATGCATTGATTTCTGCACTTTAAATTTAATTTTTTGTTGTGAGAAATATTTATAAAAGGAATTAATTCGTTTTTATTTATTGCGAAATTTAATTCGGTCAAAAATAATTTCAAGTTCAATGTGATGGTCGATGATAATTCTTTTTTTTTTATTAAATTTTTGTTCTCTTCTTTCAGCTTCTCAGAGTGGTGGTGGCAGTAGCTCCTTCAGCGATAGTGGTGGTGCGTTCAATCGTCATCATCGTCATTCGTCTGATCATTCTGTTCAGTCGGATACTTTGGTTGCGCGCAAATTATCCGACCAATTGCAACCTGTTGCAGTATGCTAATTTTTTTTTGTTTGTTTATTAAAATTTTTGCAATTGTGAAATTCAGAAAACTGAAGTTGGTGAATTGACGGCGGCGGCCAATGGCGGCAGCGCTGTGATGATGCGTCGCAACGCACACCGGCGCACAGTGACGAAAAAGACCCGAGTATTTGTGGTCGACGGCATTCAAGTGACATCGACCACGTATCACGTCATGGCCGACGAAGACGCCAACTTGTACAAAGTGAAAGAAGATTTTCGACTGAGGTTCTTCAGCTTTGTTTGTCCCTTTGTTTTATTGCATTATTGTTTGATTTCTTGTGTTTTGCATATATATATATGTGTGTGTATATACTTGGAAATGAAATTTAATTTCAATTTTAATCAATCGGAAATGATAGATTTTTCTTTTAGAAAAGTGGAACTGCAAGAACTACGGCGATTGCAAAAAGAAGAAGTTCGACAATTTCAAGAGTTGGAAACTCGTGGCAATGTCGCACGCGAGCAGCAAGCTCGAAAATCTGAACAAGATACGCAGACTTTGTTGCGTCAGTATGAAAATGACATTGAAAATTTGACTCGTTATCAGAAAAAGCAGCTCGAAGATGCCGAGAGGGTTCAAGAAGAGGACACCAAAATGGCCATGAAACGGCTGAAACTTGAAGAGGTATTTTTGCCAGAAGAAAAAAATAACAGATTCTTTTTCATTTTGATGAGCGAAATTTTCGTTTGCAAATTATTTCAGGAGCGCGAGGTGAAACTGTTCCGCGAGTCGTTGCGTCAAGAGCACAGGCTGTTGAAGCAAGAGGTGGATATTTTGCCCAAAGCGGACCGGAAAGAAATCTACAAGCAGAGGAAAGAATTTTTGGAATTGCAACAACTCGAACGGGTAATATACGGTATTTATTATTTGTGTTTCGAATAGAATAGAAAATGAATATTTTATAGGAAAAGCAGTTCATGGATAGAATTCAAACTACGAACGCTTTGACGTTGAATCGTTTGGAAGATTCTCATAGGCAAAAAATTGCGCTATTGGAGAGGCAATTTTTGCAGCAGAAGCATCACTTACTGAGAGGTAGATGGATGCACAATGAACAATTGACTCTGTTATTTTCTGTTGTAAAAAATTATATTTTAACTGATGCTTGTTTTTTCTTCAAGCCCGAGAAGCGGCTCTGTGGGATTTGGAAGAACGACAGCTTCACGAGAAGCATCAGTTGGCGAAGAATCAAATGAAAGAAGTGTTCTTTTTGCAGAGGAGTCAGATGTTGATGCGACATCAAAAAGTGGGTATTTGAAATTTGATCATCATCCATCCGGTGATGTAAAATTTTTTGCCATTCGAGTATCTTCTTTTCTATATAATAGTCAGTCAGAGAATATGAATTAGCACTGAGTAGAAGAAATTAATGGAGATTTTCGATTATATTATAACATTTTGACATGATGATTTCAGATTAATAATAATAGCATGTAGGGGAGACAATTTCTAAGAAAGCATGCTGTGTTGTGTTTGTTTTTCAGTGAATGTAGTATGGATATTGTACGGTTTGAATGACGCAACTGAATGAACAGTTTTAGCTTGATTGTTCTCCTATAGTGGGTGTATTGAAAAAATACAATAAATAATTGCAACGGCGGACGGATATTATCAAACGGATAGAGAGAGAAAAGAAAAGTAATCACATTCAGGTATAGGTATAAATGTGAAAGTTGAATACAGGAGTGATTAAGAGCCGGAATGTTGAATTTTATACTTATTATATATACAAGGTGAAATTGATATACAGATGAGGATAATAAATTTGAATAATATTCCTCTTGTCAAAGGAATTGGAGCATGTGAAGAAGCTGAATCAACGGAAAGAGGACGATATGATTCGAGCTCAGGCGGCGGAGCGAAAACGTTTGCCGAAAATACTTCGGTCAGAGACGAAAACCAGGACGTTGATGTTCCGCGAATCGTTGAAAATTCGCATGCTGAATTCGCCTGAAATTGCGGCAAAATTGCGGGAATTCGAAGAACGCGAGCGTATGCGAACGTCGCAAGAGTTGAAAAAGCAAGAACTGAAGCATCGCAAACGTTTGGAACTTTTGAAAGCTGAAAACGAGACCACGTTGAAAGAGTTGGAACAGCTCCAGGTTAGTCAGTTTTTTTTTAATAATTTGGCTTTTCTTTTCTAGCTATGAAAAAAAAGTATATGCTTTTGCACTATTATGCAAATGTTGCGGATGCCACTTTTCGTTTCGTTGTGTTTTGAAAGAAAAAATTTTTTTATCTTTCAAATTTAATTTTTCATATGATTTGATTTGTTGTAGAATGAAAAACGAAAAATGTTACTTGAGCATGAAAATCTCCGTTTGAAGCATTTCGACGAAGAATATGCCAATGAGATAAAAAATTGGAAGTGCAATTTGAAACCTAGAAAACAGGTTGGTTTATGATTTTCAAAAAAAATCTATTGATTTCAGTTATTTTTTTTAAATGTTTAAGCTGTTGTTGTTTAGAAATTGGAAGAAAAATTTTCAATTGAACTTGCCGAACAGGAGCAGTTCTATCAGAATAGTGTGCCAGCTTCTCCTTTGCTTTCTTCAAATTATGTCAGTGCTTCGTTATTCAGCGGCAGTAATGCCATGCCTTATTAGACCAACCAACCAACCTAGCATCTTGCAACTTTCTTTCTACTTTGAATATGCAAAAGCGACTTGTTGTTTTGTGTTGGTAAAGTCGCACCTGATTGCCAATTGCCTTTTCGCTTACAGTATTCTTAACTCGTTATACTTGTTCAACGCACCAATAAATTATAATCTGTAATTTTCAAATTGTGTTCTGCTTTTGTATTGTTTGTTGTACGCTGGTTATTGGTATAAATTTAAATTTTGAATAAGTTTTTTTCTATTCAATGTTATTCGTCGTACTAAAAGAAGTTTGAATTGGAATAAGAATTTTTATATTATTATAAATGCGTAACATACTTCTAAACTTTTACAAAAAAAACTGTTGACGTTTTAAATTTTTTAAGCATTTGCAATACAAATAAGTTCAAGCTTTGATTTTCACATATCAATTGACAGTTTAATGAAAGTTTAAAATTCAAAAAGTTCGTGTGCTGTTTTTTTCTTTGCTTTCAATTTACTTCAGTTGATTCAAAGACATATTTGCATTTCAATTTTGAAATTGACAATGAAAATAGCTGATTGTTGGTTGGTGTTGTGTTCTCGTCAGTCCATCATTGTGAAATCTTCGTCTCTTCTATCTTCCACGGTTACCGAAGATTGACCACCTTTAACTTCAAATTCAGATTGATCTTCTTGTGAATCAGCGCGTTGCAATGCATCACCATCTGACTAAATTAAAAAACAAAACTGTATGCTGTAAGTAACAATTATTTCACTTCTTTCAAATTTAATCTTCATTAATCTTGTTGTAATAATTTATATACGATTTAAACTCAGCATGCAAAACTTTAAACGATTATGCTTGAATTTTTGAAGTGCTGAAACAATATTTTTTAAAAACATGTGCTGCATTTATGAAATGAAATTGAATCTGTGGATGACAGCTCATTTTCACTTCTTATAAACAAGGTAATTCTATGAAATATTGTGAATGACTTGTTATTTTTCTTTACAAATACTTTATAAGTAAAAGGTTGAATTGATTGTTAATATACTGGTTATTCGAATATCATATAATAATTACTGTATCAGAATGTTTAATTCTTGAATTGAGCTTGTGCTAAAACTGAACTTACTATAAACACCGAGAAGCAGACGATGAAAATGATAAAAGCAGTTCTGAACATACTGCGATGCATAAAAGTAAAGCAAACTGACACATGCTGTGCATTAAATAGGAAAATGATATTTCATCGCGTTGTTTAAACAGATGAAAATGCGAACTTCGTGTTTGATTGTTACGTCACATTATCACCGACATCGGTGTTTTTCACGCATGAAAACAACATTTACTGATGTTGTTGAATTTTGATAAAACATGAAAATCCATTTGAGATCTTTTTTCATTTCAATATAAGGAAATGGGGGAAATTTTTTACACTGGGTCGATATTTAAAAAAAACAATACCAAATCATCATCTTCTGTTCGGGATTAAAGGAAGAATTTTGCTCACCTCTTCCTAGCATAGCTAGATGACTAAAGAATTTTAAACTGTTTATTCAAACATTGCTGTAGTGCATTGTCAATCACTCTGTTTTATTTTTTAATTAACTTTCACAAATAAAAATTCTTTTCTATTTAATGGACTGATTGTTCATCAATAATAATTTTTCATTGTTGTATATTTATTTATTGTTAAGAAAATAGCTTTTATTACATATTTGTATTGACAAAATTATTAAGCGAAACGTTGTCAAAACTCACGCCTCAAAATTGTTAAGAAAATTTTACTGCTTCCAAGTTTTGATTTTTCATTTACAAAATTGCAATTCAATTTTTTTTAATTTATTTTCAATTTTTCATAAAAGAATCATACTGTAGGGACAAAAGTTGATAACCTATGTGGAAATTAGTTTCATTTTATCACAACTGCAGTGCTAACGATCTCTGCTTTCATGAATTATTTTTACGATTTGCTACATAATACAACTGCAACATAAAATTCAATAGTGAAGGTGAATTCAATAGTGAAGAAAATTTGTATATTTGCGTTATAAAAAAACAAAATCGAAAGCTGTGTAAACTGTATTTGCAATCTGTTGCTTATTTATTAGCTAAAACGCTAGTGTAGTAAATATATTCGAATGTGCGTAATGTACATTGTTTATTTTCATTCCATTTCATTTCATGCAGCAATTATCAAAAGAAAAAACAAAAGAGCTATTCAATTTGAGCATAAACATACATCATAGTACAGTACGTTTCAAATTGTAATAATTATGCTTTATTCTTTGTGTATATTGATTTCATTGTTGAAATGAGTGTCGCTTTTTGGTTTTTCTTTTTGAAAACAGATAACCAGCTTCGTTTTCATTTTAGTATACATGACAGTTCTCAGTGGTGTGTAGCAGATGTATATGAGTGGAAATGAGATCAAGCCTACGCATTTGACAAAAGAGCAGAAAATGATAAACCGATGCTCTATGTAGCCGTAAGCGATGAAAGTGCGCACAGTATGGGGAAGAAGTTCGAACGGAACGCTGAGAACAAAAATGGGCAACAAGTGTTTGACGAGAAGCAGCTCACGAAGAAGCACTTGCCTCACTTGAGAATTGGTAACTTCCTTTCGTCTTGCTTCCTGCTTCTGAGTCAGGTAAAAAGCCGTCACATAGACTGCGATGGAAATATGAAAACAGACAGTTGTGAATGTCCACTGAAACAATGCGTACGGCTTCAAAAGCACCAGATCGAACGAACAAAGTGATGATATGTCAACATCATTTTTGAAAAATATTGAAAGTATACTTCCGACAACGTTTATGCTGCTCATAAATAATGAAAGCAAAAACATTTGATCAGTAATATGCTCCCTGATCAGGTACGGTGTTTTTGGTCGCAGTGCAGGTATCAATATGCAAACTGACAACATTAGCTGAGCAAAAGCGGAATAAGTGCTAGAAAAGACCAACAAAATCAATTCAGGACTTCGCAGTATGCATTCCAACGGTTTTGTTTGTGATATCCGTTCGCCAATTACAATCTGACGGCCATAATCAGATGCTAAAGTAGCTGCGATGAGAATTCGACCAAGTGTATGACCTGAAATTGCCCATTTTTAAAAAAACAATTTTATTTACAGTATTTCTTCTATAATAAATGATTTTTGTTCATTGCTTACTGGCAAATATGTTTTTGATTCTTCTTGGCTCTTTGCCATAATCCAAAATGACTAAAAATGCACAATTGAAAAAAAATGCAAGAAGTGTTATGCCCATCATAATTATGCGGATAATTCGAATGGCTGATTCTAAATCGTCATAATCGTCTGCATTATCTTCTGTGGACATTTCTGTGTAGTAGAATTGCAATGCTATCTGCTACCACCGAATTGCATAAACATAGTGCATTACTCTTTCCGTGTTGTTACCTTTTCCACCATACACCAACCAGTACAGCATTCATCTATAAAATGAATAATTAAAACTTTTTCTATTCATTGAAAATATTGATTTTTCATTTGTCAAAAAATTAAAAAAGACTCTTTCAATATAGATTTATTTAATTTTATGCCGAAAGTTTTTATCGATTTACACATATTGCTTGTTTGTTTGCAAATGATAAAAACAGAATTATTGTAAATTTACTTAGAAAAATATATGTACGTTTATATGTGCACGTAAGTATAGCATAATAAAAATAATGAATACACAAATCCATAAAACATAAGGTAAATTGTAAGAAAATAAAATTATACCTATTACAGTATTCACGTTGAGTGATTCAATTCAATTTTGTTAGCAACTTGTGCAACAGAGCCGAACTTAAAAAAAGGTTTTCTTAAGAATTAGATTTTTATTTTTGATAATTTAGATAAATATGTATTTATATATATATTCTTTTGATTGCTGCATTAAAACATTTTTTCAGTACTGTATAACAACAGTATAACAAAATGAAAGCAGCAAATAAAGTAAAATAGAAATTTACTGTTCAAAAATTTTGAAGCATTTGTGTTGGCTTTGCTTCAGGACGAAACAAGAAGTTTTTTATTTGGCCATAGATTTCGAGCTTAAATGGACTGTGCCAAAAACGTATAAGAGGAAATGCAATCAGTCCAGGGCAAATTAAATCAGAACAGTAATAGGCATACTTGGGATGCAGAAAATGAAGTGAAACAAGAGCTCGAATTGTATATGGAGCTGCTTCAAACAAGATGTTCACAATGACGATTGGTAGTAAATGTTTAATGAAAAGCGTTTCTTTGGAGTGCACATCTCGAACTTGGATGTTTGGCAATGCTTTCAGTTTTTCCTCTCGTCGTTTGGTATAATAAAAAGCTACAAAGTATATCCCAATTGCTATGTAGCAACCTGCAACGATCATGACCCAGAATACACTGGCAAACATATCCGAAACAACATAATCAAAAAAACACACAGACGACACATGTTTCTCAGTTTTAAGCATGACAGAGAAAATGCAGGCAAAAGTGTTGATGAAGCTTATCAATACTGCAACTTGGAATAGACGATCCGTAATTTGCTCTCGTATTACGTAAGGGGTTTTTTTGCCAAATGACAGGTATTATTGCACACACGGATAGCATTAATTGGGAAAACGCTGAATAAGTTCTTGAAAATACAAGTAACACTATTTCAGGACTGTGAAATATGCATCCCGCTGCATCCGTTTTAGTTATTCTTTCTCCAATAAGTACCAATCTGCCGAAATCAGAAGCTGCAGCGCAGGCTAAGAAAATACGACCAACTGCATAACCTAGAAAATTATACACACATATCTGTAACATTTAATAGAAAACTTTAGATAGAAAGTTTTTTAATACATAAAAATTATGCTACTATAATTTTGATTTTAACACACAGATTTTTTAGATTTAAATATTAGTGATAATTAAGTAATATAAGCTATGAAAACAACAAATTATACATCATTCATTATCTTTGAATGTCTTTAAAATAATAGTTATAAATAAATATTGTGATGTAATCAGTGGAACAGATTACCAGCATAAGCATTTTTAGTTCTTCTTGGCTCGCTTCCATGATCCAGTACAACCAAAAATATGCAGTTAGTAAGAAATGCTATGATTGCCAGAGCTATCAGTGAACAGTGATGAATTCTTACACCATCATGTAATTCTTCTAAATCTTCTACAAGTTCTGCTTCGTTGGCGTCCATTTTTATTCTAATTTCAGATTGCCATTTAAGAAAAAAGCACGGATAACCCTAGAATTATACGTCTACTGCCAGATATCAAACATCAAGCTATTTTTATTTTCCAGTGCCTAAAGTGAGTTTAATAATACTGAATATAAATTATTGATTTAACATTTATTATTAAAACAATAAAAATTGCAATGCTAAACAGATGCTATTCATTATTCATACTAATGCCATTTTATTTATCATTTAAAATAATGCATTGCCTGCTGTGAATGACTTTCATTTGCAAAGTGCACATTTAAAAGTATTTAAAAGCACCTTTCCACAATATTAAATTACAATAACAATTATATTTCTATTATATGCATATAGTTTTTCAAGGATATGTACACTTTCATTTCATGCACAAAGTATTTCGGGACTGAAAATGATTAAGATGCTAATTTTTACATTAACTTATTATTTATTAAATTAATGGAATAAAGTGATTGATTAATAACGGGCGTAATAAGCTTAATGGCTTTCATAAAATGAATAGCAGTAAAATTTGACAGACTTTTGATGTTTCTGCGCAGCGCATTAAATTTCCTGATCAAAATATTGCTTTTAAAATACTTATACAAATTGATTAAAAAATGCTGCTAATTTCTTTAAAACTATTCTTATATAAGATTTCAAATGGATTCTCTTGTAAAAAAATCACTTTTATCAAAATAATGCTTTATCTGAGTGCTCGGAATGTCAAATTCTTTAGCTAGTAAATTTTCTCAGATATTCAAAGAAATTCTTAGTGAAATTTCCCAAAACTTTTTAATTCACAAATTTCATATTTTGTGACGCATTAATTCCTGAGCATTTTTTACTGTCATGTAAAAATATTTTATGTTTTAAATTATTGTTTGTTTTACTTTAAACTAACATTGCTATAATTTAATTGTGAACTGAATTTGCTTACACTGTCATTTGCAAATTTTTAAAGCCAACAATGGTGGACAGTTTGCAAGCAGTTGCTCGTTTGATCAATGAAAGCTTGGTGAAGCGAATTGTCGTATTAGTTGGAGCTGGAATTAGCGTTCCTTCTGGTATTCCTGATTTCCGGTGATTACATACTTATAAAGACATGGTGAACTGCATTTTACTTTTATTTATTCATGTATTTCAGTAGTCCAGAATCTGGCTTTTATCGTCAAATTCAGAAAGAAGAAAACATATCAGATCCAGCATCCGTTTTTGATTTGAAACTTTTCAAACGGGATCCCACATTGTTTTACAAAGTTGCTTGGCGTCTTTTTCCTGGGATCCACAAACCTAATGAAGTTCATTATTTTATTCGGCTGTTACAAGAAAAAGATCTTTTGCTTCGCGTGTATACGCAAAACATTGACGGTTTGGAGAGAGGCAATAATTTTATTATGTTTTGTAAATTTTATATTTTTAAAATGATTTTTTAAAGATGCCGGAATAAATCACAACATGATAGTTGAAGCTCATGGAAGCTTTCGGTGTGGAAAATGCACACAGTGTTCTAAAAAAGTTTCATTTATAGAAGTTCAAGATGTTGTTCGTCGTAAAGAAGTGCCACTATGCCAGAGATGCAGAGTAACGTTTCTTATCTTTTCTGATCACACAAAGCATTAACCAATAATAATTAGTCATGAAACAACTTACAATCGATGATTGAAATTTATATTGTTAGTATCTTGATAAAATAACCGATGCTTACTTCTTATATAACTTACAGTGACTTTTAACTGTTGCTTAATTATGAATGGCATTTTAAGAAAGCAAAAGATATATGGTGTAGAATCTATTTAACGAAATTTTCAGAATGAAGATACTTTCTTCATATAGAACAATATTAATGTGCAGAAATGTGACATTTAAATAATCAGTATTATAATATTAGCCATAAATTAATTTATTGGTTAGCTTATATCGCATTGCTGTCATTATTTTTTAAAATAATTTGAGCTTCTAGGGAGTGATTAAGCCTGACGTTGTTTTCTTTGGTGAGGTGCTTCCTCTAAGATTTATGAAATACGTTAATGACATACCCAGTGCGGATTTACTGATTGTTATGGGTACATCTTTAGAGGTAAAAAAATTAAAATAAAATGAATAAGTAATAAAATTTCATATGAAAAGTACTGTAGGTCTATCCATTTGCTGGTATTATCGACTTGGTTAAGCACACCACTCCTCGTCTTTTAATAAATAAAATTGCAGTTGGCCAGTTTTCTGAGAATCCAAGACAGAACGATTATATCTATGAAGGTAACGATTGATTTCATTAATAAAATATGTAACATTATGGGTGCATCTTATTCTTAAGCTTTTTAATTTTTAAATAATTTTTATGTGCTTCAATATACGTCATGTTTTTATGTATACTTCAATGATAAACTATGGCTGCATATTGCAATAAACAAGTAAAAATATGAAGATTATATTAAAATGTTTAGGTGATGTGGTCAAAGGCATCTTGGAGTTGTGCAAGTTGCTTCATTGGACCAATGATTTGACCGCTTTAATGCAGCCATCAGATGAAGTATATGCGACGTAAATATGTGAAAATATTTTTTAGTAATGATCAATTTTATAGAATAACGGAGAGAACTGAAACTGATCGTTTTAAGCATTTTGAATGTGATGTGTACAAAGAATTTTTGTCTGTGATTTTATTTCTTTGTCGAATTTATAATATAATTAATATAATAATAAATAATCATAATTATAATCAGTGATTTTGTGTAATGGAACGTTTGAGAAAGTCAAGCAGCATTTTCATTTCTGTTTTTGAAAAAGCATTGCTATTTACCACCATTTATACAATACTTTTCATTGTTTCCGCAGTAATATGGGATTTTCTTCTAATAACCGTGTAAATAGCTCTGATTTGTTTCATGTATTAAACAGCTTTGAAATATAATAAGGGTAAAGCACCCCTCTATTCAGCTGCAGTTGATACACCACCAAAATTTTTATACACTATTTTTTAAATTTGAATTAGTTTCAGTTAGAGAAGCATCATATTGGAACATGCTCAGAAAATCATTTAACTTAAAAAATAGAAAATTTATACGAGTAAATAATAAAAAAAACAGAATTGTGATATTTTGTATTAATAATTGTTTTAATGCTAATATTTTAAAAAATTACTTAGAAAGGTATATGAAAAATATAGTTTTATAATAAATTGAATTACTTTTGTGGTATTTCCATATAAATTATATGAATAAAAATGCATTGCAGTATTCTTCGAAATACTTATTATGGAAGTGGTAAATTCAATCTTCTTTTGCATCTAGTGAAGTGTGAGTATTCAAGATTGTACAAGTTTATAATTTTTTTTATTTATTATTAAACATAAATAAATGTATTTGTATGTTATTATCGATTAATAAGCGTAATTTTATAAAATTGTCAGCTAGCAGTGAAATGTTAGCCAATCTTTGCAAAACTGACGAAAAAACAAAGCCTAACAATGCAATAAACTTACAACCAGGAAAACATAATATAAAAGCAAAGTTATATGAAAAGAAATTCTATTTTGTATTAAATTTTACAATTTAAGGCATAAAAATAAAATAAACTGAAAAAAGGAGTTATTAAAACTAACAGTATGCACTGGGATCCGGAGATGAAGGAGCAGGAAGGGTAGGTTTTAGTCTTATTATGCTGCAGCGCATTTCCCCATCGACCATCAACACCGCAGCACAGTTGTCATAAACTTGACAGTAATTAGGGGCACTGAAAATTGTCACCAAGTGGTTTTCGGCAAAAAATTCAAAGCCATCACTGACTACTTGGTGCGCACGAGCAATCAAATCGATGTCCATTTTCCGGCAAAATTCATAAACCATTTCAGGACTAAACAAGTGACCGGCGCCTCGATTACTACGGATCCAACGTTCACACTCATAGGACGGATCTGACCAGAGTAAATCAATCAAAAAACTTTTTGTGATATTTCTTATTGGTCGGGCAACTTGACGAATTTGGTTGAAATTTGAAAGATATGGTGAAATACCACCATGCATACAAAAGATACGGTTGCCCACTAGACCAGCCATGGGCAGTAAATTGAATGCTTCGTTAAAAAGAACGTATATGCGTGTTGAATAGCGTTTACAGCATTCATATAAAAAGCCATAATATTTATTAATATTATATAGTTCGTGGTTACCACGGAGCATGAAAAAATTATTCGGATATAGAATTTTAAATAAAAACATCATGCATATTACTTCAATACTTTTTGACCCTCGGTCTACATAATCTCCCAAAAAAAGGTAACGTTGAGAAGGAGGCCATCCAACTATTTCAAACAGTCGCAAAAGATCATGATACTGTCCATGAATATCTCCACAAATTGCAATTGGAGAATTCACTTCCACTAATGTTGGCTCCATTGCTAATACCAATTTGACTTTCTCTATTATGAATTCAATTTCATCAGAACTCAGTAGCTCGTTGGCAGTCATCTTTATTAGCAAGTCTTTAGCATCCATTGTCGCCTGTTCACTCTCGCCGCTGCTTTCATCACAAAACTGGTTTCTATTACAATCATTTTTATACTGAATTAAATTTTAATCTGTATTTCAAAGTCCGTTTAAACTGTTATGTTTTAATTTAAACATTCAGCACTGCTATTTTTTGGTTTAAATTGTAAATAATAAACTAGTTATATTACGATAGCTTAGTTTAATTTTAATAAATTGCATTTTGAAAATACTTTTTACATTGATGATTTACGTAGAAGGTAGAGCGTCAATAAAAATTTATGTATAATAGGAAAATAGAATCAAGCATGTTTTAACTTAAAATTGCACAAATGCAAAATTTCATTTTTTGTGATTAATATTTTCGATGCACTTTTTCTTCATCCCATTATTATTCAATTAATTTTTCAATTTTGCTGATTGCTAATTTGGCATTCAATAAATGAGTAGGCAATGTATGTTGCAAAATTATAATACTATAATTTGTGAAGAAGCGTCAATGTTAGCTGCAAAATGAAAACCTAAAGTATGGAAATTATTCTGCACTGTAGATGCTGTTTTTGTTGCAACAAATTATTTCCATTTTTAAGAACTTATTTTTAAGTATGCACTGTTCATTTATTTATTTTGTTTTCACTTATATAAAACATCACAATATCTTTTATGTTGTAGTGCATACTCAATTTTTGTGTTTGATTAATTTTTCTCTTTACAAATAAATTGGCATTGTTTTTCAAGGGCAGTGTTTTATCATAAATAATAATGAAATATTTTCTTTTGAAAATAAATTAGTAAGTAGTATATTCCAATCATAAGAGCATGAGAATAAAGAAAGCTTTCCTTTCCTAAAATTAAACATACATGCTAAGTGAACTTCTATTTCTGTTTATTTAGATACTATGTAGTAATGTGCATTAAGTGATCTCTTTACACCAATTATTGTAGCGCAGTTAGTGCTTAAATTGGAAATTATGATGCAAATAAAAGATAATTAGTTCTGTAAACTCTGAGATTTCTTGAAGATAAAAATGTTAATATTAAGATAATAAGAATACTAAGGAAATAATCATTGTGCTTATTGATTTTTTTATTAACATCAACATGAATAGAAGTATATCTATCAAAGAATTAAAGTATATAGAAAGCAGAATGAACATTTTCCAAGGAAATGAGATTGAAAATTTTAGAAAATAGAAGAGATTGCATTACAGAAACCACAGATAAAATTCATTAATTCTGAAGTAATACATTATTTCATTCTTCAAACGAACATGCCTTTAATTATCTTATTAATTTCAAATTATTATCGCCATTAATATACTGTGCATTTAATTTACTAGCCTTTTTATTCTATATGCTTTAACATAATGGAAAGCATGCCTATTATCATTACTATTACTATTATTATTACTGCATCAATATTTTTGCACTCAGAATCTTTACTGGCGCAATATTTTATATAATCACTGAAGCAGCCATACATAATATCATAAACACAAAAAAAGAGTTTAATAAAATAAATTTCAGTTTTATATATAGAATAATAACAAATAAATTGCCTATTTTTTATATTTCTGCTGCATATATGAAAGTTTATATTTTATTATGCATTATTCTTATGCAATTCACTCACATTACAAAACTAAATGTTCACATATACAATTATAAATATCTGCATAAATGAAAAACGTTTTCTAATGAACATTCAACTTATGGTTGAAAATTACGTTCTGCATATAAATGATGTGATAAATACATTTGATTTACCTTATCTTTTACAATTAGCTTAAAATTTAAATAAATGTAGCAGATGTTACTTTTTCTTAGATTTGGTTAGAAGTGGCATCAAATAGATGGAAGGTAAGTAGAAGTTTGGATAGAAAGTGTTCTGCAAATGCAATGAAGTATAATAAAATAGCATTATTTAAAAATTCTGACTATATTTTATTTCATTTTACTTTTATAAAATTTTACAAATATGTTGTATTAAGTTTCTCATTTATAGCTATAACATAAAAACATCAAAACATTTTATTCAAGTATGATAAAAATAATATCTAAATATATGGAAGTCACATTAAGTTGATGAATGAATTAGATTCCATTTATCAAACTTTCATTTAAAATTTTCTAATATTATTTGTGGATAAAAATTTCTTTAAAACAGTGCAGCAAAAAAGAAAAAATAATGAAATCAATCAAAAGCAGAAATGAAAAAAATATTCAAATGTAACGATGAATGGATTAATGCAATGGTGATCAATTAATGCTAATGGAAAGTAAAGCTGCTTTCGAGAAACATTAATGGCATTAGATAATAATCTATAATTATAATTATAAAATGTAATTTTGCTAACAATAAAATAAATAGCATCTTTTATAGTGAACTAATAAAAAATCAATGTTTCATTTTTGGCGCTTGGTCTTCCTATTTTGAAAAGCCTTTTAAATCTGAGAAGCATGGTTAAAAACCATATTAGAAAATGAAAATTTTCATTAACTTCTTACATTTCACATTACAGATTACATTTTTTACAATTTTCGCTTGCAGAAAAAATTATTTTTCATTGGTTGAGAAAATCTGAAATGCAATATTCAAAACAATCTTTACAGTCAGAATAAGAGTTTTACTATTGTTAATAAAAATAGAATTATTATGCAATTATTAATTTAATTTTTATTTCATAACTACAACTGCATGTTGCTTTGTTTTCTTTCTTTCAGCTTTAAACTTGTCATTCATTTATAGCAGTGCATTAATGACATTTGTTTGATTATATATATTATAATTCGATAATGTTTGAGTTATTGCAATGGCTTTTAGTAATGCATCACAGGTTGCAATAATTCTTGAAAAATAAACGTTTACTTAAATGAAGATATTTTATTAGGTAAGGGCAATCAAATTTGTCGTCTTCAATATTTTAATGTATTTGCCTTTCTAATGTCTGATGTGGTCTTCGATGTATTGTTTTTTCCTAAATATGTAACTCCATTTAGAAGCTTCACTGCATACTATGCATTTATACTTTTTTATTATAAATTGTTATTCAAATTATTGTGAATAAATTTACAGTAAAGAAATGCTGCAACAGCATTGCTGTAGTTGTTGCCTATCTTAAAAAGCATTCAGTGTAATCACATGTTACAGTTATCATCAGTTAATTTAAAAAATTTTAATACGTTACCCAATTATTTATGTCCATCTTATAAAATAAAAATAATGTCAACTATAATATTAGTATTTTCAATATAAAGACCATATGTGATATTACTGTTTTTATGCTCAAATTTGTTTTCTTATAAAAATTACTCATATTTATTAAGAGCATTTGGATATAAATTTATTATGATAAAAGCACATTTTCTGGCATTCTAGTAGCATTGTTGTATAAACTTATATCATTTATATGAAAATTTCATTTTGTTTTATTAATGGCAATATTATATTTATTAATTGGATAGTACCTGAAAGCTTTTTTTTATTATTTTGTCACATAATGATATGTATTAAGTATATCTCCATTAAAATGATTTTTATTTTGGTAATATTCCTGAAAGTTTTTTAGCAAGTGAAATTTTGTTTATTTGAGGTAATCTGCTTTTTGAAATTTTAAAATTCACCATATTTTTAAGATGTGATTGAAGCATTGTTCCTTTTATATGAAAGCATTTTATTTTTTTTAAAAGTATCTTTATATTTTTGTGCGTTTTAAATTATTAATTTGGTCTATTCAATTTTAGAGCTCATTATTTTACAGTTATTGCTTTTCAATATTTTGTAATTTTTTGATTATTATTTGTAAATAATTTTTAAAATTAACTATACTGAAATGCATGAATTGAGTCATAAGTGAAAATTCGCTCTTCTATATGGCATTTTTAATTTCAGCATGTAAAAATTGCTAATTTTTTTAAAAATAATTTTCATGAAAGAGTATAAAAAGCCCAACAAAATATTGCACATGGTCAGTATCTCAAAGTATACTGCCTTTTGCATGGTTTGCAATAAAATTTTATCCTGCAGCTAGATTAATTCATTATTTTTGGATTTTTCATTGTTCTATTATAATTCCACAGACAATGGAAATGATGCATACTGCTGTTAAGAATGTAGTCAATGTTGAGGCTGTTTTGATTGCTTTAATCAGCTCATCTGTTTATTAATAATTTACAAATGAAATCTTCATTTAATTTAGTTTTCACTGACATGTTGATTTCTTTATTGAACTTTTCAGCATTATGCATCATATTATGAAAGCGGATTAATGATGCTTGCCTGTTTAGTATTTTATATATCTGTGTTTTACTAAAATTCTTTTTTTTATTTAGATGATTTTCATAAATAAGGATGCTCGTTAGAAGAACAATTTGTTTTTTACAAAAAACCAAGGCTACATTTGAATACTGAATTATTTTATGCATAATTTCGATAAAATTTTTGAACATTGATGATGCAAATAAAATTAACAATGATTAATTAAATTATAGTAAAAGATAAAACAAATTTTAGATAGCTGTTGCCACTTGAAGAAAATAAAATCAGAAAGAAAAGAAATTGGATAACATAAATTCCAATCCGTGGACTTCTGAGTTGAAAGAATGATGTTTAACGGTAATTTTTTTATTCAGAGATATTTTTTACTTAAATTGCTATTAATAAAAAATTACAAAAATATAAATTTAAGATGCAGCAAAATGTAGGAAATTCATTTTTTAGAGTTTTCATTAATATTAAAACGAATTAAATTTCTTGAATTTTCATGCATTTTAAATTTTATGCAAATCACTAATTCATGCCACTAATTTAGTTTATTAGCAGCATAACTTGCTCATACATTGCCATTTTTATTTATTATTTTTGTTAGTCTCAAATATATTTTTAAATTGGAATTTACAAAGTGACTGATGCAAAAGTAAATTAATTTTCCACACTATTTACTGTTTATTTATTTTATATTTGATCTTATTTTTAAATTTTAAACTGCATCTAGAATTTGTCACACTTCTATTATGGGCAGATGCTTGTCAGCACTCTTTAATCAGAAAGAAATTTTTAATGAGTTACTTTTTTTGCTTAAAATAACATTCGTATGATTTATATTAAAATACTTCTTACTGGTCTGTTGACTAATGAAAATCATGAATTAATTCTGTTCGCTAGACTAATCAAAATATTTTATTTGAAGTTGTATAATATTATAAAAACAGTATCCTTACAAACTCCAAAATTTTAAATATTCTGTTTTTTTTCAAAGTATTAGTATATTAAAATCTGAATGCTTTATTGCACAAAATTTATAAAAAAATTTGAACTTTGAAAATGATCATCAACTGTTTCAGCTGCAATTTGAAAAATAAGTACTAACAAAATTATTTTGCTAATCAGCACGCTGAAAAAAATTTTTCCATAGTAGACCAATCGTAAATATGGATTTAAAATCAAATAGCAATACACGGTTTCAGTTTGCTTGTCAATAATTATGCTGCATTTGTTATAAAGGTCAATTTATCTGTATTTTTACATAAGCAGCAAAGCTTTGTAAATCTAAAAATATGCTTTTATTTTAATGATAATTATAATTACTGAACTTATTATGGCATGTCAGAATGCCGCAATCTGTCACAGATGAATAAGAATGACAACCTAAAGTAAGTTTGTTAAATTATGCAGAAGTAATATTATGAAACACAATTCAAATTATTTATTTAAAGATAGTATAAAATAAAAT
>NW_003526943.1:4347225-4347510 GCF_000181795.1 Trichinella spiralis | reverse complement strand
AATATCAACTGGAATTGATTTTTATTCCCCTTTCTTCCGTAAAAATAACCTACACTCAATGGAGAAGAAATGCAAGTATGCTGTCTGATACGGGACATCCTTTCCTCGTTGCCTGCGGTTTCCAGAACTAGAATTTCAGGATTGGTATATTTTAATTTATATATACATATATATATATATATATTTATATATCAACACTTTGCTGAACGAACCACATGTTTATGATTAGGGAGAATCGATCTGCAGCATAGGGATACCATACCCTGAAGATGGTTAGGTGGNNNA
>NW_003526943.1:4344010-4347210 GCF_000181795.1 Trichinella spiralis | reverse complement strand
CNGGNCCGAGTAAAANCCACCNCCNTCNCTCATCATAGATTTCCGGNGATTGGTTTCGTTTCTTCCGCGCTGCGCTTCTTCAAAACCGCCCTCTTTTCCATTTTGTACGCCAAGTGTTCATCCACCGGGCAGCTTTCGATGTGATCATTCCGCTTGATCACCGTTGACACAT
This sequence comes from Trichinella spiralis, assembly GCF_000181795.1. NCBI lineage: Eukaryota > Metazoa > Nematoda > Enoplea > Trichinellida > Trichinellidae > Trichinella > Trichinella spiralis. Next base: position 4,347,038 of record NW_003526943.1, on the reverse strand, counting down.
CAAGGTTGGTCCATACGGCACCACCACAGCCCTTTTTATCCTATAAACTAATCCTTAATAATTAAGGAAACACACTGTACATTTAGCACATACTTTCGAGCACCTCCAATATTTTTTTCTGGCGGCACGTTTTAATTTATATGCCCTGCCTTCATAAACGAGGGACATACCACCGCAACAATTTGGTACAAGACGTAGCTCAGGCACAACAGACATGACGAAAGCAACGAACAGAGCAAAGAAAGAAAATTTTCTTCTAGCGAAGCAAGTGAACAGCGAAGGAAAGAATGAATGCGGATGTGAACAAGGAGAGAAAAAATAAGCATGCTTATCTGGTGTCATCAGCATTGCCCGGGTGGTCGGACGCTTGTCAAATCAAGTCATTGTCTGATCCAAGCAGTGAACCCCTGCTAGTGCGCAATTACTGTGCACGCCGAACAATAGGAACAAAGGCCTGGGCGGCAAATGAAATACAAATTTATGCTTTATGGTTGCCGACGAGAATAATTAGTAATGATTATATCATATACAGGGCTTATACAGAGTTAGAGCAAAGGCGGATAATGCACATCTGTCATAGAGAAAACCTAAACTGGATTTTAATGAAGTGTTTTTTCTTGTACAAACTGGGTAGCTCGATACAAGGCATGGATGGTAAACAGTTGTTGATACCATTGTGGTACAACCTTGAAAGCACCATCCATGCCCCAGGTTCGCATGGCTGCCAGCAGTCTAATGTTGGAACCCGTCGCAATTACCAGTATATGTTTCAATTCACTTCATACAAATTGTTAATGGCAAGGAACACATTCAGTATGTTCAGCACATACTTTTGAACATCTCCAACATTTCCTCCGTTTACCGGTATATTTTAATTTGTACACCCTGCCTTCATACACAAGGGACATACCGCCGCAACAATTTGCACAAGAAGATCTAGTTCAACTCACCACGGCGGTCAACTCGCCACGTGGTCAACTCGCTGCGTGGTCATCTCACCGTGATTATCTGTGTCTGTGGCATAGCTTAAAATCGTAGGTTTACTAGCTGAGCGTCTTTCTACTGCATTATTTATATTATTATATATTATTGCATTATATATTTCTTCATTCAGGGGCGTTATGCGTCTATTTTATGAAGGGGGGGGGGAACGGATATAGTATCCAAAAGATTTATCATGCACATGTATTATAATACATGACTGTCTGATGAAAAACAAAATAATGCCGTTTTTTCATTTAAACAAAACTGGAATCTCAATCACGTGATATCAAAAACATGCAAATTATAACTTTAATTGCATTTCAAATGAACGACACGTTTCGATTCCATTTGAAACTGGACTTGTCTACTATGCGGTCAATATCAATGGAAAAATCAGAATGAATGTACATTAGTGCAAGTCTTTTCAGTCGTTCTTCAATCATGGCAGTCCGGAAAATGTTTTTTAGATAATTCAGTGCAGGAAAGCTTCGTTCTGTGTTTGCTGAAGCAATTGGGAGAATGGTGAAAATCTGTAGTAGTACAGACACGTTCGGGTAATAAGCTTTTGGGCACAATGCTAAGGCATAAATAAATAAATGTTATTACGAATTTTGTTTGTTTGACTTTGAAAAATTTATCTGATGGATCAGGCTAACCACGCGGCGAGTTGATCCATTCCGGTCACAAGATGTAGCTCAGAGATATCAGCCATGACGAAAGCAACAAACAGAGCAAACAAATAAAATGTTCTTCTAGCGAAGCAAATGAACAGCGAAGGAAAGAACAAGGAGACAATGAATAAGCATGCTTATCTGCTGTCATCAGCCAATGCCCTGGTGGTTAGGAATTTTTACGATGCTACGGACGATTTGTCAAATCAAGTCATTTTCTGACCCAGGCAGTGAACCCCTGCTAGTGTGCAATTGCAGCGCACGCAGAACAATGGCAGCAAAAGCATGGCGGCAAATGAAAAACAAATTTATCCTTTATGCCTGCCGACCAGGTTAATTAGCAATGATTATGTCATATACAGGGTTTATACAAGGTTAGAGCAAAGGCGGATAATGCACATTTGTCATAGAGAAAACCTAAACAGGATTTTAATGAACTGTTTTTTCTTGCTCATACTGGGTAGCTCGATATCGCATATGTTTTGCTGGAGTGAAATTCTTGTTGATTTTTCCATTGTATTAAAATCGCCTTTACCAACATATGTGATGTGACGAGAAACGCGAACAATGTTTCACAAAGGCATATGCGTTTAATCATGCGTAAAATTAAGTGAAACTGCGAGCTAACGCGTAACGTTAGCATTAGTACCATTTATAACCCGAAAATTGGAAGTGTTGCTACAACATTCCAGATTTTTCAAGCAGATTATTCAGTATTCTGACATTACACCCAGAAGTTAACATCCAACCTTGATAAATTTCAACAGGCAACAAATTTATTTACAAACAGTGGGAGCAGATTTATATATCAGGAGGGAAATCTGTACTAGACCGTTGTTGGCTGTTCATTACTGTTGTTGTTGCTGCTGTTGGTTAGTGAAAAATAAAAATCACTATTTAACTTATTTTTTGTATTGTTTTTTTTGAATTATTACTATTGCATTTGATATAACGTCACTTTTTTGCAATAAAATATAGAATGATAAAAATTATTTTCAGGAATGCTGATCATGAAAAAGTATAAACTTCACCACAAATAATATATTTCAATAAACAAAATTTCAATGAATGACGAAACTTCAAACAGACACAATAAAATTTTGGAATAATACTTCCATTTTTTATGTTACGTCACTACTATTAAAGTTACGTAATCCTAAATGGAATAGTTTGAACCAATGAAATGAAAAAATATTACAGCTAATCACACTGAAGAGTTTGAATCATGAGCACTTACACCAGGAAACCATACGACAAGACTTCACGGGCCAATAAAATGAAAACCCATACGACAAAGATCTTGACGGGTCCAATAAAAATAGCGTGGGCCAAAGACCATACGAGAAAAAGTGGGACCGAGTTAAAACCACCCC
>NW_003526943.1:4158189-4344001 GCF_000181795.1 Trichinella spiralis | reverse complement strand
ATATACTGCCCAAATTACCAATATATACTGCCTTAGCTACCAGATATATTGCCAGAATTACCAGATATATTGCCAGAAATTCCAGACGTATTGCCAGAATTACCAGTGATTCCGGATGTTATAGATCCTACTATTCCTTCATCACCAGATGTGGTTGTTATCGTTGTCAATCCAAACAAAGTAAACTACGGAAAGCTAACTCCCGAATACATTAGTAAATTAATACTGTCAGGTAATTTCATTTTGACATTTCAATTTTTCTTTATTTGCACATTAAGAAACTTCAAAATATATTCTTTAATTTGATTTTTCGGAACTGCACATATATCAATAATAAAATTAACACTAATTAATAATGCTAAAAAATAAGAGTGTTTACCAAAAGGAAATGATTCATAAAAGTTAGTAACAAAGATTGAATAAAATAAAATAAAATAAAATAAAATTTTCTTCACTGCAGAGAATGGCGTGGATTGCAGCGATGTAAAAGATATTTTGAAGAAGCATGACATCCCACTGAATGATGGAGTTTTTGAAGTAAAAAAAGTGAACTGCAATGGTGATCAACAATGCAAACGAAAATTGTTGTGCAACATGACTGAAGATGATGGAGGCTGGACAGTGAGTGTTTTAGTGTTGATTTTTTTTGATGCAAAAATCTATTCATTCACAAACCTTGTTTGCACAGGTTATACAAAATCGTGTTAATGGTAAAGTGGATTTTCAACGAGCTTGGACAGGCTACAAAAACGGATTCGGCTCATATGCCCACGACTTTTGGCTAGGTAATGTAGAACAGTTATTTCAATTTTATTCTTCACTATGTATTATTCTTCATTTTTTTTCAAGGCAATGAAATTTTGTACGAGCTGACTAATCAACCAAATCACGAATATGAAATGCTAATTACATTGAAAACTGCAGATGGCCAAGAAAAAATCGCGCATTATAAAAAATTCAAAGTTGAACACGAAAAACAATATTACCGTTTGCACCTTGGTAGTTTGGACAAAGGGACAGGTATTTTGCAAAATTCCAACGACATTTTCATAATTAATATATATATATATATATATAAATTTCGTCTGCCGAATGCAGGTGATACGTTGAGAGAAAGTCGTGGCATGCCGTTCGGTACATTTGACCGTCAACGAGATGCAATTGAAACGCTAACTTGTGGCGCTTGGTGGCGATCCGGTTGGTGGTACAATCAAAAGTGCTCTTACGGTGGCAATTTGAATGTCCCTTTCAAACCGGTGGCACGAAGTTCTCATTTGAAAGGAGTCAAATGGGGTATTAGTCAAACCCAAGGCCAAGAACCAACAATAATGCAAACACGGGTAATGATCCGTCGAGTGTAAAGTCAATTAGGATTACAAGAAAAAAAAGAGAACATGCTTTACTTCATTATCTTCATTAGTTTCACCTATACATATGCATATTTTTGCTCAATGTCAAATGTAAGCGAACGAAATTGTAACCAAATTCAATAATAATAATAATAATTATTATTATTATTATTATACACTGCCCGTTCTAATTTTTTACAATAAAAATCATTCGATCGCTATAAGATATAAAGAGAAATAATACTCCCCAGTTTGCTCAGCATAATTTTCACTAGGTTACAGTTCAACTCAACTTGAACATCATTTTTCTTCATTTGTTTCAATTATTCAACAAAAATTCGAAAAGATTGCTTTTTTTCAAATTTTACATTATTGCCACCAAGCTGACAAATATCATGAAATAAAAATCACAATATCCCATGTTGTCAAGTTTACTTTATCCGTCAGCATTTTATTCTCAAATAAAACACAGTTTCTCTATTGCATTAGGCATTCACACACTTTAAAATCAAACAAACATACATTTTAACAATAATAAAATATTCATTACATGACAAGGAGTATTTGTGACGTTCAAGTTTCATACCATTCAACACACAATTTCGAATAAAAAACAAATGAAAGTATAATAATGATAACGTAAATAATAGGAACTCTGTTTACCAAAACTTATATACATGTAGATCATTTCAAAAGATAGACACCAACCAATTTTTCATTTGGGCTTCAATTTCTGAAATAAAGCTTCCATTTAGTATTATTGTAAATATTGAAACGAATACTTTCATCATTAGACAATATAAATCATCGACAACTAAAAGCAGGCTCTTAAAAATGGAAAAATCACTTCTACCCCAGCTTTAGCTTCATTGATTAGATCGAACAGTGTATCGGCTTCTTTATCAGATTTCATATTTATCAAATAAGTCACCACTTCATTTTCATTTTTCCCTTCAATTGGAGGATTTGGAACAGCAGTGAGCATAATCTTGTTCTTGCTGATTTTTTGACACGGTGTCAATTCATCCAAAAATATGTTCAAATACAAATTTCCTTAATCAAAAATTGAAAAATTATCACAAAAAAGATTCATCAATAATAAATATATATCACACACCCAACGGGGTATTGTCGCGGACGATCAACTGCACTTTGCCGTTGTCGTTTGGCTTCAAATAAACAAATCCAATTCCTTTCATAACAAATTCCTTGTCTGGCTTGAAGTACAATTTGCATCTGAAATTGCAGAAATAAATCTCAACTGAAATCACTGCCAACATACCAACTGACTTTTCCGAATAAACGCTGCCTTCTTCTTCAACTTGCACTGACTCCACTTTCGGTGGTTCATACTTTTCATCATCTATTAATAACACAAACAGTACATTGACAATCATCGCATATGCAATATTCGACTGCAAAACTGCACAAAATATACCTTCCTGTTCAGACGAGGCAGCCGCAAATCCTCCAAATACAGATGGAGTTGTTGTAGCTGTATTCGATTGATTGAACTGAAACAAATTAAACTGGCCTTTGCTGGTAGTACCAGATGTTGCGTTCCCGGTCGAGAAAGAAAATTGTGACTACAGAAAAAAACCAAACAAAAAATATTCATAAATTACAATTGCTATAATTTGAATAAACTTTAAAAAAACAATTAACCCAATTCACAGTAGCAGTAGTAGTAGTGGTAGTAGGAGTAGTAGTAGAAGTAGTAGCAGCTGCTGTTGTAGTAGCTCCAACAGTAGCAGCAATGGTGGTAGGACTTGAAAAATAACGATTCGGCGTAGTCAATGTTGATGAGCTTGTGCTTACGCTTGGAAAAGCAAACGGCAATTTGGATGCGGATACTTCTTTGTTCAGTTGGTCACACAATGCACCGCCGAAAGTTGTACCAAACGAAGAAGATGTAGTTGTAGTGGATTTTATGGAAAATGAAAAGTTCTGCGGACTCAGAGTTCCACTTGAAGATTCTTTTGCACAATCTGCCGACTTTGAAGGACTATTGTCGTTAGTTTTCTTTTCTGTTGTCAAATTTGCATCATTTTTCGCCACGATTTTCTCACCAACTAGAATGAAAAAGAATTTTTTAAAAATCACAATATAAAATGTTTTTTCCAGATCACCAATCACACCAATCAATTCAATAATACCTTGCTGAATTTTGAATAATCCTTTTGGTGAAGTACCTTCGTCACCAATGGTCTTTGGAGAAAGTTTCACTGGACAAGGGAGAACTTTTCCCGCACCGGTTTCCTTCACTTTAGGTGTATTCATCTGCCGATTAGCTTCAGATAGCCCTGGAGGCGCCACTTTATAAATTTTCACCATACATTTCTGCTTGTCAGATTTCTCTTCTTCGACAGGAGCAATTTTTTTTGGCTCAGTTACAGTAACGTTCGAAGTGTTGTCTTTGGGCTTCTGTATTTCACTCGAACTGGAAGTTTTCCTCAATAAAAAGCAGCATCAAGTACTAAATTATTAATTAATTAAATTCAACTTACTCACTAAATGAGTTCGCATTGCCCACGCCAGTAGTTTGTGCTCTTGGCAATTGTTGGTTTTCATCCCGCACTTTAATGCCCAATGACACGCAAGTGTCAATAAGAATCCGCATTTCTTTAATATAATCATGCGCTACTTTCGAAAAATCCAAAAACGGCATCTCTTCAAAACGTTCAAACATGGCCATTAACCATCTGGAATTCAACGCCTGCACGTTGGCCAAGGCGGACTTTTGCTTCACTTGCAATTCTGAATCATTCTGCACTAATACTGCTGCACTACTACTAAATTCTTTATTCCTGTTGCTGATGGTGATATTTGCTTCCTCTATAACAGGCTTGACAATGCTTGGATCTGAAACTGGAGTTGGCTCAACCGGCGGCTAGAATACTACCCATTTTATCAATGATAACAATCAAAACGCCACAGTTTTACTTGCGTCGACTTCAAGTACCCTTCGGGATTTGTGAAGCCAGTAAAATTTTTGAATGGGTTTGATCCCGTAATCTGAAAATAAATCCTACTTCATAACAGTCAAAAATGGCATTAAAAAATTTATATTTTTAAATACACGCTATTGTAGAAAAATCAATCATTATATTTTATTAGCACAGAATTCAAATTCTACTTTCAGCAATACTTGATACTTTTAATATGTAAGATTAATGAATCATTCGCATTAAACTGCAAATTCAATGATAACTACTGTACCAAACATGGATGAGTCTGTTTATACATTATACCTTTGTATGATTATATTCCTCTTGTTGCAAAACTAAAATGTGAATAAAAATCACTTCGCTTATTAAAATTATGTGACCATAATTACATTAGTTATTTAAAAAGTGACTTCATTGCCGAATTAACGAGATATCAACAGTAGAATTTATATACTTCGACAATAAAAACTGGATACAATTAATGACAATTTGTAAAAGTAATGCTAACAAACAGCATGCTTACTTCCGCATTAGCAGCACTGCGTCTTGATACTTTTTTTATCAAACGTTTCCTTATCACTTCATCAGAAGCTCTGGCCATTGGACCACTCTAAGAATGCATAAATTTTCAAAGTAAATAAATGAAAAATTCTTAATAAATGGAAAAATTACACTCTGTTCTTCAGGCGTTCGTGGATCATCATCGCGTTCAAATTCTTCTCGTGTCAATTCAGAGTCGGCGGTTCGCTTCGACTTCATACCTACTTTTCTGAGATTATTACTTTAGCAAAAAAAAACTTCACTGCACCAATATATATACTGGTTCAGGTAACCATTTTTCAAACAAGATACGTATAAGAATGAAAAGTTTTATTACTGGCACTTTCTGATAAGATGGTATCTTGTATTTTTTAAATTAATGCACTGAACTATCTATCCACTTTGGTCAAATCTCCATTCCAGTGGCAGGCAAGTAATAAGGCAACATTTTTTGCTCCAATGCAGCTCATCTCCATTGCACTGGCAGCATTTTCAATTGCATTAACGTAATACAGGCCATCGGTTAAAATAAAACTGCAGTCCCTACTTTGTCCAGTATATTCGGGATAAGCCAACCAGGATACAGCAGTGTGGTATGAAAATTGTTCAAAAACCATGTTCAGCTGTTCCGTGGTCAAAAAATCTCGGCTGAACAACTTGTACATGTCGTAATTTTTTCCATTCTTCCTTTCCAAACGGTCATCTTTGCCCAATTGATCCACCTTTACCATACTTGCAATTGGAAAATCAACATCACTGACCAGAACAGTTTTGACATAGTCGGGCCGATTCGACCACGGATGATGTTTGCGCAGAATACCGCTAACAAATGTGGCCACTGTTCTATGGTAAGCAGTGCGAAAAGGTTCCAAGCTGGGCAAATTAGCCAAATTCAATTCAATTTGGCCAGCAATCAACGGACAAGCTATTACCACGGATCTGTAACCATCTCGCCATGTGTTCAATGCTCCATCGCTGGCAATATGTAATGAAAACGAGCCGTTCATTTGGCGGGTTATTTCTAAAATTCTACAAGAGTGAAAAGTCGCTTTGGAGGTTTCGAGCAATTTTTCAGCTACGGTGCAATTGCCTTCAGCAACCGACCACAAATTCTGCTGCATCCCGGCCAAAGAAACTAAACCTGAACAACTAGAAAGTAAATTTGAGAAGAGAAATTTTTTTTAAAATAAATCCCATACATACCGACAAAACTGTGAATATCAACCGACTGTCCATAATTGCACAACATTGCCGCTTGAACAAGTTCGTCAATGATGGCATTTTCTATTCCACACTTTGTCAAAGCGAACCTCAAACTGCAATTCAAATTTGCTGCCAAATCTGCATCCAATGCAGAAACCAACTTTCGAACAGTTGTATAACAATAATTGCTTTTTTGCATCGCATAAATCTTTAGAAACCGTTTTAAACACTGCCCAAGTAGAAATTGCAATCGAATTGGATCAAGCTTGTATCGCAACAGCAAGCGAAAAAGTGTCACCAAATTTGAATTGGATCCTGTAAAAATCAACTGACTGCCATTAAATATCCCAAATGGACTGCCAAAAGCAAAACTTCGACCCAAACCTGAATTATTGAATCTATAAATCGATTTGTGAAATTACTCGATTTTCACAATTTTTTACCAAATTCTTTTTGAAAATGCACCATATACTCATTTTGAGGATGAATAACACTGCCACCTGATTCGTAGTGCCTTCTTTCTATTTCTACTGTAGCTAAGCGACCACCAACTTTGCCGCTGTCGAAAATGTCGATTTCAATTCTGTCGCCAAATATTTGACGCAAAAAGTAAGAACAAGATGTACCACCAATACCAGCGCCAATGACAGCTATCAAAAAAAAAACAATAATCAAAACAAAAATGCAAATTCCATAAGCAAACTAAGAAGTAGGCAATAAAAATTCACGTATTTTCAAACAACAGAATATTTTCTTAACATACAACGGAAGCGTTATACCAATTTTTGAAGGGCTTGCTGTAGCTATAGAACGGATAAAACCAGCTCCACGTAACTGTCGTAAATAGTACATAAACGAATCACATCTTAATTCCATTTTCCTCATAAATAACTAATTACTGACTGCCGCATTCCAAGCGTCGTCGCTTTCCTTAAACATACTCAATCCAGAAACAACGAAATTATAAACCGAACTAATATTTAAAAATCAAATTTTTTAACAAAAATGAAACAAACTTTTAATAAAACAATTTAAAATAATAATTTTTTTAATTTTATGACAAATTTTCTGTATTAATTATTATCATGTATTATCAAAAAGTATTAATTGATAATGATTCCTGAATCAAAATTAAATTTAATAAAATTAAAATTAAATTCTGAATGTTTAATTTAAAGAATTTCATTATAAAATTACGCTCTGCTTGCAAATCGAAATGAAGATAGTAACTAGCAGCATACCTTGTTATAAAAAAATGATTGTCAAGATTAAATTTTACAAAGTTTTGTAAAATGCAATTTGTAATGCTTTGAGCAAAAATGATGGCTGCTGTATTTCAGAAAACTTAATATAGAATAGAACATTAATTACTGCCAGAATTTTTCATTTTGTCATTTATATAAAACAAATGAAATTTTTCGTGATCGTATACTACAAGCAGGTGCTGATAGCAAGTTACTGCAATTGGAAAATTGAAAATGAAATTTATTAATATTATGCTTTTATGCAACAATTCAAAACGCACATTTAATTAATTATTTTTCCATTTATATGTTGATAACCAAGAATTGTTGCAAAAATTGGCTAGTAATATTGAGGCAATAGGTAGATCAAATATCAATGATTCATTATTTTATGGGGTTTTATTTGTTAAAAAATGCATATTATTTTATCTAATAAAAAAATAAATTATCTGTTTGTATCAAATTATACTGTAATTTTACTAAAATTTATCCTTGATTAGCGTTCATCCTTACAACATTCTGTTGATTTGTATTCTTTCTTAGTTTGACGTTTTTTATTTTTAAGCTGAAATTGTAACAGTCACTGGTGAAAAATGTCCGGTTTTGCATAGTTAGTGTGAATCATGCTTTTCAAAGCAATAAATTGTGAAAGATTGATGCACTGATTAGCAACAACATGTTGTCTTCATTGTGAACAGGACACCGAGCGTATAACTGTTCGAAAATAAAGAAATATTCAGTGGTCGGACATGACGCTTAACACTGTGAATTGCAGCTACATGGTAACATACAGCCCGTGCTGTTCCACGGAGGCGCTAGAGATCAGGAAGGAATCGGTTTGAGAAAAGCAGTTCGGGTAGATTTCACCTACTCTGGGATAAAGGGCATGGCCTGACTGTCAGTTGTTGAGTTGTTAGGGCTGCAGCTGTCGAAGAATTGAGGGGCTCATCTTCTCTGATTGCCTCGAGTGAAGTTGTGATTAAGCAACCTTAAGCCAACGCAATGCATTTTTGCACTTGTTGTGCTCAAGATATACATGTATCCGAAGTCGCTGAAGAAAGGTAAATAGTGCTGATGAACGTTGACAAATTCTACTGGTTAAGCAAGAATGGTTGGAAAGATGATCATCCAATTAGTTGATTCTCTAATTCCGACCGAAAATCACTCTGAATTCTACGATGGCTCAGACTGTTGCGCCATGGAATCCACGAAAACCAACTTTGATCATTTAATTTTAAAATGAACTTCTAGGCAGATGTAATTAAAATAAAAAAAATCCGATCATTTTTATTTTAATAGACCAATTGAAATCTTGATATTGCGCGATTTCTGTGGCCAGAAATTATTCATATGAAATTGATTTTTTAAATTTGAAGCTGAATTACAAGCATGATTATTTGAACAATACCTGACAAATTCGTACTGAAAAAACACATTTAGCTTATTTATTATCAATTGCTGTTTATTTATAGCTGTTGTGGTTCAACAATTTTATCATTTCAAAGATTCGTGAAAAAAAAACAGAAACTACATTTTGTTTACTAAAAGTAGAAAATGCTTTGTCGATTACGTAATTGTAATTTTATTTTATTATATTTAGCAACAACATTTGGCATTTCTTTTAAATAAAGAATATAAAATTGTATACATTGCTTAAATTCTTTGGTTGATTAATTTATTCATTGCCGCTGCGCCATGTGAAAATGTACATTTTCGAAATGTGAACTGCCACTTCAACATCGTAACATTATCCATAAACGTTGAGTATCAAATTGTCTCCTTCTTTAAACAAATGATTTGAATTGTTTAATTAATAACTTTTATAATAAATGCTTTATAAAAAATAGCTTAAAAATTAAGTATAGAATTTTTTTCAATTTCTCTGCATTTACATACATGCATAGGTGTATATATATATATATATATATATAATATTGACCAGATTCAGTTTCAATTTTAACATATCAAATGCCGAAAATTTTCAGTTGATACAAATCTAAAGTTAGCAAATTTACAATTTTTTTCTAAAAATTGTTCATCAAAATCATCACGTTTCAAAGTTTCAAATTTCAACAGTTATTATGATGAAAATAATAAATCAGCTAGTGTGCGCTAATTGCTGATCACACTCGTTTTCACAAATAGCTCAGCTAATGTTAAGCTGATTTGTTTGCTTTGCCTCCAGTTGCTGATTGAAAAAAATATTGTTAAAAATTTTTAATGGAAAAGTTGCTGTTTAATCTTAATTATTAATTTATAAATCAATTACTGATCACTTTTGAATCAGACGTTCAAAAATGTGATTGCTGATTCAACAAAAAATTATTTCAAAACATTAATCAAAATAACTTTAATACTGTGCATTTATTGAATATCATTTTCCAATTTGAAAACTGAATTCCATGATGAATTATTAAGTAAATTGTTTGTTTATTTATTGATCATATTGTTTTGAAATATGCTTATGAATAGTGGAGAGAATTGGAAAATTCCTTCATCAATTTCAACACTGAAACAATTCCAACTGCACTGTTTACTGATACTATGTCAATAATGTTGAAATATACAGCGCAGTGAAAATTGTTGCTGGAATTATTGTTGAAATGATCTGTTTTGAAATCTAAATATTTTCTCCACTGCTAATCAGTCGCTCGCAGTAATTTGTGACAATATTATTCATTTCTGCTGCAGCCGATCACCGGTGCAACGGCGAAACGTGATTGGTCAATTCGACGAAGCGGATGATGAGTCATCACTTTGCAGATGCCAGTTTGAAATTTCTACCGCACACAGTGCAGTTGCAAAATTTTGCCTACAGCCTCGACAACGTCAGCTAGCTTTCACGTTTCGCCAAATGAATCGAATAATCAATCACCAGTGTCCACGTTGTTCCAAGACGGTCTACTTTGCCGAAGAAATTGTCGCCATTGGTCAGCACTGGCACCGTGCTTGTTTTCGATGTGGTCAGTGTGATTCGGTGCTTTTATTTTAATATTTTGGAAATTTGAAAAAAAATATTTTCAACGATCATCTTTTACAATGATCTTTTCAATGATTTATTTCATTTAACATCTGGAGCTTTCAGTAAGATGCTGCATGGTTTTTGGCAATTTTCCAAAATATTCAAATCAATAATTAACACAAACACTCATTTTCATTTCAAGTATGCAGTATTTTGTACATTTCTTCAATTGTAGCAAATCCACAATGTCAGAAACGATTGGACAGTTTGAACTGTGCTGACCACGATGGTGAAGCTTACTGCACTTATTGCTATAAAAAGCTTTTTGGCCCAAAAGGATACGGATACGGCCAAGGTGCTGGCGTACTGTCAATGGAATGCGCAAACAATGGAGAATCTCAGTTAAGGTAACTTGTAACTTTCTACTCAGTTATGTTGAAAATTTGAATATGCTCGTATAGAGATTACTAGAAAAAAACCTCTGTATACATATACTCTAAATGTATTCTTTCTCATCTGCTTATTTAAAAGCATTTTGAATTATTAAATTAAGCACTTTAATGAGCTTTTTATTTTAAAAATGATATTAATCATTTGCTAAAGCATAAATTATGCTTTGATCAAAGAAACGAATGCTTCTTATTCTTCAGAATTGTTATTCAAGCAGAAATACTATTTTCTGAATGAATCACTGTTGGTTGTATTTAGAAACTGCATCTAATTTCTTTTTATTTTTGACAGAACCTTTGACGATAAATTTGACTAAATGAGTTCTGGTTTTAGTGTTTATAGATGAAATATAACAAATGCAATATTACTTTTTCAACCATCCTTCTCAATTTCGAATAGCTAATTTGTATGACAAATTTATTTGTAAAAACACATATTCAACGTAATATATGCATATATTTTTTTTCTAATAAATTTACACATCAATAAATACTAGATTAGCTAGTTTTGTGTAAATAATGAGCAAAGAGTGCTTGTTCTTGTTACATTAATCAAAGAGGGCACAAACAGAATTATTTACATAATTGTAATAAAATATCTACAAGTTCAAAAAGATCCATTATCATTATTTCGTATTGTAATTAAGAGAATATGATACTTTTTGTTAATTATACAATGAAAACAATTTCGCAGTTATATTATTCATTTTTATTTTATTAAAAATATCATATTTTTAAAAATATTTTTGAATGATTAAACTGATTCATTAAATAACAACTCAATATTTATTTTCAACGTGGAATTAAAAAATAATTGAATAATATTTTTCATGCATTGCTGCTTCGCTGTTTTGAATAAATCTGATAAAAAACGTTAGCATCTTCATTCCATTTTTAAACAAAATTGATTTAAACAAGCTTAATAATCTTATATTTAATAATAGATATTGATTGGATAAGTATTCTTTCAGTACTTTGTGCGCAAAACTTGAATTTTAAATTTCTGTTACGAAAGCAACTGTTAAAAATGAATGAGTGACGTTGAATCGATTTTGGTAATTCTTTAAAAGTTTCTTTATCATAGGGGCAATAATTTTTATTATTAGCGTGAACTAAATCCACTTTTACATTGAAATAAATTTTAACAAGTGCATAGATATTTTTTTAATGTCAATCATTTTAGCAACGTTTCATCATTTGCTCAGGCACAAGTTGCTCCGCTTTTAGAGCGATCTTCAGCTACAAATCGACAAGATTCTGCATCTATTTTTAATAAAAGTACTCGACATTCTATGGGAAGTATTGAACAGCCAATTTGTCGACGCTGTTCTCGAGCAGCTTACATTGCAGAACGAGTTGTCAGCGCTGGAGGAGTATTTTTATTTTTTGCATTTCAAAATTATAATATATATTAAAAATTGCGTGGTGCAGTTCAAATTTAATTTAAATAATGTGCTAATTTTAATTTTTTTAAATATATGTTCCATATTTCAGGTATGGCATAAAGTGTGTTTAACCTGTGCTGAATGCAACAAAATTCTAGAATCTGCAGTGGCTTGTGAAAATAACGGAGAAGTTTATTGTAAAAGTATAATCACAAACTTTTTTCAAATATTTTCAATTTTTAAATAAAATGTTCTAGCATGTTATGGTCGTAAATTTGGTCCGAAAGGCTATGGATATGGTGTTGGTGCTGGGACACTGCAAACTCCAGTTTGATGAAACTACATATATACATCTCTGCCAGACATTATTTGTAGACAGTATTGGAAAACTTGAAAAATTAACTTTTGATTTATCATCTTATTATGCTAACCCAGAATTTTTTGTTAATGGCGAAATAAAGCATCTGAAATTTCATTTCAATAATCCAGCATTTCACCATTGACAATTTGGATGACGAATTTAAACAAAATTCTATTATAAATATTTTTGTCAGCGTAGAAAGCAGATGAATAATGAACGGATTTTGAGTTACTTCAGAATTCCATGTTTTCATTGAAGATGACAATTGCTATCCTTTCAACTGAATTACCACTCCATTATCAGAAAACGATTTCATAAATTAAAAAAATATATGGTATATAATAAAAACGATTGCTCAGTTGTAACTTTATTTCATGGCATCACTTAAAATTTATCCTTATTTTGTTTTAAAATTTAGTGTTTAATTTTTTTTTAAATTCTCATGAAATGCATTTAGAAGGGTAGTCAATTTGATGTACTTGAATTTTTTTAAATACAGTAGTACATTTTACCGTACGTCGTAAACAAATTTGTTTAGAGCATTCCGGTAGTTACGCAGGTGATTATACTGAAAGTTTTTGCTCCACGGAAAATTATTTTTAATATTTAGTTTGTTAATTGTAATCGTTTAATTGATAAAAATGCCATTAATAGAAGGTTTTGGAAATGAGGTTGTTATTGCTTTGGGTTTTTGGTTGTTCGTTCTGCTTATAATATTAGCTTGGCTTTCCACATCTGTTCCGCAAGATACGAGAACCTACGTCGTTGTGCAGTATGAGAATAACGACGCATCAGCTGTTGTACAAGTAAGATTACTTGTATTTCGCGTATTTTGTCGATGCGCACAGCTTAATTGTTCAATCAGTTGCTTAACCGTGTTTCATTTTTTAAGTTCTTATACATTTTCGCAAAATGTTACAAATTTTGTGATACATGTCTGAATTTTATAGGTTTATTTATGCTGGCGCATATGATGAATCTTGTAACTTTTGTTTTACCGTTGATGTTGATTTTCTCTGTTATGCAGCATTGTTGATTTTACGAAATAGGTTTTCTGTAAATAAAGTCTTAAATAAATTAAATCTTAATATATCAGCATGTAAATGCAATGAAGAAATAAATTTATATTACATTATAGAAAAACTTTTTAATACATACAGCTCCGTTGAAATTTTGCATGATAGTTAAAACGTAAGTTACAGATTTTAGTTATGATGTTAATTAATACCTATTATACGTCTGTTTAATACAGTTTACTGTTTTAATCTAGGCAACTGGGTATAATGTAATTGTCTGAGTTTTATAAAACATACACTTGAAAGTTGTTTATAAATTCGTGTCCTTAAATTTAGTCTTCTCTATTTGATATTAATTACGATGCAATATATCTGAACAGTGTCAGTGTGTGTAAGAAAGTTGATTTTAAAATAATACCTTATTTTCAATAATTTTTCTAGTATTCATTTAAAAGTGAATGAAATTACTTGATTTTCTCATTTGAAATAGTAGTGTTGAATGTAATGAGTTGTAAATTGAATTAGGTGTATGATTTTCAAAGCAGCAGCAGTGTTGTTCCGGACGAGATGAGAATAGTGGAATTATCCGATGAGCATACACTGGCGGAACCGCCATCTTTGGTGAGCAATTCATCTGACGAGGAGCAGCAACCTGTAGTCAACGATGGCGCCACTTCTGATCCTATACCTGGTAATGAGCAACCGGTCAACGAGAGTCCAAAGCCACCGCTTGCCTCGACTGAAAATGCTGCCAATGCGAAACCATTGAACAGTTCTGCTGGTGACAAACCTTGCCTGGCTTATGTAAAGCCACCAGTCGAATCTGCTTCGGAAAATGCCGACACTGCAAAGTCGACGTTGAAGTTGAGATTTTTGGACGAATCCCATCGACTGGTTGTAACTTTACTGTCGCAGAGTGTGGGTGATTTTAAAAGGTAAAATTTTTGGTTGTTTTACTTTTCTGAAGAACTCTGCATTTTTTGTTATTTTAGTTTTTGAAGTAAATTTATTGGGCATTCAATTGTTTGATATTTGTTTTATATGTTTTTGTTAAGTTGAATTTTATTTATTTTTCTTTGCAGATACTTTTTCATTGTTGTCAAATGATATGATTTATGCATGCATTCTGCAGTTGATCGTAGAAATTGGAAAATTATTTGGAATAATGTTTTAAGCAGAATTAATAATTTATAGTGATGAATTGAAATTTCATTTTAGGCAGAATTTTGAAAGTGACATAAACGAGGGTAAAATAATTCGATTAATTTACCGGGGACAGTTGCTTCGCGATGATTCTCGATCGTTGGCTAGTTACGGTCTTTCCGATAATTGTGTTGTTCATTGTCACATAAGTCAAGCTCCGTATTCAACCACCAGTGGTTCAGGTTCTTCGACGGGCACGGCTGCTGGACAACCGTTTGAAGAAGCAAATCGTTTCGACGTTGGAAATTGGATACTTCCCATTTTCGGGGTTGAATTTGCCATGGTTGGTTACGCACTTTACAATTATCCGCAATACTTTGACACAACGTCAATTATATCGTTGATTTTGTGCACGATAATATTCCTTATGTTTTGTGTGGGCTCTACCAATCGACGTAATTCTGGTGCAGAAAATGAAAACTCTCGAACGGATGCAGTAAATCAACGTGTCACATCTACTAGTACTTGACATCTGGATTCTTTTATCCCGGTATTGTGATTTTCGATTTAAAAGTCAATGAGCAGCGTATCACTTTTGGCTGTTTCAAGCCGGTTTTGGTAATAAGCTTGTTTTAATGTTACCATATATATATGCATATTTATTTGTTTATTTTTTCATATATGCCTATTTGCAATAAATTTTAAATGAGAGTTTTGTTTTATGTTCAGCTTTTTTTATTTGACACTTTAGTTTAACTTAATGCGAAATGAGATGTAATCATTTAGTGCAATAACAGAAAGAAAATTCATTTAAAAGCATTTTTTTACATTTTGAATTATTTTAAATTGTTTTTAATATTTAATTGCTGTCTTTGTACAATAAATTACACAGTATACTGTAATTTTTAAATTAATGTAATTTCCATCTTGGAATATATTGAAAATTGTGTTTATGTGAGTAATTGTTATGAAAACTTCATCTATCTTACATCTTGCCTGCATATCATTACAGTTACAGTAAATAAAATAAAATAAAATATTGATTGCCAGTTATTAAGTGCAACTGTCCACAGTGTCGAATGTTTTTTTAGTTATTTCTGGAATTCATTATTACAGTGGAAAAAGTTTTTGAACAGTATAATAGTTTTTTAATAAAATGAAATAACGATCTGCAATAAATGAAAACAAACGAAAATTCCAATGAACAGTTAATTGTCTTTTCAGGTTCAGGAATTTAAAACAACTGAGATTCTTCATTCTTCTCCAATCGATCTCATAATAATGGTTCATAAGATTGAATACAAGGTTTTTATGCTCATATTGGTATGGAAAACATTTTTTGAAGAAAAATAAGGAGAAATATGAAATAAATATTTTTTTTCTTCGTCTTCCAATTAAATATTATTATTGACAAAATCAGTCAAATGATCAGACATGAAAGCGCAACGTAAAACTTTGTAAAAATATTCTTGCTCGGACAACTTGTTCACGGTCCAAACGACAACATGCAATCCCCTCTTCTTTGCGTAATCAATGTAATCTCTTAAAAATGGAAAAGTAATAATAATTAATAATAATTATTATTATTATTTGAAAATTAGAATTGATAAAATCGCTTACTGTGATACTTGACGACGTTCTGTCAAAATCAGACGAGCGCCAGTGAAATTGATCATAACGTCATGCAACAGCCAGTGGTAAATATTCTCAACAATGATCGCACCATAGTGGAACAGTGCAAAGTTGTAACGAGGTGTTGGATCACCACAATCCTGTTGGTATAAATAGCCCTTACACCACGTGTGCCCGGTGATGATTTTCGGATCTGCCTTGACAATCTACCAGTGGTGCAATATGACAAACAAAAGTTGGATGTTTTGTGCATTTTTAAAAAGAAAGCAACAAACTTACTTTGAAAGCGACTTGAGGATGAAACGAAGAAACAGCTACCGTATCATACAAATCTGGATATTTTTCAAACAGGGAAGTGATCGCATCAATAACCTGAAATGGGAAATTATGAAATTTAAACTAACGATAAAAGAATATTATTGTTTAAAGTTCCCGATTGAAGTGGATTTAAACAATGTAGCACTTTAAAATGCACTTTAAACTAAACCGAACAGCAAGCAGTATGCCAGTATTTGGCATTATTGTTGTGTGTAGCGAGCGAGCAAAAATGGCTACAGATAAAATGAAAACTTCCGAAGCGTTGTCTACGTTCTACGGGCCAAAGGATGTAATAAATGATCGATACGAAGTGGTGAAATTGTTAGGAATCGGAGGTATTGGTGCAGTGTTCCATGTCAAAGACAAAACCGACCAGAAACACTACGCTTTGAAGGTAATGAATAAAGGGAAATTGTTTCTTTTCGTCTGTAAAATTTACATAAAACTAACAAATAGGCTGAATGGCTCGAAAGCCCGATGTCGATTCATCAAGACAAACACATCATGAAACTGATGGAATCATGCAGTGTGAACTTTTGCCGTTTCATCAACGAAGGATCGACCGATTCGATTCGATATCTGGTGATGACACTGGCCGGCGACAATTTGCATCAACTGCGCAGACGATACGGCAATCTGTCGACTTGTACCGTGGTGCGTGTGGGCGAGGAGTGCGTCAAAGCACTTCGCGATCTGCACCGACAAGGCTTCGTCCACAGGGACATCAAGCCGAGCAATATAGCCATATCGAAGAACCAGGAAGACCGCGGTCGTATCTACCTGCTCGACTTCAGCTGCGCCCGTCAGTATGTGGTCAACGGCCAGCTGAGACCGCCCAGAAACAAGCCGCAGTTCTGCAGCACGCCCTACTACGCATCCGTCAACGCGCTGCGCAACAAGGAGATGGGCCCCGGTGACGATTTGGTCAGTTTGTTCTACACGCTGGCCGAAATGTACCAAGGCAGGTTGCCGTGGAAAATTTTCGATCCCATCGACACGCTGTGGAAGGTGAAACGCAACGTCACCGTGGAAGAATTATTTTCCGACATGCCGGATCAGTTTGGCTTATTATTCAACAAATTCAAATCTCTCTCTTATGGAGATGTGATCGATTATGAATTCATTTTGGACAAATTTCAAGAAATGAAACGTGAATTGAATTTCAAATATGAAAATCCCTACGAGTGGGAATAATATTTGAAAAAATAATCTCACTATTCATTATAATAATTATTCTATAGGCAATTAATCAATGATAATGAATGAATTTTATCGAATATTTAAGCAATTATAACACATATAATATACTCACTTTAGAATCAGATCTTTTTACATCGATGATCATTTTCATATTCAACTTTTTAATCAACAAAACCGCCTCTTCCAATGTTGGCACTTTTTGCACGGAAAAATTTCTATGAAAAAAAATTATAAATGAATAAATAATAATAATAATAATAATAATGAGTGACTTTTCATTGCATACCCATTTTTAAATTTCGCAGCCGCATTCAGAGAAAATACATAATCATCGTCCAGTTGACCAATGAAGCCGGTGCCGTTTGTGGTCCGGTCGACCGTGTCGTCGTGCATTATTACAGGCGTGTTGTCGGCGGTCATCTCCAGGTCGAATTCCACAAAAGTTGACCCGAGCTTGGCGCTGTATTCGAAAGCGGCCAGCGTGTTTTCAGGGGCTTCATCGGCAAGGCCGCGATGGGCACCGAATGTGAAGTTGCGCAAAAATTGTCTGAGGTTCGGCTGATCGCCAGGATGCTGTTGATCGCAGAACAAGCTTATCCACACGCAGATGCACAAAAAGCACACAGTCGAGACAACGCCCAACAGGATGAAGCACATCCAACGCGAACGAGAACAGCCCAGGAGAAGAGCCCCCGCCGGTGCCATCAACACAACGATCATCAACAACGTCTGCGCTATCCATTGTTCCATTGGTGCAGTGGATTTTGTCACAAGCTAAAAAAAAAGAGAAAACAACCTGGATATTCGACCAACTGCAACTGAAACAAATGCTACTGATGCGCACAAACGTCGATTGTCAACGATGAACCAGTGAATAAAAGCATCATACAATCACGTCAATAGCAACCCAGTGCATTAGTAGATAAAAAAAACAACAAAACAAATATTATCACAATGAATCATCTTTGCAATTGACAAGTGTATTTTTCACTGTTTTACTGCAAATGAAGGAAATCAATTTTAAACATGCAACATCTAATCAAGCGAACATACATCATCAAATGAAAATATCTCACACGCACAATATACATATATATATAACATGTCAAAGTACGTGCGGTTTAAAGTTTAAAAAATTAAGCAAACAAAAAAACACGAAACACTTTTGAAGGAACAACTGAATTGTGATTTCATGCATCGGTGACGAATCCTTCCTTCAACGTTCGTAGAATTTTGAAAAATTGCAGCTTCTTGTGTTTATCAAAGTTTAACTTCAGCTCATGCTTCAAGTTTAAAAATGAAGAATATAGAATATTGTTTTTTTAAATAGCGATGAAATCTTAGGGGCTAAAATGCAACACACCGACAACGAAACAAATTCAAAAAAAATCGACGTTAAAAAATTGAATTAAAAAAATCATTTTCTCAAAAAAAACAAAAATAAACAAATGCAAGCTGACGGCGGCTGACGCTAAGTGAAATTTTCATCAAATTTCAATTGAACAAAAGGTACAAAAACGTACTTTTTAAAAACAATCCGATCCTGTGCTTCAAAGCAAAACAATCTTTGTGCCCTTTTGCAAATTCTACTGATTGTTCAAAAAAATATCTACAGTAAGGTTGTAATAAGGTAGAATTGCATTATTGTAGAGTACACTATTTTTCACTAGGTGCATTTGCAGTTGCATTGCATAAGAAAATTAATCAAAATTAATTAATTAATGTTCATTTGAAATTTATAATTATACAAAAATTGTTCATTGCTGTTGTGGTGACAAATTTCACCATATTCTCAGTTTCACGCAAAGAAAAAATTGTTTCAAAATATATTCAATGAAAAAATAACATCTTTCAACACTGTGTTTATAAATATTTTTTTTCAACATGTTTTTTTGGTGACATGCATTAATTTCATAAAAAAAGAAAAAGCATACTGCTAAAATTTCAGCCACGAAAACCAAAGTATAATTGTAAAAATCAAATGAACCACAAATGCTAGCTATTTTATAGATGTCATTTTATAACAGGCAACTTTTTCTTGAAAAAAAAATCAAACCAAAGAAAATAGATGAAAAATTTAATTAAAATAGTTAATTCTACAATTTTGTGAAATGAAATATTAATAATGATTGAAGTTCAGAAATAAATGGAAATTATTGCCAATAATCACCGAAAACAATAATTTGAAAAAAAATTGAAATAAACTTAATTTATCAGCATTTTTTTCTGAGAATCTGAAATTACCAAAAGACAAAAAATACCAACAACAAGAACAACAAGAACAAGAACAACAGCAGCAGCAGCAGCAGCAGCAGAATACATTTGCAAATGCTGCTGTTGCAGAGAGATTTTTCACGTGACTAAGCAGAAAAAAGAGAAAAAAAAATAGAATTCAAGTAAACACACAAACGACAAAAATGATGAATTGCAATTGAATAAATAGTGAAAACTAAGGACGAGATCGATCAGAGATTAAATCGATGCTCATTGCCACTGGACAGCATCAAGGATATGATTTTCGGTGAAATCCACACAATTCGAAAACGCTCGTCGAGCCCATTTGCGCTGATTTCGTTCACCGGCGCCGCAAACTGTTTGATGCATTTTGCCTGACTCTGTCCCATACCAAGAAATGATTGAGCCATCTGAAAGTCGAATTATCGACATAACAAATAATAATCGCAAAACAATAAATAATACTCTGGAACAATTTCAATTAATACACTAAATCTATCATCCTGTGTGTACATATCAAGGGGACACAAGGCGTCAGTAGGTTGAAAGGTTAAAGCTAAAATGAGTCATCTACAGACAACAGTAATTCTGATTGTGATTCAACTTTTCCCGCTCGATTAGCATGCAAATCAGTCTATTTTGTATTGAATAACTCGAGCATGACAAACGTGGAAAAAGAAAAACAACAACTAGCACTGCATTCCATTGCTTACCAGCCAGACGTTGAGCTTGCCTTCTTCAACAGAATAGCTGGCCAAATGTTTTCCGTCGTCAGAGAAGTTACAAGCGGACACTGCTCGACTGTGAACTTGCATTGTCTGAAATTATATTGATCAAAATAAAACATAATTCACACCACAAAATATCAAATCAAATTTTTCATATTAAATAAATACTTGAGCTTTGCCGGCTCTCAATTCGTGTACAATAATTGAGCCACTTTTCAGTCCGAATGCAATTCTGCGTGTATTGGACGAAAATGAAATCACCGAAAATCTGCAAATAAAAATTAATCAATAAATATTTCTTTCTTTCTGCTATCAATATCAAGTATCAACTTGGCAAGAAATGGACAAAATTCGGAAAAATTTTTAAACTTGAGCAATTGTATAGACAAACAGTGCACCAAAATATCAGCCACCTGAAATTGAAATTTCAAAAATTCCAAAAAGCAAAGCAAAATAAATGAAACACTTCTACCGCGCCCATGACATCCAACAGCTCGTTGTAATGATTCATCGTCAACGATTCCATGATGGTCATTATTTCTGACTGAGCACGAATCAACGGTGAGCTCAAGTGAACAGTCTGATGTTGTGACATGGAAGTATACCTGGTCACCTTGATAGCAAAAATATTAAATTAATAATTAGAATAATGGAATAAATAAGTAGAGGTAGAGGTTCATTTTCAACCAACCTCTTTACTCAGTGCTGTAACAAAAGCAGCAGGTCTGCAACTGGCTATTGAAGCCAACGCACGTTGAGCAGTACGACACATCTCAGCCGCCGGACTCAGTGGAAAATAAATCGGTCCAGCAGGTAGCACGCGATCACTTTTCGCGCACAAAGCAAGCAACGTAAGCAAAAGCTTGCTAATATCCAAATACGGCTGCCATACCGCAAATCCACGACCAAGCAAATCTATGCAAGACCGCCGAAGAGTGCAATTCAACGGCAACGACGGTGAATCTGGTTGCACAATACATTCGAACAACGACTGGCCTACGAGAAGAATAATAAATAAATTAATTGATTAATTCATATAATTTATGGAACAAAAATTAATTACATGTAACTAGTGGAACAGAAATTTGTCGTTTATTGGATTCAAGCAACACTATTTGATCAGTGGAACAATTCAGCAGTTCATGACTGAATGCCGCACCAATGACACCCAGCAAAATGGTTGCAACTTCTTGCCTGTGTTTCATGTGATCATTGTTTATTGTTGATGACGATGAACAATATGGCAGTTTTTCTACATACATATTTATTTATTTACAGAAATAATTTTAAAATTTTCAAATTTACCTGCTGCAGTAGATTGAATCGAATCGACATTATGAGCAGAGTTCTTGTTATAAAATCTGTCGTCACTTTGACCAATGGAAGAAGCTGCCGTACCAGGCTGATTGCTGTAAAGCGTGGTGCCGAATAAGCTGATCGACGGATCGACTACAATAGGCAGATAAACTTGCCAACGTTCGACCAGCCGAGCCCTGCCTTCGGCACCGATGCGGTCCAATTCCGCCAGCAGCAAAGTCTGGGCCGCCTGGCGCAACTGCTGGCAGCGATCCTGCCACCGTAGGCAAAGTATCTCGACGTCCAGATTTGTGCGAGCCGATTTGCCGGGTAGAACTTGCGAATGAAACGCCCGGACCCTGTTCCACAGTTGCTTTATAGCCGCTTGTTCGACGAGCAATTGCTGAATCAACGTGGGCACGGCTCCGTTGCTTTCCTCACACGGCCAACTGGTGTTCAAATCTTGCATTGCTGCATTCAGTTCTTCCACATCCAAATTTGATCTGAAAATTGAACTTTTCACAACCAACTGGCATAACCACTAGCGCACGGTTATTATGATTTTTTTTCACTTTAATAATTTACGACGATTAATTTGTTCTGGTATGAACGACATGTACGTCATGGACAACAACGTCTGAGTGATGGATGTGATCGCCATCAGCTGATGCGTGTTCAACAACGACGACAAAGAATCTGCAGCAATTGGTGAAATGTTGTCATCCGGTGGAGGGAACAACAACGCCATGGAACCATCGGCGGACAAGAACGCAAACGTGACAGATCGACTGGGCTGCAACAAGCCGAGCTTCGATTTGCTCAACTGGTCCATTTCGGGGTCTTCGTTCCAGCTGTAAATCATCGACAACAACAGTTGGGCTATTTCTACGCAAAAATTGCCCTGCTCGCTGGCGTTGGAAATTTTGGACCCATTTTGGTGGTGGTGGTTTGGTTTCGAATTGGCGGCACTTTCGACAAAAAATGCCCTCGGAACATTGGCCAAACCGTCCACTTCAGTACTTGTGGAATCTTCACGGTGCAAAATTCCATGCTCAACAACCAGCAACGAGACTACAAATATGGAAATTATGGAAAATAATCCAAGAAAAACAACAACAAGAAAACAACAAATATCAACCTACTGCACAAAGATTCAACGTTGAAAAAAGCAATGTGCATACTGACGTTACCCTCGTCACCAATAACAGCGGTAATACTTAGCGGTGGTGCGAATGTCACTTTCGTCGGGGTTTGGGTCGTCTGACCAGCGTTGCTTTGTTGATATTGTTCCATAATTTCTTTTATCTGAAAAAAATGAAAGCATTACAGAAAAAAAGTAGCAGCTTCACTTCAAATCCAATAAATAAATAAATACAGTATTCAAATTGCGCTGCTTGAAAGCTCTAAACAACTGAACCGACGTGCTTGGAAATGATTCGTCTCCTATTTCAGAAATGCAATCTTGATCTGCATTCAAAACAAGCATCTCTTCGGCCAACGCCCCTGTCAAAACACGGTCCAAATGTCCTGGAAATGAATATCGTCAGTTAATTTAAATTTAAATGCAAAAAATGTCTTCTTCTCTGACCAGTTTCCATCTGCCACACGTAAACGGAACCGAACTCGCAGTGTACCATAATGAAATCATCAATCGGTCTCCAGTGGATCGATTTCACCGGATATAGATGTTTGCTGGCCAACAAAATACATCGAACATCTTTCAAATTCAACAGCGCCATCGAATGATCACCAGCGACGCTGCAAACCGACTGCAACACTTTGTTCTGAAAATCACTATTCAAAATTATACAAAGCACCGGCAAAATTGAACAATAATATCAAAATACAGCAAGACAACAACAATCAAATGAACTACTACTACGTTGGACAATTAAATCAAATAAAAATAACTTATGAAAACGTGCGTCAAATGAATTACGCTGCAATTTTCCGGTGGAACCAACAATTTTTGTATTGGACCAGCTTGAACGCAAAATTTATGCAAAATACACAGTGCTTTCAAATCCCAAAGTATGACGGTGAAATCTTCGCCGCCGGAAACGAAATGCGTCGGATCGTAACGAGAATTCTCTTGATACGGATATAATAGACAAGTCACAGAACCGTCGTGACCAGTCAGAACACGGTATGCCGACGGTCCTCCTGAAATTGCATATATTCCAATTTGCAAAGCGACTTCAACATTCAACAATACCTTGCATAGATGAAGTGAAAATGTGCTTTTTCAACAGAAGAGGGGCAGAAGCGATTACTAAACTGCCATCACTTTGACCAAATACTAATTTCATCAAATTTCCTATGTACAATGTACAAGTTTGTCGAATTCGATCTTCATTCGAAGATGATGTCTATAAAACAGAAAAATGAAATTATTTTTCCATAAATTTTCACTAGCATTATCAAATGAATCACCTCGTGTGGAAACATACCGCAAGGTTTATGCGGTAGGCTTTTCCAATATTTGTCAAGACTAGAAACGGTAGTAGGATTGAGCGCTGAAAGTTTGATTTGAATTGCATATGACTGAGTGAATTGTGCAACCAAATAAAAAAAAAACAACTACCCAACGCTGGAAGAGATTTTTCACGCATCGTTATTACAGCCTCGTCCGGTATGGAAGGTATAAGCCAAATGCACAGACAACCAAAACAATCTCCACGAATCAAAAATTGTTCATCATCAGCAGAAGATTTCAGAACCATGCAAAACGCAGGATCCATGTTCAAGCTATGCTAGAAAAAAAACAACAACAACAAATGCAATTCAATACTTTACCAATTAACAAAACTGCTTGTAATACTTTCGGTTGATTGTCATCATTGAATGCAAAACTGCAACAACAAAATAAATCATCAAGATATTTCGACTCTGGTTGATCTTGTATAACAGCACTGAAAGCAAATTAGCATAAACTTGAAAATACCAGCAAATTCCAATCGTATGCATAGAGATGCACAAATATTGAAACAGAAGATCAACTCACTTGACAGCTTTTCCTTTGAGTCGGCTAAAATTGAAAAGCAATATAATTTATGAAAAAACGTAAAATAACAAAAAAAAATAATTCTTTTTCTTTTCACAAAAACCTTCTCGGCAAATGGTAGAGATACGCAATGCCGTTGGAAGACCAAGCGAGAAGTTTGTCAACTTGAACAAAAGTGGCACCAATCCATTGTTGATTTTCCAAAGATGGACAAGAACAGAGCAGAATGAAATTCGACGCATCGTAGAGCTTCAAAATTTTGGGATAAGCATTTTTTTAAAAAAAAATATGATTTTAAATTTTATTTTCCCAATTAAACACTACTTACTGCCCAACTGGTGGAATTGACGATCAACAATGAACGAGGATTGTACGGTGATATGATCAATTTTCTCGCTCGGTAACATTGCAACTGCTTTGATTCGTCTTCAAAAATTGTCGTATTCGTAGCTGAAAAAATGCTAAATTGCCACATCTCGTGTTTTAATGAAAAAAAATAATATTTTTTTAATACAAAAGAAAAAAATAACTTACGATTCGAATTTGTCAGTGACCATATTTTAACAAAACCTGAATTGGTGATACCTACGATAACATCTGAAAGACGATAATTAAATAGGGAATTAATTGATTTTAAAATTTTAAACCAGTATACCGGGTTTATTTTGAAATCTGAAAAAGCAAAACGCTGCTATCCAGTCCGGTTCGACTCGAGAACAGAGACAAAATACCGTTTCCAGTGTCAACGGATTCAAAGCACATATTTCAGCGTAATAGCCGGAACAAAACAAGAAATCTTGCGTCTTACCACCCCAGCTTATACTCTAAAATGACAAAACAACAACAACTGAAATTAAATAGTAATAATCAATGCAAAATTAACCTGAGGAATTATTTGCAAAGTGCAATAATCATTCCGCTTGACGCATAAACACCGGCCATTTTCACAGTCCCAGAGGGATAACCTTCTAAAAAAGAGAATATGATGAAAAAATTATTTTTTGAAAAATCATGATTCTCTCGTTCCTTTTGAAAGAAGAGTTGTTAGCCAAACATTTTGTTCATGCTTTTCAATTAGCTTTATCATGACAAAAGAAAACATGCACAACTACTTACCCACTTATATCACTTATCACACAGTGCGTACAATCATTCTTTTCCGAAGCAGGGGCTGCGCAAACTATCCGACTGCTATGACCGAGTAGCATGTACCGAGGATGCAGCTGCAATAAACTATACACATGAATCAAAGTTCGAAAAATGAGTAAAATTTAAAAATTTAAATGTCATTTAAAAAATAAAATTCAGCATTTGCAATTGAATAAATTATTTTCCTTTTTTTCAAATATTGTTGTACTTGATTATCCAAGTAAATTACCGTATAGTTACTGTCAAGTTGCCAAACACAAGTTTGACCATTTGCTCCGCATGAAATCACATGGCGACGGTTTGGCAGTATACACACAACTGTCACTTTGTGCGTTGGTGCTTGTTCATCCCATATGACAGTGCAAACTGTTGCATCATCACCCATTTGTGAAGGATTGTCTAAATGAATTTCACTTGTCATTTCAAAAAATTTATCTTATTCAATCAACGCATGACGTATGAAAATGTGTGTATATTGTTCACAAGAGGAAAAAGTACTGTTTATTACAGTGAAGAAGAAAGTATTTTAAATGCAACCCCAAATAGCAACTCTTAGAAAAGCTAGCTTGTCTATGAGAAGCTGATTATTATTATTGATTGATTCTGAAATCAATATTTCGATTAAGATCGGCATAAACTGGAATATGATAGCATTTGAAATTAAACAATCTACCTGACAAGTGAATGAAATATTCCATCCGAAAAATGCGATGGCAGTTTACAAAGGTGGAATTAAAATAAAAATTTCAAAAAAGATGAAAAAAGCGAACTTTTAAAACTGG
Source organism: Trichinella spiralis (assembly GCF_000181795.1). Taxonomy (NCBI): domain Eukaryota; kingdom Metazoa; phylum Nematoda; class Enoplea; order Trichinellida; family Trichinellidae; genus Trichinella; species Trichinella spiralis. The sequence continues at coordinate 4,317,057 of NW_003526943.1, read as the reverse complement.
AGTTCAATTTATAAGAAAACTACCAGCTTGCTGACAAGTTGTATATAGAGGTCAGCGAACTTATCATCATCTTATAAAAACGTGAAAGGAAGTGCTATTAAAATTTTGAAACATTTGCGCAATCAACAGTGACAACTGAACATTGCGAACAAACTGGAAAAGCATTTTACCGTCTTAAGAATGCAAAGATGCGAAATGCGATTCAACTCTAGAAAAGTTCCGCCAACTGGATGCAACCGATTTGCTTTTAACAAGCCGGTCGGTTCAACTTGCACCATTCAATTTGTGCATGGATATCTGGTTTGTTCAGGGGAAAAAATCAGTGCAAATGAATTTGCATACATACAATTTTGAGAACAGCATCCAGACGACACAACAGCAACGTGTGTGCCCAACTGTATGTACGTACGTATGTATGTACGTAAGCATGGATTTTGAAACGTCGAACAGAATAAATTATTGTTAATTTTATTTTTAACCGTACCAACAAAATTAGTTTGGAAAATATTACGCGATGACGATTTCAAAAGCTAATATTGAACATCGTCTCAACAATCTCAACAACAGCAAGAATAGAAGTTTTCAAACATTTTTCTGAAATTCAATACTAGCTCAACTTGCTTATGGTAAATTGCACTCAAGTATAACTTGTAAAATGGCATCTTTTTGATGTTATTTTCAAAAAGAAAAACAGAAATTTTTCAAATTTAATAACATATTTCAAATTGATTATACGAAAAATTATCCATTGCAATAATTCTTAAAATAATATTTAAAGAAGCTTGTAATTCAAATAAAATTACATCGTGATATAAATTACGTTTGCATTTGAAATAATTTCATTTCAAAGAAAATATATGAAATATATTACACAATAACAATTATTACAAACAACTGCTTGTTAATTTATTTTAAAAATATACTGTAGCAGCATTTATTCTTGAATGCGATGAATTGTTTATTGATTGAGCGGCAGTTGTGCAGATGCTGAACGTGCAGTCAATTTTGCATGACTTTCAGAAATTGCACGACAATGTTGACGTCCATATGAAACATCATTTAACAATTGTTATACTGTAATAATTCAATTTTTCACACGTGAATTGCGCAATAGAGTTCTCGAAAGCTGTCATTGTTTTACGCCAATCGCTGCCTTTGTTAGCAAAGAGCTTTTTCACTGTAAGTTAATGTAAATTGCAGAAACATTAATATTAAATAATAAATTTTTCAAACAAAAGTACTTTACGATCACTTTTTGAATTTAAAAATTTTAAATATTTAAATCATTTTTCCGAAATATTGATGTTTGCTGGTGAATCACGCTTGTAGAAGAGGAAGATCGGATAACTGTTTATCAAGTGATTTATGTGAAAAAAATTTTATTAATTCAACTTTTAATTACTCATGACATTTGTTTATTCAGAAAAAAATAAAAGCAATTAAAACAGTTATTATTTGAAATAAGTCGATCAGCAGATTTGGTATAATTTTAGTAGCAGCTAACTAAAAATGTTCAACATTGAAAGACAATACAAGGAAGCTTGTTGGATTGTACAAATATTTGCACAATTGACGAAATACATCTGTCAGAAATAGGATTATTGTTGATTTATAAAGTACAATTTGATGATTCATCAGAGAAAGAGAACAAATGTTTCGGATGCATTGAAATTTACAGTTGAATTTTTGGACATCTTGAATAAAAATAAATGTCTGTCATGTCAATTTGAATTTTTATCTAGGAAAATTTGTAATGTTAGCAGTTCATATGATTTTTCAAAACGCAGGAATTGTTTGACTTTCTCATCAATTTAAATAAACTGATTCGAATATTTTTGCCGCATGTAGAAGTAAATGTACAAATGAACAAAAAGAAAACCTGTGCTTTCTGTTGAGCTGGATTATTTTTATTGTCTGAAATTCAAATAAGCGAGATGCTTCTTACCGTCTTCGATGTCAACATCGTCGTGGGCGATCGGCTTTTGTTGGTCTGAATCGTGGCGTGTACAAGTGAATGAAACTTTTTTTAACACCTTCTTTTCCAAATGATGCTTTTCATCATCATCTTTTCGTCGATTATTGTCACCACAATTGACGAATACCATCGACTGCTGATCAATCATAATCTATATTCTATGCAAAGCTGAATAATAATGGTGGTCAATTTTGGAATTTATAATTTTTATTAATTTAAGCATAAAATATTGTCTTTGAAAATTGCTCGCAAGCAACGCTTTCATGCACTGTTGTATTCGTTGTTGTTGTTTCCAATAATTTAGCAAAAGGCATGGACAAAACCGAAAAACTGGACAAATGAGCATCGTTTGCAAAATTGTGCTTCGTCACACATAAATTTGACCAAATTTTTATATTATAATTCCAAACCAGATTGTTCCGTCCATAATTTCTGTACGTATTCAAATAATCGACTTTCATTTGTGACATTCAATTTTGTTTTTGCTTTATATTTTTCCAAATAATCCGACCATTTCATAATTGGCTTAGTTATGTATGCAAATTTGACAATGCACTCATTCATTCATCAATTTGAAGTTATTTTTAATTTGAAAATAATTAATTTTATGAATGGGAAATATAAGCTGCTAATATTGAAAAATCGATCTTATCAATTTTTATTTTTCAATGTTTACAAGTGAAAAAATTATTCTTTTTTTAAACAATTTTCTCATCATTAATTAATTAATCGTATGAATAGAAATGAAACTTGTTCGAAATTTTGATATGGAATATTTCGGTTGCAATTTTTCAAGCTTTATATTCTAGATAGAAACTTGTTCCACCAGAGCTTGTTATCATCAAACTGGCTTTTTTCATTTTAATTTTCCCATTCCATTCACTTTCACGTACTCTCGTTTTTTGCAGTTTCATTTCAACATTAATTTTCCAATTCAATTAGCAATTTGTTTTTTTGTATGAGATGAAATTATTAAAATTTTCTGCTGTTTACTTTTTTCCAAATTAGTAATCGTGAAATTTGAACGTCTAAAATTAATAATCGAATTAACGTTGTTTCAGGTTATAGTTTGGCAATTTTGGCAGTTGTGAACGATTATACATGGTGCAGTTTGAATAATGAATGAATGCCAGCCAACCAACGGATGCCGGTGCCAATAATACAATTAACCAACTGCACGTTCGATATTTAGCCAAAGCTAGTTTATTATATGCATAATATGTTTCCTCCCCCCCCCCACCAAAAAAAACAAGCATTTATTTATTCAATATTGTAAGTGAATCAGTCGCTCAGCGGTAGTGATTAAATTTTTCAGCTTCCATTTGCTCACATGCAATCGTCAGTACTGTAGTCCAATGGCGCGCAGGATGCTTTCGCTCGTCGCCAGTCGTCTGCAGTCGAACAGGTCAATTTTGAACGTGCTCGCGTTCGCGTTGCTAATTCTCCTGATCGCCTTGGCCATTTGGCTGTCCGTCGATCAGCTCGACCATCCCAGTATCCGGCGTTCGGATGTCGTCGGTGATTGCGTTCCCCACTATCACGATCAGCTATTGGAACACCTGGACGCTCAACTGTGCCAGCAGCTGGGCTGCAGCTGGCAGCCTGAGGCGCCAGCCGGGGCACCGAAGTGCCAGATACCGGCCGACCACACTGGCTATTCGGTGGATTTCAGGAACGACGCCGGCCAGGCGACGCTCACCTACGACGGCGAGGAGTTCTACGGACCGGCGGTGGAACCGTTGGCGGTGAATTTGTCGGTGGTCGACGACAACATATTTCGCATCACCATCTACGATCCGAACGAGAAGAGGTGTGTCGAGGGATAACGCGGCTGGTATGCAAATTTGAATTTGCATGTTGCAGGTTTCAAATACCGGACAGTTTGCTGCGTTTGCCGGCCGGCCGGATCGGCAAGTTGGAAACCGACTGCTGCCGGATGGAATTGTGCAAAAATCCGTTCGGGGTGCGGCTGGTGCGCAAGTCGACCGGCAAAACTTTGTTCGACAGCTGCAACACGCAAGATTTTTACTTTGCCGACCAATTTTTGCAAATCAGCACCAGAACCGCCTCGGACAACGTCTACGGCTTCGGCGAGCACACCGCCCACAGCCTCAGGCGGGACATGAACTGGACCCGCTGGCCGATGTGGAGCCGCGACGAGGGACTCTACAACCACGGCTGGAATTTGTACGGCGTCCAGCCGTTCTACATCTGCTTGGAAGACGCCGACGGCAACGCCAACGGCGTCATGCTCGCCAACAGCAACGCCATGGAAGTGTGGCTTCAACCGACGCCTGCTGTCACTTGGCGTACCGTCGGTGGCGTGTTGGATTTTTACATTTTCGCCGGTCCGTCTCCGAAGAACGTCGTCGAACAGTTGACCAGTGTCGTCGGGCGGCCGGCCATGCCTCCCTACTGGTCACTTGGTTTTCAGCTCAGCCGTTGGGGCTACAGGGGCACTTCTCAAATTTGGGATGTGGTGGATCGAATGGCCGAGCACCGAATTCCGCACGACGTCCAATGGGGCGACATTGATTACATGTACAAAAAGTACGCGTTCACTTACAACAACTGTTCGTCCAGTTGGGTCGACTTGCCGACGATGGTCGACAAGCTCAAACAGCGTCACATTCGTTTCGTACCAATAGTCGATCCTTGCATAAGGACGAGTGAGTATTTTTTGGACTCGGACAGCAGTGACGAAAAGCAAGAACCCTGCAAAGCGATACCGTATTATCCATATTTGGATGCACTTGACAAGAGGACGTTTGTCGAAGATGCCGACGATTCGTTTGGCTACTATTTGGGCAACGTTTGGCCCGGCCAATGCCATTATCCAGACTTTACCCACCCGAACATATCGGAATATTGGTTCAATGCAATTGCCAATTTTCACAGGGTATTTATTATTGATTATAATTATGTAATTAATTTTCAACAAATTTACCAACGTTCAGAGTATAAATTTCGATGGACTTTGGATTGATATGAACGAAGCTTCCAATTTCAACGATGCTGACAATTACAACAATTCCTACGCTCAACATTGTCGAAACGACAGCTTCAATTGGCCCGAATACATTCCACGTGTGAAAGATTTCGACGTTGCCGGTCTTTACGGCAAGACGATGTGCATGGAGGCGAAAATGTACGCAGGCATGCATTACAACTTGCACAGCTTGTACGGACATGCGATGAGCATCGCAACTAGAGAAGCGCTGCAAAAGCTCCAGCCTGACAAGCGACCGTTCATTTTGACCAGATCGAATTTTCTCGGCACCGCGAGTCACGCGTTCCACTGGCTCGGTGACAATCAGGCCCACTGGGAACAGCTCCACTGGTCTATAGTGGGCATGTTGGAATACAATCTGTTCGGCTTCAACATGGTCGGCTCGGACATATGCGGCTTTGTGTTCAACACCACCGAATCGCTTTGTCGTCGTTGGACTCAACTGGGCGCCTTTTATCCGTTCAGCAGAAATCACAACATCATCGGCACTGTTGACCAAGATCCGGCCAGTTTTGGACCAGAATTTGCGGCCATGGCTCGTCGCATATTGCTCGAACGTTACCGCCTTCTTCCCTACTTGTACACGCTGATGTACGAATCGCACGTCTACGGCACGCCCGTAGTTCGAGCTTTGTTCGTGGAATTTCCGACCGACAAAGGCACTTGGGATGTGGACGATCAGTTCTTGTGGGGTGCTTCGTTGTTGGTCAGTCCCATTTTGGAAAACAAAGCCGTCAAACGGTTGGTCTACTATCCGGCCGGGCGTTGGTTCGATTATTTCAACTACGAACCACGCCCGAATCACGATGGCGCTATGCAGGTTGAGGTCGGCTGCGACGCCGACAGCATCATCGTCGACCTACGCGGAGGCAGCGTTCTTCCAACGCAAATCCCGGATTTGAATACCGAACTCAGCCGGCGCAACAGCATGCAACTGTTGGTCGTTCTGAGCGACGCCTACGATGCGGCGGGAACGTTGTTCCACGACGACGGCTCATCTCCAACGGAACAGGGCTCGTTTTTGTACATGCGCATGCTGGTGACGTCCGAAATCGGACAAGACGACACGGTATTTTCCATGAACTTCGTCTGCTTGCACCAAGGCTACAACACGACCGTTGCTGTCGACGAGCTCCAGTTGGTCGGCTTGCCGGGCCGCTTGATCGGCGCCACGCTCAATGGCACCCCTCTGAACTATACGGCATCGGCAGATGTGCCCGCGCATCGGCAGACAATTTTCAATTTCACCATATCCCTGCACAACCTCTGCGAGGTTAAATTCCAATGGTTCACTGCGAACAGTTGACACTTTTTGTTGGTTCTTCATTTCTATTGTTCTTGTTATTTTTCTTTTTCAGCTCTTCAGAGAGAATCAATTTCATCGAATTAATTTATTATTTTTTTTGGCAAACGAAATTTGTGCTGGTAAAAAATCATCCAATTCAAACCGTTTTGAGCAATAAAAATTCAATTTTCCATACAAAAAGTGGCTATTTGATTTTATAATTATACAATATTCAATCAAGTGTGCTTTGTTTACAATGTTCGTACTGTAGTATGTCTATCGAGAAGATGAGAAAACTTATTGTCCAAAAAGTATATAGTCTTTGTTTTTGAATGTGTGTGTAATTTGCTTTAAAATAAGATAGATGATAGATATTCTTTTGCTGAACGTTTCAGTTCAGCATTTTCTAATGTAATAATTAAAGCAATTCAACAATTACCATAATTTAATGCTTTTCCATGTCACCTAGTTGAAATGAAATGATCAAATGAAAATTTCTTTTTCATTAAATTCTACTGATGGATTCTATTTATAGCAATTTATATACATTTTTGTCATACATTTTTTGTTTTACATTTTATCTATTTATTTATAGGCATTTTTTTAGTTTTTTTCAAACCAAGCTTGCAATAATGCGTTGCAGGAGTTATTTTATTGGATTGTCGTTAAAGAAAACGCTTTTACATCACAAGTTTGCACGTGTATTATTATTATTATTGTTGTTATTGTTCATGTTTTCTATTTTGATTTTGAAAATTTAAATTCGCATCACTTTACACAACGTATTGAATTCCATGGCAACGAATTTGTCCTACCTTAGCTGAACCTAGAATGATAATAATATTATTATTACTTGATGACAAACAACAGTGATGTGAAGTGAAAAAATTAGCTGTTCTGCAGTGGACAAACAAGAATTGAATGCTAATGGATAAAAAAGATTTTTGAAAAGATGATGTAGCATTTTTGATGACGTCACTTGAAAACGACTTGTCACATTTTTCTTCGGCTCATTTTGTTCGACGTGAGCCAATTCTGCTAATCCCACTCTCAGAAGCTTGTGCAGAGAACAAATAATATATGCATTTATTGAAAAGAATATTAAAAACGGATAAATGCGCATAATAATAATAATAATAATGTGAGATAATTTTGCATTCAACGGTTCATCCATACAACGTTTTGTTATCCACCATGGTCGTCTCTTCAGTAATTTGATCAGTGCGACGATGCGCGGCAGTGTTTGCTTGGGCAACGCTGAAAGAGCGATTCTTCAAAACCAGCGGCTGATATAGGCGGCAGCGTTCGATTCGACGTCTCAACGCCGTCTGAACTTCTGCATTTCCAAAGCAGTAAAAAATTCCCACAAAAATACCCTGAAAATTTTGTTGAATTGAAATTTTAAAAAATTAATTTTTTTTGTTTTTAGTAAATATGAATTTTTTTTTAATTTTTACTTGGGAATGTTGTAAAATTGCCGACGACAGCATGTAAGCATGGTAGGCTACTTTGTTTTCGCTGTTTGGTTCGTAGAAAAGCAACAAATTTGTCAAACCCAACAACGGCACCAACAATAATGTTGCTTTGATGGTTTTCCTGTAAAAAGTAAAAAAAATATTGGAATTACGCATTTTAGTTTTATTAAAATTTTCCTATGCTGCATACCAAATTTTCCTCGATTCCGCCGTGTTGGAAGCCCACAACTTTTGAACAAGAACAACCACAATTACAAGAAGAAACAAAAAATTCAACTGAAAAAATAATTTCTTTTTTTTAATCAAAAATTACTTTATAACCAGATAAAAACTTACACCTAGTGCAACGGACATGGGACCTATTAAAAGCCACATCATGGAATTGCCTGTGTACGGGAGCCAACATCGAGGCACTACTGGTTGCAGTTCCAAAGCTAATACCCAACCGAGAACAAACAACACAGGCAAGCCTAATGCAAATTTATTTTGATGTACATGTGAACATTTCGTTTTGTTAATAATGTTCGATTTGTAAATTGCACATTTACCCCAACCAACGGCAATGTAGATTAAAAAATGTCCCTCGGTAGATCGCATTGCGAACACAGTAAAACGACTGACCAAATATGCACCTTCCAAAAACATCCAAAGTACACTGGAAAGAGTAGAATACATAATAGTTGCCAAAATTAATTTGCACAACCAATCCTAGAAGCAATTCAACAATTACCATCCATATTTAATGATGATTAGTGGTAATGATTGTAAAATTTTTACAATTTTTTTCGGATCTAATCCAGTGCAACCGTTAAATACTTGATCGCGCTGGAGAACAATCCAAATGATAAAAATAATAAAGCGAATGATGTATGCTGCCACGAGATGTTTATGAATGGTCAGCCTCCGACATTGCAAAGATCTGCAACATTGGTTTTTTTATTAATTACAATATTTTCAATAATCAAAAAAAATATATCTTACAAATAGATAATCGAAATTTGCATGTACAATTTTTTAAATTTATATTTCAAATTTATTCAAAATCAAAACTAGATATTATAATTATCATGAATCATAAAACGAAAATATGAGAATATAATTATTTTTAAAGTCTTTCAACAGAATTAAATTATTATGGAATATTAAATTGAAATTACATAATCACGCAAATGGAAATCAAATACATCATTGATTTGCATTACATGCTGTGCTAATTAACTTCTAATTAAAGTTATCATGTTGAAATAATAATTTTATGCGTGTAAATGATCAAAATTACATAGAAATATATTTTATACCAAGAAAATTGTTGATATTTCAATATTTACAAGCAGTAAACGTTTTCAAATAATATTTAGAAATGTTAAATAATGTAAACGAAATAAAATTAAAAACTAAAAGACAACTTAATTATATAATGCTCAAGGCACATCAATTGTGTCAAAATGTAGTAAATGCAATTAGCTCAGTCACGTTTTAATAATCCTTTATTTAAAAAGTTTAATGGTTGCAACGTTTATTATGGTCTATTACCATCATACTGAGCATTCAATTTCAAAATTATTAGTACACTGTTTAATGAACATATCAAAACAACAAAATATGGCTTACTTGAGTTTAATAAATGTTGCAAGGGAGGCTATCATTAAAATAGCTGATATAACACTAAGCCATAAAGTAATTACCCGGAAGCTATCCCGAAAAGGATCTGGGCACTGGAAAAACTGATGATTTTGAGAAAAGAAAAAAAGAAACCAAACATTAACTTATGCATGTAAAGATATTTACCCCATGACAAATTTTTTCTATACAGGAGCCATTGTGAGTAAAAATAAACACGCAGTTTTCATAATTCGCACTTTCCCATGTTCCATTTTCTGAACACCTCCGTTCAACAAATCGATCTGAAAAAAAGAGAATTTAAACATTATTTATTTTACCATATGTAAAGCATACCATAAGTAATGATGAAATGATTTGTAAAAGGTAATTTCATTTCATTTATTTATGATTAAATTTGCCAAGAAAAGAAAATTCTCTTTTACTAAGAGCTTTGGAATACTTCACTGCAAAAGAATTGAAAATTTTTAGCATGTTGAATATGAACTTTTAGATATATCAGTAAAAATGTAAAAATGTTCATTTAACTTCTGAAGATTTTTTATAAATGAAAGAATTCATATCAATTTAAAATAACTGTTTCATTAAGAAAGTACAAAAAACAAGTAAATTTTAAAATAAAACATAACATTATAATTAATTAAACATAATATTAAAAATATAGATGATCAAATTAAAATTAAAGTTCACTCTGAGACAAAGTTTTCCAATATAAGCCTCTGATGAAAGCATTTAAACAGTAAATTTTAGGATACACAGGATAAATTTACTTTTTGCACCATTAACAACAAACAGTTTCCAATTCAACAGAGAACGGATAATTAAAAGCAAAGTATTGGATATGAGCATATTTAGTTTCATAATTATAATTTGCCATTATTAATAATTTTTCACTTCAACAATTTTCTTATTATTCTGTCATTCCTGCATGCTTTTTCTTATATTTTGAAAGTCAGCTTCAATTAACTTTCATTATTTTTATTTCTTTTTTTACTTAATTTATTGAAAGTTTTATGCATAATAAAATAATATGCAATTATGCAACAGTTATTATTCATGTTTGCATAGCATATTTCTCTTCATTAATAACAACACAATCAATGCTAGTACTTTAAAAACAAGTTCGATTTAAAATTATCTCTATAGGATTAAATTTCAAGAAGAAATTTGATTCCATTAAATTATATTAAAATGAAAAATTAAATCATTAAAAATTTAAATTAATTTTAGAGTTTCCAAAAATTTTTACACAGATACAGCGCTACTGATATATACACTTAACCAACCATTGACCATTAAGTAAAGTAGAAGAAAAGTTTTTTTAATATGCTAATTGATAAAAACTTTTATTTTGACATATTTAATGGCAAAGATTGATTTGAAATTTATGCTCACCTTGCAAATGGCAGTGGGTGCAAAATTCAAATGGACATTCCAGTTGCATTGAAGTGCCGACTGGGCATGATTCCCAACAAATGGAACCGTCAAAATCTGGCAAGCACGAGTCAGCAGTTTGTGTATAGTTGGTGACAAGCTCTCGACATCGAGCTTCTTCTTTCTCCACAGAAATTCTCATTGAGTGTGTACAAATCAATACAAAAAATTACTGGTTCAAAAAAGCCTATTCAATGCGCTTTTAATATAAAAACTGATCCAGTTATTGACCATTGAAAATGCCAGCCAACCAATTAGTAACAAGATTGGTAAATGCAGACTTTACAGGCGGCGTTCAAGTTGATTGATCAATTTCTGAAATAATTATAGTTTTTTGCTTTTTGGAAAAAATACATTTATAATTAGTAAAGAAATCTTTTTTTTTGAAACAGTATTTTAGAAAAATAAAAATAGCTTGCAACCAAATAAACAGTGACCTGTATATAATATATGTCAATATATGGTTGTGCATACTGAACAGGTGATGAAGAAGGTCAATCTTTTGCAAAGTTCATGGAATATATGCATAAGAGGAAAGTCTTAAAATTGACGCATCAAAGTGAATTAACATTGAGAATGTGGACAACTAAGAGTGTGGCAACAGCAGCGATTCCAAAGCTTACATGCAGATTATTAGATAAACAAGATCGAATTACTGAAACAAGTAAACAACTGCTTAGATGTAACAATAAACAGATATGTAATTAATAAATAAAACGTTAAATAATAAATAAATAAAGTAATAAATGCACTTATTTATTTAATTTTATTGAATTAAATCGCTTACTTATATATTACATATATATATATTAAGCAAATGCCAAGTATAGCAATGGATGAGAAATTCTTGTTTTGAAAGTTTTCCAACTGGCCACGATTTAAATTTAAACTGACAGATGTCGAAATTGTCAACTGCATTCAAAGCATTTTAAAGCTGTTTAAGCAACCTTGAACGTTTGGGAAACCAGCTTTCCGTGTTGAAACGCGTTCATTTGCACAGTTGCCCCGCCACTCAGTTGCCGCTTTTCTCGACCATCGACTTTACAACGAAAGCAAAGAACGAACATTACTCAATATTACAACTATTTATTTAAACACTAATTATTCTATTTTATTTAATGGAAAAATTGCATCATCAATCAGCTCCACTTGTCAAATTTCCTTTAAATCCTATAAACGCACCGTTATTTATTTTATTTGACAATTAAAGCAACAGTTAATTATATTATTTGTTTCAACATCTTTTAAAAATTTGTGCCACATTTAAGCAATTATGAAAATAATCATAAAAAACTAAATTTTATTTGTTTTTTGAGAAATACCTTCAAATTTAAAACACAACTCTGCAGCATGTCAGTATGTAGTTGTAACGCAGTATACTATCAAAAATAACAAATACTTCATGAAGTTTAAAAGTACGTTTTTTCTTCATTTTACAAAGTTGGATCAATCAAAATTCAAAATCACATTTTATTACTTACTATAAGGCATGTCATGAAAAGAAAAAAACTTTTGTCTATGCTAATTTTCTGCTTGTTTGCATAAAATCAGTCTCGCATTTGTTACCATGACAGTTCATGGTATGCAGCTCTGGCACAAAAGGTGCTTAATTCGCGTGTAAAATTTCATCCTCAGTTGTGAAAAAACGGCAGCGGATGGAAAAATTGTTCAACTTTCAATGCAATGTAGAATGGAAACTTTTGACTGAAGAAATTTATTTAAAAATTAAAATAAGCAAAAGCAGAAATAATTCAATTTTACAAGTCTCAAAAATTTTGCAAAACAAAATTTGAAATTATAAAATTCAAACTGAAAACTGTTGAAGATCAACCTGACGAGATGACGAATGACAGTGCTTCAATTTGAATACATTTTTGTCATTTGTGTTAATGTAATAAATTATGAATAAACCATGACATCAAAAAGTTCGAGAAATTAAAAAAAAAATATTCTAATGAGGAAATAAATAAAAACAAGGAAAAATTAAAGAATATTCTGTTTTGATATTTTTGAATGAATGAAAAATTTTACATAATGGAAGTTTCAAAATCTATTGTGAAAAAAAGCACACTGTATGCGTGATGAATTCAAAGTCGTCTAATTTTCCGCACAGTTTAACTGTTGCATTGTTTTAAATGTCAAAAGCATATTTCCAAAAAATACGATTATATGACGTAAATTGCATACATCACAATTTTTTGCTATTTTTCGCTGCATATTCTCTTGGATATATGATCAATAAAAAATATAAGCTGAATCGCGTCATCTTGATAAAACTTTCTATTATTTTAATATCAAATATCATATTTTTCTATATTAAAAATGAGAACAAACAAAAATACAGATATTTTTCACAATTCACATTTATTCAACCATTTAAATCAATTAATCATTAATTCTTGATTTGATTTTATCTCATTGCTTTTTCTTTTTATTTTTAACTACTAGCTTTGCTAGTGTTTTCTGTTCTATAAATATTAACCGCTTTATCACTTAAAAAATTAACTTCATCAACAGTTTTATCTGATAAAAAATTTAAACTTTAATCGCAGCATTTAAATTTAATGAATAAATAAAAAAGCATTTGAATAAAAAATTAAATCGATTTGAAATGGTGAATTTTAAAGAATAAAAAAATAAGGTTTTAAAAAAATGAATTAAACAACAAATTAAATAATAATACAGCATTGAACTAAAAGATTGCTAAAAATAAAAGCAACTTTCTCTGTTGATGTATGTATATTTTTTTGCTGCAAATATTTGCTGTTCTGCATTCACAGTGATGGCTAAAAGCCCCGTATGCTTAACAAATTAAATATTAACTTAATCATTATCAGTTTCATTACATTATTAGCTTATTTGTTGCAATCAATTATATCGTTGCATTTTAATTTAAAAATAAATTTTTAAAATACTTTTAGTATTGTGTCCAAAGAATCTTTGTGAGAAATTCATCATTTGCAGTTACATGCATAAACAAGTACACACAATTTGGAAAGCAAAAAATGACCTCATTAAGTACTTTAAATTACTACATATCTTAAATTTTTCACATACTCAAAAAATGAAGTTGTTATTTACCTTTTAAACTAAAACACTAATTCAAAATATTGTGATAAAAATTGCTTACAATTAATAAAAACAAATTTTCTCTAAGCTTTATTAAAATTGAAATATATTGCAAACATTATAAAAATTCTTATTTGAAATATTGTAGATTTGCTCTTATCAATTTGAAAAAAGTTTTCCAATTTCTTTAACAGTGTTTGAGTTCATAAATTCACACAAAAACTACTGGATATATTTTTGCTTAATGTTCACTGTTCAAAATAATAAATCTGTTACAAAAATGATATTTCATCACTTTCACTTAAATGATTATTTGTTCATCATTATATTCTTCATTTAATTACTTTAACATGATCTTTAAAAACCTTTTTACATAATTTGCAATTAATATCCTTGCTTTATATTTTATATGTAATTATTTATAAGACATAATTAATGTTACAATTCTAATAATTTCTTCCATAATACGCATTTTTCTACTCTTTTAAACAAAATTTGCTTTTTTTATCTTGAATACGTAGAAAATAGAAAATACGGAAATTATCATTTAATTTTAAAATAACATTGAAGCATTGAACTTTTAAATATCAAATTCGTGGAAAACACCAGTTTTTAGAAGTTTCATTATAAGATAAATTGTAACTTGATCATATATAAGCCAATTTTTCAGAACATTTTCCTTCACTAATAACACGATGTCATTAATTAAATAAAATGAAAATAGAGACTTTTGTGTTGCTGATCAATAGTGGAAATATTTCTTTCTGAAATAGCTGCTGTGCAATATAATAAAATAAGCATTTTACAAATATTCACATTATTCAGTTACCTTTTATTGTTTTCAATTATCCAATGAATCGGATTGAAAAGAAAATTGAGCACTGAATAGGTTGTTAAAATAGAAGTACAGTACATCATGCATGATTATCAAATGTACATCTATTATTATTTCTTTGCTCTAGTAGCTTTATCTATGCAATGAACTTTTTTACAAAATAAATTTTGTTTTCTACTTTGAATAAAATTTAAAGGTTTCTAAAATTTTATTTAACATTAAGAATTCAAAACACTCAGATTAGTATAAATAATTCAGTATTTAACTTTGAAGCAAAAATAATGCACAAGCTGGGGTTTAGTTTTTGAATCAAAACTGTCAGCTGTTCTGAAATGCTATATATCATTCAATGAACGACATGTATCACTTATAAATGTTATTCATTTAAAGTTAAAAATATTAAATGTTCTTCTTATTTCTATAATGATATCATTAAAAATTCTGAATATTTTGCATAACAATTATTCAAAAAATTTTTAATGTAAATGTCAAGTCGGAAAAAACAGTTTCATAAAATTAGTCAAAGCAATATGCTGGGTTTGTGAATGCTCACCATGCATAGGAAATGCTCAAAAAATTTTCACTAACACAACTATTATCGGCTAAGGATAATATCTAAATTATTTATGGAAAAGATTTATTACAGCGGATTTATTAGAAACTACAACTTATGCATTCATTAACGGAATTCCATATAAATTGATTATCATTTTGTTTGTAGAAAAGCAAATACTGGTTATATAGATTGAAGATGAGCAAGTTTATACGATAGAGCAAGCAAAATGATAAATATATATATGAAGCATGGTCAGCTCTTCAATTACTGAACCGCTTGTTCTTTTCACTTTGACAAATCTTCATCCGGAATATTTGAAAATCAATGTAAAAAGTCTTATGTTCATAAATTATAATATTATAAAATATGTTTTATAATTTTGCACATGTTAAATTTTTACTAGCATACACTCACCCAAAAGTGAAAACGGATTTTCGCTTTTTTATTTTAAAGCATAATATTCTTGCGGTACTTTAATGTTCAGCTGTTGCATTGTTGTTCTGCTTAACACTAAGATTGTAATCATAATTTATGCATGAAGCATAACTGAATTGCATTTTTTTCTATATTTTTAGCTAGAGTACTAAATTACTGTGTCTTCATATAGTTAACACTTCAGTTTTTTATTATCTATTGAAATATAATTCAAAGAAGGAAACATTTTTACAGATGATAATAAAATGGTATATAAAAGTTAATTTAGTTTCATTGTAAAATGTTAAAAATAGACACTCACCAATTATAAGTGCAAATAAGAGTCACACAATCCAAAAAAATAATAAAAGAGGATAAAGAGAGTGATGCTTGAGGTGAAATTACATTTTGAAATAGTAAGATTGCAGATTAGAAATTTGGAAAATTCTTCCCAACCAAAGCATTATTGAACAACTAACCAAACTAACCAATGAATGGCGTTGAATAATCAATACGGAACATATTGCATTTGATTTATAGTTTCTAAAATTTCAAATTTAATTGTAGAATGCGGACATGCTTTGAGCATGTTCGGAACATGCTTAGGAAAATGTTATTCATATTGATGCATCTGTGACATTTATCAATGTGAAGTATGAGACGGACACGAAAAATCAAAATATTGTCAAACTGCACTGAATCTTGGATTTCTAAACAGGAAATAAGCTAATTATGCTTCCATTTTTCATATAATATGCTTAATTTTGATTTTAGAAGCAATTTTTATACTATAAACTTGGAAAACTTCACACAACATTAGCAAATTTTCTTTGATGTAAAAAATATTATTAAAAGCAATCAGTATAGGTAATAATTAAAAATTATAATTTAAGCTGAAATAATCGCCAAAATTTTATTTTTCAAGATAACTGTTGATAAAATGTTTGTTAATTGTATAATTATTTATAAGACACAGTTTGAATGTAGTTAATTTAATTTTACATCACTCACTAAGTAAATTTACTGGATATAAATAACTTTGGCTAATCAGAAGTAAAACTGAAAGGAATAAGCATGAAAATGTAACGGGAAAAGTTTCCAATTGCAACATAACAATACATTTCACGTGAGATCAATTTCAAAGGTCGTTATACCGTCTCTTCACATTACATTCTGTGATTGCGCTTCATTTAAATTCACTGCAACAATAATGCAGTTCACTTTATACTAAGTTCCATTTTCAACAGCTGATCATTTCACTCATTATATACCGCTATTGCAATTGTCCTTAACTATCTGTTTGTTTATTGATTAATAAATTGTGAAATAATTTTCTTTTATAACTTACATATTTAAATTCATAAATTTAAGAATACAATCATGATTTACAACCGTTTTTTAATATAAGCAAAATTATGAGAAAATTATTAGTTCTTTAATTAGTATGTTGCAAAATATGAAACACTGCATAGCAATATTTGAAGTAAAGTATTATATAAATGCAATTATAAATTGCAAAAACTTTATATTAGCCGTGAGATATGCTGATAGAAAAAGTTGCTTTGCACAGAAATAACTGTTGCGTCAAAATATTTAGTTCTGTGAAAACTATACACAAAATAAAATATACTGTTCATTCTAATGTTCAACACAGAATGCACAGTCATAAAAAACGATTGTAAAGATGATTTTTTTATTTTTAAATCACTGCCACGTGGATAATATATCATAATTCTATTTAAAAAGAAAACAAAGATTATTAATTGACAATTGCTATCAATGATCATGCCATTTAGCATTGCTGACTTAATTTTTCAAAGTATGATAAACAGATTGTTTCAGCTGAAGCATGTAAAGCAAGTTCAGAAAGAAGTGATGATGAGCTAGCTGCACTGTGAACTTCAACTTTCAGGAAAACAGTTAAAAATTTCAGGCCTAATTAGAAATGCATAAGCTTTTCCATCAATCAATAACAGTACTTGAACAGCTTACGGGCTCGAAAGTTGCCAGCTCGAGTAAAACCGAATCTCACACATCAGTACAGTGTAACAACAGCTTGACGGCATGCGGATCCGCAATGATTAAATAACTTTCAGGGAGCACTTTATCAAAGACTTCTTTCTACCATCAGCCATTATGGCATCTATTAAGA
Source organism: Trichinella spiralis (assembly GCF_000181795.1). Classification (NCBI taxonomy): domain Eukaryota; kingdom Metazoa; phylum Nematoda; class Enoplea; order Trichinellida; family Trichinellidae; genus Trichinella; species Trichinella spiralis. The sequence continues at coordinate 4,299,232 of NW_003526943.1, read as the reverse complement.
ATAATTGACCATGCATCAATAATAGTGCATGGATAATTTTGAATCGAACGTCAACTATCTTTTGATATGGAAAGTCCTGAGCCAAATTTGACCATTTTGAAAGCGCTAAGCTGATCGACTTCCGCATCGATCTCCCCGGCCATGTGCATCAGTTTAAACGATGTCTTACGGTGCTATTGACTCGTCCAAATAATGAAACCCTTCTGTTGGTGTTTATTAGATCAAGTTAAACAAATTGACTGTGATGACAGGTTGTTTTACCACCAATAATTTGAAGAGATCAACTGTATTAAATAATATGAATAAAATTTAAACTGAAAATTAAAGAATTAAGAATCAAAAAAACTCTGCAATTATATTTATTTCACTTCATTCCATTCATCAAGCACTGCTACTTTTAACAAACAGTACATTACAGAAAAAAAATAAAATTTCAATTCAAATAACAATTTCACTTTACAATCATGAAAATTATAACTTATTCATTGATTACCTTTCATGCTGATTGAACACGCATTGGCTGTTGATAATTTTCGATATTTCAATCAATTTCTTTTACAAATATGTTGCAGAGTTATAAGAATGAATAAAATGTACAAATTTTAATTTGAAAAATTGTAATAAGCAACACTCATGTTTATTTCTTAATGAAAAAAGATTTCCAAAATATTAATGATAAAGTAATGACTAACAGTGAAATGGTAAAATAGATCATAAGTTTCCAAAATATTTGATATATGAAATTTGAATGCGCCACTTACATGCATTAGAAATGCTTTAACGAAATAATATATGCATATATAAGTATATATGTAAAAACTCGGTTGGCAGACATTAGCTAATATTAGCGTATTACCTATGACGAAAGTAGCATTATTAATCTTCTGTGCGTATAATTCTAACGGTTTAAGGCAATGAATAATTTACCACCATTCATTTAATAAAATGACGAAGACGACAATTTTCCATCTGTTCAAAATGTTAATATACTAAATTAATAAACAACAAGCTCATAAACAGAAATCCCCACACACTGTAACATTGATACAAACTAAAAGTTAATTTTCATATGAACATTACATTTCAAAATATCGACTTTACAAAACAGAAATGTACGATTTACTTTGCATAATTTGCTTACATGCAGTTTGAAAATATCAAAACAGTTTTATAAACATGTACAGGATACATAAATTCAAAAAAATGCATGAAATATTTACTCACATTTGCAGATTTAATTCGGTGCATTTAAATAATCAAATTTAGTTGCTTCAGAAAAGTAGTAGAAGAACATATTCGTGTTTATTTGCTTTTACTAGAAGTACTGCGGATTATTTCAATGAAAACTGTTTATTTGCGTATATTTGATATATAGCTAACCGACTAGTCACCTGATCTGATTTGACTGAAATTAAAAATCAAACCATATAATTATGCCAAAATTAAATTGAAATGGCATTTTAAATAAAATGTTTGCTCCATTTTTCACTTTTGTAAATTTTATTTTGCTTTCTTTAAGAAAATTTGTGCAAAATTTTATGAAATTCCTCGAAAAATGTGTAGTTTATTGTGCAAAATTATTTTCATCATAAAATTAACAAATTAAAAAATACAATGAGGGAAAATGTAAATAAATGAAATGTTTTTCCAAATGCGGAAATAAAAATAAAATGCTCAAATCAAATAAATTAAAATTAATTTTAAGCTTACAAAATATAAAATACTAAGGCATGTATTTTTAATTATTATCTGCTGCTTATTAGCTATTTTTGAATTTATAGTTTGCCATATGATGCAATTTTTGATCGTTAAGATGCTCCTGTTTCTCTCTTAAGTTTGCTGTCATCCTTTAAACTGTTCCTATTGAAAGCATATTTTCAAACAATTTTGCCAATTTCAAACCAATATGACCAAAATTTAAATAATTTTCAAAATGAAAACGATATAAAATTTCTCATAAAATCAGCATGGCAAACAATGACTTATTTGTGAATTCCACTTACTTGCACTTGCCGGAATTGTAATGGTCAATGCAATATGCGTGTATGAATGCACTGGCGTATCTGTCAGTTGTTGTTGAAATGCATCTGGTAAATAAATATTGTCTTGAATTGCTTGCTTTGTACAACTAAGGAATAAACATTCAGTTTATTTATCACCTACTATAAAGGCACTTTCCAATGACAAGTCAGATGCTGATTTTATTTTCACTTTTTATAAACAGATTCTGTTAATAAGAATATGAAGATGATGTTGAAGATGAAAATGAAAAGAAACACAATTTTTCTAGAATTGTATTGATTTTTAAAAATATACCGCAATTTGTCAAATTGAATAATTTGAAAAATCACGTTTCTCATTTGAAATAAATTTACAGAATTTTCCAAGTTGGTTTCAGATTTTTGAAATAATGATGAGCTTCATTCAATACTTGTGATATCCCTCTCTATTAGATAATATTTATGTATAGAATAATTTAATGTTGATAGAAATTATAAAAAGACCTATTTTCATCGGTTATATAATAATCAATCAAAAGTAAAACGCATCACTTCTGAACATTTTTAATAAAAAAATAAAAAGAAGCAAAATTTAAGACCAAACATTTTATTTGCAATTTATTACTGTGATAAAAAATTTATATAAATTTAAAATTATTATGCATAATTTTTAAACTTATTTTCCATTCCAATGCATGATTCTTTTTCTAACTGAATTTTTTATTTCAAATGACAACAGAAATTTTATATGAAAATAAATTTTGGTGAAACTGCGCAATTTTATTTTTTGTTTTGAACAATTTAAGATCGAATGTGTGATTTAAGCCAATAAAACAAATAACAAAAATTATACAATTTCTAATATAGAGTAATATTTAAAGATGAAATTTAATTCTTCGAATAGAAAAGAACCTATATTGATGTTTTGGAAAAAGAAGCTTGATAAAATTAGTTGAAACTTCATAATACAACACATAATTATTAAATTAATCAATATTTCACGTGAATCTTCAAAATTAGCATAACTTTCACATATAACATTTCAGTAAAGTTTCCAGCTAAATCTTCACAGTCAGGCAGAAGAAATAATTTTTTCTTTGCATTGCTGATTAAAATAATTCAATATTATATGACAAAAATAAAAACTTAATAATGCAAAACATTATTTATGGATGGTTCTTGTGTGATGAACTTCATTAATGTTATCATAGAACTGATAAAAAATTTTTCATTTTCATTCACTCAGCTGTTCATAATTATACTTTTTAATTAAAAACATTTTTTTTCAAAATAAATTATAAAACAGTAATCATTAAGATGTTTCTTTCATTTTCTTCTTTTTTTAATTAAATGTCTTATCAGTGCACACAGTAACTGCATGATGGATAACTGCATCAAAAATGTAATTCCCACGTAAGTGTATATTTTGCTAAATAGAACTCTAATAATTAAGTAATAATTCAGTCATCACAAAATATCTTATTTCAGCAGCTGGAATCGTTCATGAATATATAATACTACATTGATATTTCAAAGATTTCTAATAAGGCAAAATTTGTAATATGTTCATATTTGAATATAGTGGATCTTAAGTATCTTAAATTGCAAAAAACACTTTTCATCTTTCAAGTTTAAATAGGAAACTGCTTCATTTTTTTGCAGTTGTTTCCTTTATTATTTTGTAATGTTCAAATATTATTTTAAAAAATATATATAATATTTGACAATAAATTTTAAAATAACTTGCATATATCTTCTATAATTAAAGCTGTAACTTTTATTTTTATAAAAACAACTGTATTATTTATCAAGTACATCTAATAATATTTAAACAGAAAAATAAAGCTTGTCCAGTCAATTTTAAACAAAAATTATGTCAACCATTAATACTTCATATCATCATGTGCCCTGTTTCAATTTTAAACAAACCATTTAACAATGAATAGTGATGCTTTACAGTAATATTAATAAAATAGCAATAATATATGTATTATTACAATATCAAAAGTAAATAATAATAACAACAATGATTTCAAAGCACAACTTTGAAACATTAAAAACTTATTTATAATTTAATATTTCTTAAATTACCACATATTGTAAAATACTGATAATTTTAGTCAAAAAATTTTAAATATTAAACAAATTTGCATATTTTTAAAATAAGCAATCAGCTGCAAGCTAGATGAGTTTGAAAAATCTTTAAAAATGATTTTTACCAGCTGCTAATTTTCTTGATGCACTTTATTATTTAGAATTTTTAAGAACAAAATTAAAAATAATTTGATAAATGCATCCATTTATAAAACCAAAGCTGCCTTCATGATACATGATACACAAAATTTATTAATTATTAAAAATAAATTACAAAATAAATTACATTCAGTTCCAACTTGTCAAAAGTAAAAATCTATATTTTCTCAACACGCATTGCTCAGAGAATGCTGAATCTACCAATGATGAAGATCTACAGCTTGCATAATCAAATAGTGTGAACTGTGAAGTAATTTGCATGTTCAGCATGAAATTCATTTATCTTAAAAATAAACTATTTCATCTCAATTAGAAGAAATGCAATATCTGATGCAACAATTTTCAAACATAATTGAGTTTTCTTAACGTTCAAAAAATAAAGCCCAGTAATGATGTACGACAGTAATTTTAAGTTTTATAAATCAATAATGTATTTATTCTGCAATGATGAAATCTGAAAAACATTCAATAGTATTTATGTAGATTTTAAATTTCAAGCTTAAATTTGCTTAAATATAAACAACTGAGGAATGCTGAACAGAAAAAAACTAAATAAATAAACAGTGAAACCAAATATCCTTTTTTATATTAATATGTATTGTGATTAACAATAATCAAAAAGTGTTATTTTAAAAGCCAATACATTAAATACATCAAATACTTAAGCATTTAAATTTGAGTAGCTTTTTCGAAATTAAAAAATTATCTCATTGCTTTCTGCTTTCAATATTTATGGTAGATATGATTTAAATATGTGAATATGTTCTAAATACAATCTGAGAATAATGAAAACTGAATTGCATTGAAAAAGTAGTAACAGATCAAAAGAAAGCCACACAAATGTAGAAGCATAATTCATATTTCTTTATTTTAATTAATGAAAAATTAATACTTGTAATTAAATTATTGTAAAAAAATTAATAATAAGTTTAATGTATTATTCTCAAAAATCAAAATATTATAAGATTTAAATAATTAGCCTTAAAAATGTTTACTCTTTTCCTTAGATGTACAGTAATATAAATTTTATAATTTGATCAACAACTGCAAGCATTAGCGTAGTTAAATAATTTTTCCAGATATTATTTCATAAATACAATGCATTAAGGAAATTTTTCAAAACAGTTAAGATCGCTTCCTCAAAAATTAAAATATAGCTAAAAATTTTTACTGAAATTACTGAATGAAATAAATGATAACATTTAATATAACTAACTAATAAGGAAAACAGAAATTTGTCCATTTTAATCACCAATTATATATTTATACTAACAACTATGACAAAGCTTTTACAGAAAAAGCACAGTGAGAATTTTTAATTTTGAAATAGTACATGAAATGATTTAAAGGAATTAACAATTTTCCGTAGTAATTGCAATTTAATATTTTTAAAGTTAAAAAAATAGTTCACGATATTGTAAACATTAATTATTAGTGCAAAAAATTAACGTGAGGATAATTTTGTTAAATTTAAACAGTATACTTAATGAAAACAGTAAAAGTAATATTCAAAAAAATTTTATGACCCTATATTCAAAAAAACAATGCCTTTTATTTAAGTTTAAGAAACGATAACTTTAAAACTTACCAGAGAGTAATAAAAAACATACATTAGCTTCCTGTCAGATCGTCTAACATACAACTAGGAATAGGTAGATTTTGATCAGTTGAGATTTATTTGCCATCGACTCGTCACTGATTTTAAATAAATTAAATTCTTTTCAAACAGGACGTGGCTTTAAAAGAACAAAAAAACCTTAGAAACAAAGACATCCGTCAATATTTATACAGTAAGATGCATATTTTGTATGATATGTACATTCTGAAGAAGTACCATTGCCACATGATGCGGTATGCTTTGATGAAATATTTTTGTTTGATTGATCATTGTATCATATTTACTCTAAATTTAGACACAGTTTGTTTTTCAAATTTATATCCGTGCTTGAAAACTGCTAAATCACTGAACATGCTGAATTCTCAAGCATTTATGCAGTGCTTGAGCTTGCATTTCAAGCTTCAAAAAAACTTACCAAAATTTTTGAAAAATGCAGTTCACATACGGTGCAATTTCTTTTTTTCAGCAAGTTTGTGGTAAAGCAAAAATTGAAACATTTCCATTTATAAAAAATAGGCAAATTTTGTTCATTTACATAAGTTTAGAATCCTTGATTAATTAATTAATCCATCATGGCAAGTAGGGGCTATTGCTGATGATTAATTAGCTGGTCATTATTCAATTTGCTTGAACGCAACCACTATGTCAAAGAGCATTTGCACTTTGGATTTGGCTTCTTTTTCAACAATGCAGCATGCTATTGTAGACAGCCAATGGCAACTGGCCACAGCCACGATTTTTTGCTAAAATATGAAAACAATCTAATTTGCTGGACAGTTCACTTTATAATTGTAATACTTGATTGACTGAATGGCAATTTGAAAATGAAAAAGTAAAACCTGAAGTTTATTGTGTTTTTGATGATTATAGAGAATAATTTTTGCGCATTATAAAATATTCATTTTTTGTTTCGATCTTATTTAGCAACAACAAAATTCATCGTACTAAAATCGTAATGCACAGAATTATACATCGCATCATTATTGCACATGAATATTATAAATCTGAGAAAACAAAAGGTTTATTTCATTCGTTTATTGATTTGAAAACTTTAGCTTTTAGCAGTAGTATAGTAAATCAAGTCTTCATATGTCAGGTGATCAGCAAAAAATTGAAAATTTTTTTTCAACACTTGAAACATCAAATGTAGTTGAATAAATTGAAAGCGAAGTAGACTTTTTTGAATTTATCAATCAACAAAAGATACGAAAGCGTCATTAAATGCGTGAGAAGTTTTCATTAAAACTCTGCTCCACATAATTTATTCATTCGTACTCCTTAAGCAGTGCAATGAATAAAAATTCAATTTTTTCTATTAATTTGTATATATCAGCATTAATTTTAGAAAAGTTATTACAGCTGTTGATATTAATATCAAAAGTAATATGATTGACAAATTAATAATTGCAGAACTGTTTCAAACTTAAAATGAAAATTACAATTGTCATACTTTTGCACACTTTTTAAATTGAATTATTCCAAACAAAGATTAATAAATAAAGTAATAAACATGCTTAGCATAATTTTGGTGAACACAATATCAAATCAGCATAGTTTTATATTAATTAAACCTTCTGATCCTTTTGCAAAAAACGGTAGCATAATATTGCATACATATGGCGTTGAAATATTGGAATATTACTGTAAAGTCACTTGTCTGGAATTGTTTATGATTTGGTGATTAATTATACTTAAAAAGTGGGGATCAATAGTAAAGTAAAGTGACAATAAATTTTCCCATACCTTTTACGCCGTTCTCCAAGATGCTTTCTTTTGCCAAGATGACAGCTGCAAATTGCTATCGAGTTGTCAAAAATGAGGAAGTGAAGAAATTATTAACTCTTGCTGCATAGTTGTGACAGCGTTGATGAGAGTTTAGATGAAGCATTCAACATTCTCTGGCTATTTCTTACCCAAGGCGATCATTCCAACAAAGAATGAAGCTAGCTCAGTCATGTGTTTGGCAAAACGTAGAAGAATAAGGTTTACCAATCATAATATTGTCAGATTCATATTTTTATTTTTACTAAATAAACTTATCAGTGATTTATTTCATGCGTTGTTTTTAAAATTTGTAATGAAGGCATTTTAAATTCAACCAAATTTCTGTTTTTGAATAAACAGATATTCAACATATTTTTATAATAATATTCAATTCGTTATACAGAATGTAAAACTTAGGAAATAAACCTAACATTTAATGTTTCTAATACACTTGCAATGGATGTAATGATAAAGAACTTGATATCTCTGACGCACAGCTTGCTAGGAAATAAAAAAAATCTACCTATACTTATGATTTGAATTTTTAAGAAAATTTGTTTGAAATTATTCAACAAAATTTATAATAAATTGGCACAAAAGCAGCAATAATTATTTTTTTGAACACCTTTTACAAAGAACATCAGCAAAGAAGTGAAATTATTAACAATAACAACGAATTAAACAAAAATACATTACAAAAATCATTTTTTTGTAAATAAAAATTGTAAATAAATCGTTAAATTGTAAGTTGAATGTTTTTCAATACAATTTATACTTTATTAGCTATTTTGGATAAATAAAGAAGATTCATCGAGTAATTAGTTATTAAGAAGATCATGGTTCATATTAAAAATTATTCATTTAGCAACAAACCAATTATTTTTTAAGATTTGATTGGTCAAGAGTGTTAATACACAAAGCAACTAATAAAAATTGCCATATAAATTGAAATAACTTCAAGAATTTCATTTAATGTGTATAATTTGTAGAATATGTATGCAGCAGTACTTGTATTTGTACATTTTATACATTGAAATCTTATCAGTCTATCTGATTGATCAAATGATTAATATTAATAATAAAGATAATGTGATATCTAGTTACCATAAAGCCATTCTAGTATATGTAGTTATGTATATTGCATTTTGACTTTATTTACAATAAATATAAAAATATTAAGGGGACATGACTTTTAAAATAATATATCATGCATACATACTGTTTCATTACAGTAGGCAGTAGTTAAACATTGTAGTGTACAAAAAATGGAAAACATGAATTAAAATGTTTCAAAAGTTATTTTGGCCAATAAGTAAAAAAGTGTCAAAAATTCATAAAAGTTTATTGCCTCAACTTTAACTACATCAGTAAAACATCAGTCCATTATTACAACATGGCCATTAAATGTTCACTTGTGTTTTTTACAGTGGCCAGTTCAGATGCGCATTTATAAAGCAGTTCTTCACAGCCTTGAAGCATAATAAAGTCGTGTAAATATTTGCAGATAATTTTGCGTTGTAATTAAAGTTTCGAAAAATTTGATGATAAATAAGATTAATTGAAAATGGCAATTTGTAAGTATACAAATTGAAATAAACGTTGCACGTTTTTGTTGGCTGGCAAAAGTTTTAAATGATCGTCACGTGTTATAAAGAGCATTGTTCTTGTAAAACATAAGTTTGAAATTGCATTTTTCGCTTTCCAAGGACACTGCTAAGATCTGGAATGTCAAAATGAGCAAACTAAAAATACAAAAGCTACATGATGAAAAGTTGGTCAATCACGTTGACGAGACGTCATTTCTTTCCAAAGCAACCATTGCTGAATAGCATATTTTTGCGTTTATTTGAAATTTCCGCTAAATTGATGCTTTTGCCAAAATTTTGAAAATTTAATATTATACCGCTGGTGAGCTTCGATGCCTAGAGGAAGAGGAGACCAGTTAATCGGTTGCCTTTACTGGAGAACAAGTTGACCCTGGGTATTTTACATCAGCGACCTGCTTTATTTGTTCTATGGTGATTTTTCTTTGCACTGCTCTGAATCATAACTGAACCGTCGATCAGTCAATGAAACGTGAGCAATTCATTCCTTCTGGCACACAGGGTGACAGTCGAAGTGGCATCTTCTTATATTTGAAGTGAAACAAATTTTTGAGCAATCTATTTTAATCTTCTCACACTCTTCCCGTCTTCTTTCAATTTCACTTTTGTTTTACAAATTTTACTCTTAAAAATCATCCACCATTTTTCACCCAAATGAGCTTGTTGGCTTTCTGCTTTATTTACTTGCTTTGTTGTCCGTTTTTCTTGTTTATTTGGTCATTAAACGAGAAAATGTGAAACGATTGGAAAAATTTTCAAAATTACTTGCCTTAAAGCCGGCTTGGATTCTTTGACAAGTGCCGTTCGGACGTTTTGCAAAAAAATCCTTGCACTCTTTTCTTTTGCACCATCATGATTGCATTTGCACGATTGAGCTATTTTAATTGCGGCTAACTGGAATTGTCTTTCTCTCTCTCTTAAACTGAAACTCTTGAAAATGTATTTGTCATTTGTGTGAAAAATTTCCCTTCTGTTCAGGCGACAACATCGAATGCTTATTGTCACTTCTTCATAATTGGTCGTTCACCGGTGCGAAGTGAAATATGCTAATCATCGTCGACAGAGTAAAATCCAGCGCTTTCATTCAAACTCTAGTCATTGTTTTACTGCTTTTTACTGAGGTAAAATATTCTTCAATCTGAATATTTCGCAATTTTTTAAACTACTATTGGAAATCATTTTCAGCTACTCAAATTTGCAAATGCTGCGCAAAACGGTAAGTGCTTTTGCATCATATTATGCATTTTAGAAGGTTTTATAATATTAAATTTAATATAAAAATAAACAATCACGTTGCTCAAATGAATACTTTCAATTTACTTCAAAATTAAAGAATCAGCTGCGATTTAAAACGCTCGTATAACTTTTCATATGTCAGACACTCGCAATATGAAAGCGCATGCCTTTCGTACATGAGGTAATTGAACGACTACAGTATTACTTTTTGCATTTCAGTTTATAAGATAAATTTGTATATAATTTTTAAAATAAATTCGTTCAACGCAAGAGACTTCAAAATTGTTTTTATGATATTTCTATGATTCATACTGCTTTGAAACCGTTGCAACTGAAAAATTCTTTGCAAAAAACAATACACTTCCAAGGGTAACTGCTCTTTTGACCACCTGCAAAACTTGATTTTTTTAGTGCAAGGTCAGATAAACTTTGAAATGCCAGATAGATTGTTTTTTTTGTAAAGCTGTGCATTTTGAACCTTTGTAATGACTTTAAAGGGCTTTTCAGCAAAAACTTTTTCAATCATGATTACCGTAATAATGAAGATAACTTCCGCTAAATATTCGACCAATCTATTTACACTTTGCATAGGAAATATTCTATTGTCAGTTTTTACAGTCTTGATTCTGACATGTGACTTTCCGTTAGCAACTTTTGATAAACCAATATTTCATAAGTAGTTAATTTTCATAAAAATTATGAGCAAATTTAAATTTTATTTCTACATTTTGAATTCATTTATTTTTACGATATTTTTTCATAAAATGATTACAAAAAGTATTTTTAACTTAACGTAATATTTTCACTTATTTTGATGAACTTTTATGAACATTTTACATCGTAGACTTATGAATTAATAAAATGAAAATAAAATCTTTCAAGCATTGTCCGTATTCATACAAATACTTTCAAAATATATTCATGATCTTTTTATATAATTTATATTTAAATCAATGTTTTAAATAATGTTTTTTTCAAATGACTTCAATTATTACTATATTTTAGGTGTATTATGCCCAGAAGACAAGACGGATTTGATTTTTTTGATTGACAGTTCTACTAGTGTGGAGCGACGCAACTTTACCAAATTGACGCATCTGATCGGTTCTACGGTTGGTTTGTTAAACATCGGTCCAGACGATACTCGTGTGGGCATTGTCCAGTTCACTGGTCATCCCAAAGCTGAGTTTGATTTGGCCCATTATTCGAACAGAACAAGCCTCATCGACCGCATTGGAAATCTCAAACACATAACGGGTGTTACACATCTTGGTCAAGCTATTCAACACGTTGCTGATAAAGAATTCATTCCTTCAAAGGTATAAAATTGATAATTTTGAAGTATTCAAATTTGCAAATGCATTTACTATCTATTTAAAAAGATGAGTTTGATCGATCATTTTACTTGTCAAGCAAAATATTACAATGAATAATAGCAAAATGAACATAATATGTATTATAGTTTTATTCTTTTATGTTACAAAAAGTTGAGTTTGATTGAATAGCATTCCTACAAATTCAATTAAATTTGTTATTATATTGATATAATAGCTTTCTGAAAAAAATTTAAAAAAGATTTATCGATCTAAGCAATTATAAAAAACTATGTTAGTAGTGGGTCAGTTGTAATTTGACTTTCCATTCAAAAAACAGTACTGCAGTCATTATAGCAACATGTTCCAAAAGCAATGACAAATTTAATGAAAGTCGCTTTTTATAAAATTCTATTAGGAATTGAAAATTGTGCACATATGCTTGTTAAAGCATGTTCTGTTATTATTTCAAATTGCCACAGAAAAAATTACTAAAAGAATTATTCTGTAATTTTTGCAAATTGAAAGCCGTTGATCTATTTCTACAAAAATTTTGACAAATGTAAAAAAATACAGCACTAAAACTTTTTTCGTAAATTGAATAATTAAATACTGAATAAATGAATTGAATATTGAGCGTGCAATTCTTTCAGGGAGAAAGACCTAACGTAGCCAACGTTTTGGCCATTTTATCAGATGGCTTGTCACAAGATGACGTTTCACAGCCGTCGATGGTTGCCAGAGCTAGAAACATCGAGCCAATTATTGTTGCTATTGGAAAATTCATTAGCAAAGAACAACTTTTGCAAGTGACCGGTGGTCGACGGGACCGCATTCTGCGTTTTCGGGAAACCAACAGCTCTGATGAAGCTGCTAGAAATTTGCACCATTTGATCCAAAAAACCGTAGTCGAAAGGTGTTCAGACGGTGATTTGGTTTTCTTTTGATTTTGAAAAGATGGTATCTATTGTCTTATTCAAAAAATATAATATCTTATTCTTGTAGCATCAATTACAACCGGTGAGGGTGGGGCTGAAACGGGAAATCCAAAAATGAATACAAGTTCTGTTGATCAGACGACTATCCGAGAACGTCAGAGTGTGAAGGATGTTGATTTGTCCACAACATGCGAAAATGGACAGATGAAAATTCAAATCAAAAATGGCAACCCGTTTACAGGAAGAATCTTTGTCAAAGGTGAACAAAGCAACCCGGACTGTTCCTGGGATTACAAAGACTATTCAGCCAAGAGTATCGACCTCGCCGTGGATTTGAAAACATGCGGGGCTGTCACCAAGAGATCGGTTTGTATATTTTTTTATTTATTTTTAATCTTCTTCTTCATGAATAAATAAATTAATTTATTTATTTTTATTTAAAATTTTAAGACAAACCCCGAAGGCGTGTTTTTCGCAGTAACGTTAATCATGATGAAACATCCTGTACTATTCCAAATTGGCGATCATGCGTGGAGATTGCAGTGTCACTTGTGCACCAAAGATCTTACGCTAGATCAACAATTAGAAGTTGAGTAAGCAATGTTTTTTTACTTAACAGTTATTATATGACATATGAGAAGAAAATTAATTCTACTTGCTTTTCTTTTATTACAAAAAATTTTACATGAGAAATAACAAAAATGTAATAATGCTTTCTCTCTGTCGAGGTCTTGTAAATGTGAAACTATTAACAAATTAAATAGCTTTATCTACTTTGAAATCAACATTGCAAACATATTGGTGACCAACATTTGAGCAAATTATATTTAGACCGTTGACAACAGCTGGTACTTTGGAAAAAGAAGTAAAAGAAAAGCCTGACTGTATGTACACAATTCGTCGAGACACAGTCAATGGACCACTTCTGCGATGGGCTCGACTAGGCAGCCGTATTGTGCACAGATGGGAATGTGAATCTTGTATGTACATTATTATAAATTTAAAATATTTTAAAATCAACTCTAAACTTCTTAAGCTGAAGTTGACGGTAAAAGTGCATATGCGATGCGGGTGCATTCTTGTTATCTCAAAGGTTCAGAAAACAAAAAAGTGCTCATGATCGACGCTGATGGGTAATTCGAAACTTATTTCCAAAAAATATATGTACTGCATAATATTTAATGTAATCATAATTATAGCTGTCCAACAAAAGATTCATTTTTGAAAAATATCTCTTATGACAAAGACAGAATGCTAGTAAGTGCTGAGTCATCTGTTGTATCACTGCCGGACACAGAATCTGTACAGTATGAATGTCAAGTATCCGTATGCATCAGGGGCGAATCTGACTGTGAAGAACATATCGTAATTTTAATAATACTGTCCAATCTGTTACTGAATATGATAGCATTTCAGCCACCGAAGTGCTCAGCAGTCAATCGACTCGCTAGATCTCTTCGTCAGGAACTCCCAACAAAAAAGGAAACCACACTGGATATAGCCAGTACTCCATTGCTGGTTCTTGATGTTTTGGAATCAAGCGAAGCTAAATCAGGCAAGCGACATCATATTTAACATTCTATATATGTTCATATAATTCGCCATGATTTTATGTTTTTCAGCACCAAATCATGAATTTAATACACTCTGGCAAAGTCGTACGGCAGATGATGATACAAATATTTTATATTGTTGGCCAGCTTGGACTTACGCAACTGCAGCTGCTACAACAGGAACAGTACTTGTATTAAATGCTGCCATTGTTCTGTATACGATCAACAAACAACATTAGTAGTCAGTGCCTCTAGTCTGGAAACTAGTGCTGCCACTGAAATGTCCATTTGAAATATTGCCGCTGGTCATTTCTTTTTCATAGAAAAAGCTTTCCATTGCCATAAAGTTTGACCGTCAGTCTCACTGCGCAGGCAAAACATTTCAAAATGCCTTCAATAATGACTACTATATTTTTGCATTTTAAAAACTCATCTACGCTCACTGTTAATATTTTAAATAAATAAATAAATAAAAGCTAGTTTATTAATTTTCTTTTCAATTAATAATATTACTTACAACCAAATAAAACTCCATATTAAATGTTTTCATCTTCAATAAACATAATTAATCTGCCAATTTTACACTGCGATATATATTGGAAAATTATTATCAGATTATTAATACAAAAACATAAACAAAGCAAAAACAATTAAATTCAATTTTATTTCCATCGCTTATACTTCAAATACCCCTTTCATACAAAATTTCAATCTTCTGCTTGGACATTAATTGTTCGCAATCCTGAAAAATATAATCAAAAGAAAAAGAATCAGAAACAGAAAAATCGAAAATAAAAAAGATTACTTTTGAAACTTTCAACTGGAACGTGAGTAACTAAAGTATAAGCTTTGGTAGTTGATTCTTCATCTTCATTTTCCCGGCGACTTAAACGAATTCTTATGCGAAACGGCACATTTCTGCAAATACAAATAACAACATCATTTAAAAAACACTACTCATTACAAACAGTAATATTTCAAACAAAAAATTATTATGCAATAACAGTATATACAAATGATAAACACGCAAATCATTTATAAAATTAATATATTATCCTATCAATAAACATATTGTAAAAACAATAAACCTTATGCCACGACTCCAAATATGCTTATTTAGTCGGGTATCAATACGAACATCGTCTGTTCCCATTTGTTGTCGCGCAAATTTTCTTATTTCTTTAATTGCACGAGGTGCACGCTTTTTAAATCCACTAAAAACAATCACTACAACATCCAGCAAAAACGAACGAAAGAATATGCTTACATTCCGTGAATTCTTTTATGCATGTGCACGGTGTATTCACGCGTTACTGGACTTAACTTTTTCGATTTCTCACTGCTATCCTTCTGTTTTTTCACCATTCCGAAACGCTGAAACAAATAAAATCTTACTTCACATAATTTACATCAAAACATAAAGGAAAAGATCTAAAGGGCCAAACATCCTGTTTAATCACACGCGATAAACACAACACACAATAATAATTAACAAAATATACTTGAAAAATTTTATCTAATACTATAAATAAAAATTCAGAAAAATACAATACTGCAATGAAAAATTAAAAAGTAACTATTTTTAAATAACAATGCTCGTTTAACACCTGGAATATTTATACTGTAATATAATTAAAACTCAAGCATTAAAACAACTGTAAGATATTACAAAACAATTGTTAATTGTAACGATGTACTTATTTATTTAAAAAAATTTTTTAATTATTATTTTTTTAATGAATGTGCAAATTAACATTATTTTTTGAGGATGTTTTCCGGTTTTAAACGCGAATAAACAAATGCTTGACAGATGCAATCTCTCTGACGGATTTACAATTAGTTGACAGATAGATTTCTTAATCATGTCAACTTCTTTTGTGTTTTTTGCCTTTTTTTGCTTTTGCCTGTTTGTTCTTTTGCCTTTTTGTCTGTCAGTTAATTTCTCCTCTACGCTGCTAGTGTTGACCAGCTTTTCTTAAATTTTATGCAATCATGCTATTTTTTATCCCAATATATTTTGGTCATTTGTTGCTTTTAAATGACTTTGGATTATTTAAAGCTAATGCTTTAATTTTGGGTACTTAAAATTAATGCTTGCTGCTTGTGGGTGTTCCCAAACTAGTTATCTAGGAATATCTACTTGGGAATAGCATACTTACAGTCAGAAACTGCATAATAAAATATGTTAGTGTGGTATAATATTTCTTGTAGATTACATTCTGATACAGTTTTTAGATATGACTCTGTTAAATATTTCATACTCCAGTTAGACCTTGAATGCCAAGAAGAATACTGTAGCAGAGACTGTAGAAGATATATAAATAAAATAATGTAGTCTGGTTGTCATTCAGTGAGGTATCAAAATAGCATATAGTGGAATTGCTTGCATCAGAACGGCTGCCGCTTCAAAGCAACGTTTGATAGATCTGGTATCAACAGAATAAAGTTACCTTATTAAAAAGTTACACTGCTATGGTTAGAGTTGGTTTACAGTATTATGCCCTATTCAGAGAAATACTGTCGATTTAACGATTGGAAAAGGAAAAGTATATTGTTGGAATGATTGCTAGATTACTTTATGTTGGATCAGATGCTCTTCTATAAATTGGAAGGTGTTTGGGGAAAATGAACATCGGAAATGGTTGGATCAGCAAATTTGAGTTATTGGTCATTTCAAGGCATTTCAGCAGACATGATAACTAGAGCAGTTTCAATGAGAAAACAAACAAATTTCAATGAATGGTGGAATGCTCTTGTTTGGTTAGCGAGAGAAGAGAGGCCTAGAGAATGATATCCGAGACAAAATACTGAGGATGATCGATAGACCATTCCAACAAAGAGACGAACAAAAAGAATTGGATTGGATATGTGTTTTTAGAGAAATCTGGAAACTGAACTTAATAATAAGAATAACTGCATGTTATTGTTGGTTTCATAGAAGATTTAAAGAAAATACAAGTTTAAATAACATGACGAGCAACGAGATGGTAGCAGCAGTCGAATGTTGATTAAAAGTTCTGCAGGCAGAAGTATTTCAAAACGAGATGCATGTTCTTAAAGATCAAATAAAAAGAAACTGAATTGACTGCAGAATCCGTCTGGTGCATGGATGGAACATTTAAAATTGTTCCTGAATGGTACCAGCAGCTGTTCACCATTCATGTATTTAAAAAATCGAAATTAATTCCCCTTGTATATAGTCTGACTGTTAGAAAAGACTTAGCTACTTATTGTGAAATATTCGATAATTTAATTGCAAAAGCGGCAGCGTTAGGGGTTGTCCTTCAGCCACAAACCATCATTTGCGACTTTGAGACCGCCCTCATCCCTGCAGTGCAGGGATCGTTTCCGGGGATCCACGTCCAAGGCTGCTACTTTCATTTCTGCTAAGCAGTTCTGCGGAAGGTGGCAGATCTTATATTGCGGACAAGGTACCTTCATGAAGTGGAAACAAAGAAAAAGATCAAAATGCTGGTGGCAACAGCATTTTTGCTGCTTCCTGAAGTACCTGATATCATGGATCTGCTTGGCACAGATGTTACGGTTTCATTAGCAGCCTTGCTTGATTACTTCCGAAGAAAATGGATGACCCCTAACAAGCTGCCCCTCTGGAATGTATATAATGTACAGACATGCACAAACAATCATTTAGAAGGCTGACACTTCAAAATGAACCGGCTAGCAGGAAAACGTCACCTTAGCTTTTACGAACTGATCTGTTTGCTGATCGATGTGCAGGGATTAAAGGAAACGTTGATTCAGCAAGCGACATCAGGACGTGTTACCGCCAATGATTTACGGGTAAAAAACAATAAATATGAAGAAGTGCAGTTACGCATAACTGCACAGACTGCAGAATACGATGACGGTACGCGTACAATGGAGCAGTTTTAAAGAGCTGTTGCGTATGATGTTCCTGAGCCGATGAATTTCTGGGTGCCACCTTTTCTGCTCCATTATTTTGTATTTTCTTATTCTTTGTGCAGTTTTCTTTGTTTGTATTATAGTATATTATATTGCATTGTATTGTATTATATAGTATTGTATTTTATTGTCTGCATTGTATTATACTTTTTACCACTGAATAAATTTTTACCACTGAAATATATGTATAGCTTCATCAAATTAACAAATAAATTAATAGAAAGCAAGCTTTGGAATAAGTTCTATAAAATGCCGAATAGTATGCAAGCAATAAACCGAGTTAGCTTAGCTTAAAGTTATGATATGAACATTTTTTAGCTATGATAAGAAGATGGATAAATATAATTAATTATACTCAAAAATGTAACCGCAAGAAAATTTGTCTTTAAAACATCAAGCAGTTGCGTTTAATCAAACGCAGAGTCGTAAATTTTCCAATTGATGCTTGTAATTTAACCGCATTTACAACGTATTTGTTGAAGTGCAGCACCAAAAATGAACAACTAATGCAGTGCAGCAATGATGGCAATTTTCAGCGAATATTTATTTAATAAGTGGCATACTTTCAGCAAACAGAGATTTATGTGGAAAAAATCACTTCTGAATCAAAAAGCTGAGCAGCCATCTGCAAGCGCCAACACGTGTCGATGTACCTCCACCATATTTGGTCCTATAAGAAAAAAACTCTACATATTACAATACTTATCACCTGTGGGTTCATAAATCCACATAATATTTATTTTTGCATTGATTGATATCGAATTAAATTCGCATCTTATCACATCTTACGGGAATTGCAATCGCAAACAAGGCTTTTTGGCCATGTTTTTGAACAGTTGAATTTCGACACTAACAGTTCAAAAAATAGTTACTAGGCATAAAATAACTTTTATGTGACAAATGATATATCATCAAATTTAGCGTAACGTCACCTACATAATAATATCAGGAATGAGTATTTTGGAGATTCGCAAGTTTTCTCAATTTCTCTAAATATCTGGTAAATAAATTTAACAAGCTTTTTTGCTGATTACATTGGAGATGTTTTAAAAGTAAGAAAATAATCAGACATGTAAATTTATTCATCAATATATTTAATCGATATTTAATCGCTTCGCAGATGCCGATAATAAAATGGACGGCATCTCCACGAATACGCCATTGGCAGCGTAAGGGATACAAGCACAGATATGCTTTCTAATTATCGCGATTTCATAATCTGCAGTTTTCTTGATATATTTCAGTCAGAAAAGAACAATTAGGAAATGCAAAAAACTGTATTTTATAAATAAATTTATTGCTGAATACTAATAAGCAAAAATATGAAGTATCCTGATGACTGAATGAGCAATTCAAATTTGTTTCAAGTATATCACTGATGACTAACTAACTGATGGTTCTCATTGCAATATTTCCATTTCAAATCATAAACTGATGTTTCATGGTGATCAGTATCATATCCTTTCCATATGATGCAAATAATTTTCTATGCCTTTGTGGTAAGAAAGCATCTGTTTTTGCAGTGGGGTGCAAAATTATCTAAATTTGAATATGAAAATGCAAAAATTGCCATTTAAGCATCTTGTGGTGGAATTTTTCAGATACGTATAATTCTGCTTTCAAATAATGAATTTCATGAATTTCAAATTTACAAATTTTATGTAAAAAATGATTAATTTTTTAAATGATGAATACATAGAATAAGGAACATTCAAGTAAGTGCATTCGTGCTCATGTGTTCACAAACGCAGAGTTATATAATTAAGAGTATTCACGTAATAAGAGCTGTTTTCAAAATTTCAGTATTATTATTTAACAATTAATATGATGGCAACAAAATTAATGCTAACTGGAATTGGACTGCTTTGGATGGCTTGCGCGCGTAGTTCAATTCGGCTCAAAGCCAAATCGAAGAGTCGGTCGTCACAAAAAAGAACAGTCACACACATTTGGAAGGTGATCATTTTTATTTTGATTCAGGACAAGACGAACATAATTCAAATGAAAGGATAGCCACAACGTCAAGATCGTGAATTTGGTCTGCGAATCTCTATCTCACTTCGTTTACGCTCATATACTTTACACACACTCGCACTACACACTACACACACTTCACGCACTGACATTTTTGAGTCTGGTCCACAGATCTTTATATAGGACCATGCTCTGTTGTTCAACCAGCTTCAGTGGGTAAGGAAGATCAAAATACGCTGACTTGTGCCACCCAGTGAACCAGCACACAATATGATTCGTAAGATTTCATTATGTTGATGGTCCAAGGCGAATCACCATTTCCAAATTGACGCAAAGTTGATTTGCAGGCATTGAGAGTACAGTATCGCTGGATTCCACAGTGATGTATGCGTGCAATCAATTTAAAGAAAGTGCTTTTTTTACCATTCCTTTTGCTATTGCTATCAAGTGATGCAATTCATTTTATTAACATACAATGCATTTTAAAAACAAACAGAATTATATTAATTGCTAATTCTTTTAAAAGTCCATTCCTTATATATAATTGTATTGGAGTGATGCTTGCGCTCCGTCAAAACTAAAGAATGACAATGCCGCAAAGCTGCATGGCTTCAGTAAAAAGAGTCTAAAATTCATTTCAGTAAGTTATGATCATTTTTGCAAAATAACTGGTAAATAACAAAGCAATAACATGGAAATGATGAGTGCAGCTTACATGCACATATCAGCATATAAGTAAATCATTTAAAATGTACATATGCTTAAAGTGTAAAAATCTCATGACTCACAAAATTCAGAAAGTTGAAATAAAATGCACCACAGCATGTGAAAAACTGAATTAAAATCAACAGTTAAAATCTATAAAACTGAATTATAAACTAACATAGCATCCTTTACATGAAAGATGCGACTAAAAAATGTTCTAGCACACAACATGTCAAAGCAGTTCAACATTTTTAAAACTCTAATTTTTCATTTAGAGCATCAAAAAAACAATATTCCAAACAATTAAAAAAGCAACTGCTGCCGCTTATGAATTCAAATGAATGAACTTCTACTCTCAATACCTAAATTTCTAAAATTTGAATGTAAATGACCGTTTCCACCCAGTTGATGTCTAACACAAACATTATTTACTGAAAAATTAAAAAACTTAAAACTTCCTCTGTTAATGGCTTTTACTTATTTTATGCGGTTTTAAAATAATGTCAAAAATAATTCATTTTTCATACAAAAAATATGAATAAAATACATATATACAGTATTGTACAAATACAGTTACTGCAGCAAAGTAAGGCATCTTTCATTCACAGTTGTAAAGGATGTAAAACTTTTACTTACCAAAATTTTGAGAATCTGGAGGTGGTGGTGGACGATTCTCATTCATTGTAGGTCTGTGTGAATGTGAATACGGTGGACGATTTCCTAAATAAATAAACTCTCTTCATTTTTATGATATTCTAATAGAATAATTCAGTTTTGAAGATTACAGATATAACTTTTATATGAATGGGTCTAAATCAAGTCGCCGCAGCAGTCAACTCGCCGTGATTAGCTGTGTCTGTGGCATAACTTAAAATTATAGGTTCACCAACTGCGAATCATTCTACTGCATTGTTTTATCTATATCCGCATTATATATATCTGCATTCAGGAGTGTTGATGCGTCTAATTTATAGGGGGGGGGGCACATATAGTATCCAAAAGATTTATCATGCACATGTATTACTATGCATGACAGTCTGACGAGGGACAAAACAGTACTTTTTTTCATTTAAATAAACGACCTAATGGCAACCTGGGACACAGGAACGACATTATCGAAAAATGCACTTATAGTCAGATAATGGCAAGTGAAGCCTAACTAAAATATAGCAAGTTGATAATGCAGCAAGTAAATCTTAATACTAGTTGGGACTTGGAAAAATTCACTCTATGACCTCACGGTCAAGTGTCGAGTTGATCATGCGGTGAGTTGATCTATTCCGCTGTTTTGAAATGAAAATGCTTCAATGAAGAATGCGGCATCTTTTGTTTAGCTATTAATGTTTTTATGAAACACTTAATTTTATCTCCACTACTGCCATGCTGTTACTTCATTAGCTGTTTTTAGGCCTATCACGTTTGTAATTTTGAGTGTATGTAAGTAAATACCTTTGCCTGTCTGAGATCCATCATAATTTGATTGGTAATGCTGGTTAGTTGAATATGGAGACCAATCACTAGGATCACCTTCAGTACTTTCCAAAGATTCCATATCTGAATGTATTTTATTGTATATAAAATAACATAGCATCATTTACATGAAAGATGCGACTAATTTTTAAAATATTTCTATAATATAAAATAGTGCAGAATACTTAAAAATGTTCTAGCACACAACATGTCAAAGCAGCTCAACATTTTTTAAACTCTAATTTTTCATTATGAGCGTCAAAAAAACAATGTTCCAAACAATTAAAAAAGCAGCTGCTGCCGCTTGTGAATTCAAATGAATTTGTTGCAATAAAATAAAATCCTGCTGCACAAACATGATTGATCATTTACAAATTTAAGCAGTGGATTTCATTTTTTAAGTTTCAAAGAGATCATGCTTCTAAAGCAAAAGTTAATTAGCCTATTTCATAATTTTTTGATGCAATTAAAGTTAGATAAATCACTAGTTAGATCATACTTTACTATGAAGTAATTTTTTTTTGAAATACATTCATCCACATTTTATTTGAATATCTATCATTCAGAAGAGGTGGACGATTTTCATTCACAGAAAAAGATTTTGGAAATGAAATGGATATTCTCAATAAAAAGAATAAGAACTTCAATAATTTTATACAGATAATAAAATTATTTATGGCATTCATCAGACTAAAATTATACATCCATTCAGATATCAAATGACATAGTTTCGTATTCTGGCAATGTGAACCTGAATTATCAACAAAAGGACTGCTATAATAAAATCCATTGGTGGTCAATTTTCAAAAACAT
This sequence comes from Trichinella spiralis, assembly GCF_000181795.1. NCBI lineage: Eukaryota > Metazoa > Nematoda > Enoplea > Trichinellida > Trichinellidae > Trichinella > Trichinella spiralis. The sequence continues at coordinate 4,276,067 of NW_003526943.1, read as the reverse complement.
TTGACATTTGATCTTCTTAATGAAATCTATTTTTTATACTGATATTTCTAAAACATTGCTGTTATAACAAAAATGTGATAAGAAATAAACTTATTTATCAATTATTCACAAAACGTCTACTCTTAATACCTGAATTTTTAAAATTTGAATGTAAATGACCGTTTCCACCCAGTTGATGTCTAACACAAACATTATTTACTGAAAAATTAAAAAACTTAAAACTTCTTCTGCTAATGGTTTTTACTTATTTTATGCGGTTTTAAAATGATGTCAAAAATAATTCATTTTTCATACAAAAAATATGAATAAAAAAATATATATATACAGTATTGTACAAATACAGTTACTGCAGCAAAGTAAGGCATCCTTCATTCACAGTTGTAAAAAATGTAAAACTTTTACGAATATTTTAATCTAAACTTTACCAAAATTTTGAGAATCTGGAGGTGGTGGTGGACGATTCTCATTCATTGTAAGTCTGAGTGAATGTGAATACGGTGGACGATTTCCTAAATAAATAAACTCTCTTCATTTTTATGATATTCTAATAGAATAATTCAGTTTTGAAGATTACAGTTATAACTTTCACCTGAATGGGTCAAAATCAAGTCGCCACAGCAGTCAACTCGCCGTGATTAGCTGTGTCTGTGGCATAACTTAAAATTATAGGTTCACCAACTGCGAATCATTCTACTGCATTGTTTTATCTATATCTGCATTATATATATCTGCATTCAGGAGTGTTGATGCGTCTAATTTATAGGGGGGGGGCACATATAGTATCCAAAAGATTTATCATGCACATGTATTATTATGCATGACAGTCTGACGAGGGACAAAACAGTACTTTTTTCATTTAAATAAACGACCTAATGGCAACCTGGGACACAGGAACGACATTATCGAAAAATGCACTTATAGTCAGATAATGGCAAGTGAAGCCTAACTAAAATATGGCAAGTTGATAATGCAGCAAGTAAATCTTAATAGTAGTTGGGACTTGGAAAAATTCACTCTATGACCTCACGGTCAAGTTGGTAATGCTGGTTAGTTGAATATGGAGACCAATCACTAGGATCACCTTCAGTACTTTCCAAAGATTCTATATCTGAATGTATTTTACTTTTCAATGGTGGAATGATCATTTTATTTAGAGAAATGATTTAATTATTATTGCATTATTTCTATATTTAGCTAAGTTAAAATTCCGCTTTTTTCCTTAAAACTATTGCTAACTTTATTTATAAAAGACGATCTACTTCTGAACAAAGGCATTGATTTGTTTAGAAATGACCACAGTAATTGTGAAAAAAGAGCTGTTTTCGTTTCCGAAATTTTTGCTCTTCCATGCGTCATCTAAAATTGATGTACAAAGCACCTATTTTAATATACAATTATGTATTGTAAATTTACATCTACAAAAAAAAATAAAAATGATTACGGAATGACGCCTTGCGATGTTTAAAATGTTTGAAGACGGATCGCCAAGGGTGGTAACAATCATCTGGACAATCAGATTCTGAAAATGTTGCAATATGAACATTATTTTTGAGGCAAAATGTTATTTACTGACAATATTGAGCAGCTGCGTGAAGGGCTTAGTTACTTATTCAAAGCGCATATTTAGATTTTTTAGTATTAAAGCCAGCAATAATTCTCTAATAAAGTAGAACAATTATGTTTAATAGTGAATTTATATAAAACTGAAAGCAGATGCACGATTATTCAAGCATTATGTAAATATTAAAAATGAAGTGATAACTTGTTTATAATACCACATATTACTAAATTTAAAAGTTAGTTCATTTACATTACCTTCGCCTCCGATATCTGAAGAGTTAAATGAATCAGGAAGCCATGACAGTTGATTGTATATCCAATTCAAATAATAAGGAACTTTTGAATAAATACCAGGGTGGTGCTTTCCAGCATGGTTGTAACCAAAACTAACTATGCCAATTTGAACATAGGAATCATTTAATTTACAAACTAGAGGTCCTCCCGAATCAATCTAAATAACAATTTCTTTGATTTTTTATGAATAAGTACTTTTACATTCCTTTAGTTTTAAAAATATTTCACAGTGCTTACTTGGAAAGAATAATTTCCTTCACCCATATCACCTGCGCAAAAAATATCATACGCATCAGTAAATCGGCAGTTGCTGCTTCGTAAAATTGGGATTCCAACCTGACGCAATTCAGACAGTGGTCTTCCTGATTTTTCAAAAAGTACTTTCTTTATTACATTAATGCATTAATTGAATTTGAAATTTAATTACCTCTAGTGAAACCCCAACCAGAAAGAAAACACGTTTCTCCATATGGTATCTCTTGGAATGGATATGGCAAACAGACTGAACTGATGTAGTGAGAATGCGGAATCTTTACTTTTAAACGCAACATAGCGACGTCATTTGGTTTACCGACGTCACCAAAATTATCTGACATGTATGCCAGGACTTTTGAAGTGACTCTGTGGGGTTCGTTTAATTCCCTTATATTAAATGCACCTGCTGTCACAGTTATTGCATTTGCATCCACAAGACGATTGCTGACAAAATGTTCATTTTAAGTACTGTTAAACACAAAAGAAATTTTATTTACCTCAAATATTCCTTTAAATATTGTTTTACAAAACTTACACGGTAGATATAAATGAAAGCTTGCAATTCATTTTTGCATTAACAATTAAACATTTCCATTTTATTATCTTAACTATATATATACTATATAATTTATTTTATGTACTAAATAAGCATTAACGACATAATGGGTGTTTTTGCCAGTCTAATTTATATTTCGCCTAATGTAAATTTGCATAAAAATATTTCTCACTTTACTCTAACACAATGGGATGAAGTGAGGACAGTATCACTGGCGTTTGTATAGTCAAAAGAAATCAGACTGCCTCCACAAGATTCATACCAGAATCCAGAAATATGAGCTAATACATGAACAGTCCATGGAAATGAATATGGCCTTGCAACCCATTCACCAACAATTTGGTTCGGATAGTGTGGATTTGTCAAATATGGTTCAAAATAAGGATTTCCACAATACTGTGAAAATGTTTCCTATAAAAAACATTAATGCTCAGGTTATTTCAGGAATATTAGATATCATGCCATACCTTAATAATAATACAAAACAACAGAAATGCATTGTGAAAAGGTATGCCAAAGGGGTGCCAGCGTTTCATGCTTAATGCGTATGCTAATTATTATTTTTGATGGTAATTTTATATTAAAATTATTTCAAAGAATACAGAGTTTCATTATGCTTTCAACAATGAAGTGCTATCAATGAAAAACAGAATTCGGCTTTTAATTTCTATTTTCACATGCAGGTGAAATAAACTTTGTCATGATTTCGAAATAAACAATAGTCTTTCTTCAATATTCATGTTGATTTTTAAGTCTTCAGCAAATAGTTTGGCAAATATTATTTGAGAATTATTAAATTTATTCTGAGAAGTAAACGCCAGAACTGAATGCAGTGTTATACAAAGAATTTCCTATTCATGATTAGCGCGCATTTTCCTTCTCTATGAGCGCCATACTATGTGCTTTTATTGTATTAATGACTGAATTACCGGTTTATTTTTTGAAAATTAGCTGCTTTACGCAGTACGTAATTTTGAAATTGATCAATGGAATTAAAAAAAGTTTTAATTAAATTTTTTAAATTATTTATTGTTGAATAATTCAGAAAGTGAGCAAATTCTTAGTATACCTTGCATTGTAATAATATTGCGTCCTTTTGAATATTATATCTTCATATTTTGCCATGCTTTCAAAATTTTATTTTAGCGCACTGCATTTCTGAGGGTAAACTGCGCTCATACAACATATTGCCTTGTTGTTAAAGCACATCCTGATAACATTTTAATACTGATTGCAATCAGTAAAAGTAACTAATTAATTAGTGTAACACTCTTGGCTTTATCATTTCTTGTGATTATAAATTTGCTTATTTGCTCACTGATAATTGTTTATGTTAGATAGCACTTAGTAGCTTTTGCACCATTGTTAGGAGAGCTTTATTAAGTAGTGCTGAACACACATGCATATGCGTAAAACACAAACAAAACTGACCAACTGAGGCACCATATACTTGCACTCTCAACTCTGCTAATGCCCCGGTTCCACTCTGGCACTATTGCTTTAATCCCATTCTTTATCTTTAATCTTAACCTTCAGTCAGGCTTTGTGACGGCGTTCAATCACATTCTTCAGCCATTCATTCCATTTTTTACCTTAATGACATGCTGACCGTTATTCTGTAATTGCACAGTGTTTTTCTGCCATTCTGAATCATTATTCATCACGATTTTGGTCTGATGAATTTCACTATTATCTGATTTAATATATATCTGCTAATAACAGTGCATGGTGCTGGACATCATCAAAACGACTGTTTTTTATTTTAGTATCTGTAATAGTTGTTACACTGTAATAGACAATAAAGCGGCCGAGTCTAGGTGACATCACCCGAGCCTTCCGCAACTTGGCGCTCTGGCATCGAATGTGACACTTTCTGAAAATTGTGAGTTTTGTGTACTTGGAATAATAAACGTATTGATGAGTATAAAAGGCTTTTCGAACCGAATGCAGGACTATTCGGAAAGCTTTTAGTTCTTGCCGCGCGTTCCAAAAGCACGGTTAAAGAAGAACAGCTAGTCGTTAAAATCTTAAACCCAAATGGAACGCCAATAACGTTGTTCAAAAGCACAGCATTAGCCGACCTGACACCGTTCAGAACGGTAGATATGGCAGCTGCAAAAGTTATGGTAAGTACAAACAATACTAACAGACAAGAAAGATAAAAACAAATTGCCTCTAACATCAGAATTATCACCAACACACGAAGAAGCACTATGAGATCTGTTGATGGAACATCAGCAAGTAACCACTCTCTCGGCAGACGACCTCAGCCAAACGCACCTCATTAAGCTTCATATGAACACCGGTAGCGCGCAACCCGTCAAAATGCCACTGAGAAGACTTCCGCAACATCAGAGAGAGGAAGTACGCTGCCTAATGGAGGACATGCAACATCGCAAAGTTATCGAACCATCATCGAGTCTTTGGGGAGCTGCTGTTGTTTCGGTCAGATAGAAAGATGACTCTATCATATTTTCTGTCGATTTCCGCCAGCTCAACGACGTTACCATAAAGGACGCCCAGACACTGCCGCGCATCGATGACACGTTAGACCCCCTCACCAGAACAAGATGGTTCTGACACTAGACTTCGCATCAGGATATTGGTAAGTAGAAATAGCACCGGTCAACAAAGAAAAAATCGCGTCTTTCGGTCTATATCAGATCCGCGTGATGCCCTTTGGTCTATGTAACGCACCTGCAACATTCCGACGGCTAATGGAGATGGCCCTCCGTGAACTCCAATGGAAATCCTGATTCATCTACTTGGACGACATTATCGTTTTCAGAAAAACAGAAGGGGAACATCTCTCACGCTTGCGGGAAGTACTGGAGAGGGTAAAGAACATTGGCCTTATATTGAACCCGCGGAAATGTCATTTCATGTAAAGGAACGTAAATTTTCTTCGACGCTGAATTTCAGAAAGAGGGATAGCCACTGACCTGGAGAAGACATGAGTAGTTAACGAATGGAGAACCCCATAGTACGTCTTTGAGGTGAGACAGTTTCTGGGGTTCACATCATATTATAGAAAATTTATAAAGAACTTCGCAGCCATAGCCCATCCACTTCGCCAACTCTTACAGAAAAGCCATCGCTGGAATTGGACCCAGGAATGGGAATCAGTATCCACTGAACTAAAAACGAAATTAACCACAGCATCAGTACTGGCATTTCCAAGGTTTGACATTCCGTTCATTCTAGACGTTGATGCGAGCGGTGAAGGCTTTGACGCTGTACTGACACAAATTTCTGGTGAAGAAGAGCATCCGGTAGCATACGCCAGTCGCTCGCTAACAGAGCTCGAATGATTCTACTGTGCGACACGCCGAGAGATGTTAGCACTCGTATGGGGCATTCGAGAATTTCGACCATATATTTACGATCGATGATTTCCGGTTCGAGCTGACCATAGTTGCTTGCAGTGGCTACGCAACTTCTGAGCGATGGCTAGAAAGACTAGCCGAATTTGACTTTGACGCTCAACACTGGCCTGGAAAAAAGCATTCGAAAGCAGATTCATTGTCGAGGAAGAACTGCGAACAGTGCGGGCTGGGAATCACGCAAACAGAAACAACGGTGGTTCAGACTGTACATACCCGAATTCCCAACGACCGTGAGGTAAGTGCCCCGCGCCAGTGGCCTGAATTGAGGTGTGGTGAGCTGAATCTGGCGCAAGAGGCAGACGAGGAAATTCAAATGGTGACACACTGGCTACGTAGAAAGACATGGCCGGCACACCCACCGAAAGGTCAAAATAAGGACCTCACTGCAAATGTGGCGACGAGGACCAACGGCTTGGACCGTTAAGTATCTTATAGCAAATCATGTATAAACTTCATAAACTTTTTGGGTAACATTAACATTACGTACTGAAAAATTAAAAGACTTAAAACTTCTTCTGTTACTCGTTTTTACTTATTGCTAAAATGATGTCAATAATAATTTATTTTTCATAAAATATTAATAAAATACGTATATACGGTACTGTACAAATGCAGTTATTGCAGCAAAATAAGGCATCTTTCATTCACAGTTGTAAAGGATGTAAAACTTTTACTTACCAAAATTTTGAGAATCTGGAGGTGGTGGTGGACAATTCTCATTCATTGTAGGTCTGTGTGAATGTGAATACGGTGGACGATTTCCTAAATAAATAAAGTCTCTTCATTTTTATGATATTCTAATAGAATAATTCAGTTTTGAAGATTACAGATATAACTTTTATCTGAATGGGTCTAAATCAAGTCGCCGCAGCAGTCAACTCGCCGTGATTAGCTGTGTCTGTGGCATAACTTAAAATTATAGGTTCACCAACTGCGAATCATTCTACTGCATTGTTATGTATATCCGCATTATATATATCTGCATTGAGGGGTGTTGATGCGTCTAATTTATAGGGGAGGGGCAGATATAGTATCCAGAAGATTTATCAAGCGCATGTATTATTATGTATGACAGTCTGACGAGGAACAAGACAGTACCTTTTTTTTCATTTAATAAACAACCTAATGACAACCTGTGACATAGGAACGACATTATCGAAAAATGCACTTATAGTCAGATAATGGCAAGTGAAGCCTAACTAAAATATGGCAAGTTGATAATGCAGCAAGTAAATCTTAATACTAGTTGAGACTTGGAAAAATTCACTCTATGACCTCACGGTCAAGTGTCGAGTTGATCATGCGGTGAGTTGATCTATTCCGCTGTTTTGAAATGAAAATGCTTCAATGAAGAATGTGGCATCTTTTGTTTAGCTATTAATGTTTTTATGAAACACTTAATTTTATCTCCACTACTGCCATGTTGCTACTTCATTAGCTGTTTTTCGGCATATCATGTTTGTAAATTTGAGTGTATGTAAGTAAATACTTTAGCATATGTAAGGACGGCCATAATATGTTTGGGAATGCCGGTTAGTTGAATAAGGAGACCAGTCGCCAGCTTCATTGTCAGTGCTAACATCTAAATGCATTTTTATCTATTTTACTTTTGAATGGTGAAATGATCGTTTTATTTGGAGAAGTGATTTGAATATGATTGCATTATTTTTATAGTTAGCTAAGTTAAATTTCCCTTGTCTTTCTTAAAACTGCCGTTATCGTTATTTATAAAAGACGATCTACTTCTAAGTAAAAGCATTGGTTTGCTCAGAAATGACCAAGGTAATTGTAAAAAAGGACTGTTTTAATTTCTGAAATTTCCGTTGTTCCATATGTCATCTAAACATGATGAATAAAGTGCCCACTTTAACATATAGACATGTTCTGTATATTTACATGCCTCTGCTTTCAAAAAAGTGAAAGTAAAATAATTAGCGACTGTGGTGTATAATGTAGCTTTATTCAGTTAAAGTAAGGCTAGTACGAACGAATAGTCGGAGACATAAGAACCTGCGGCGTGCGTGCGCGGACAGATAACGTGCTAGGCATTTGAATTCAGATTACGGTGTTAGAATTAGGTTTTTGCAATCAGGTAAGTAAGTATGTATAAGTTTCAGTAATATATTTGTTGGCGTATTAACTACTAAAACATGGATAATTGCGACACTGTCTGAAGCCCAAGGATGCTTTAAATGATTGCCAAAGACAGTAACAGTCATTTGGACAATTAACGGGTTTAGTTCAAATTATATCTTTACTTATACTAAGTGTATGTCTTATATTTTTTTACTTGAAGCTAGCAATAATTCTTTTGTAACGCGTCGGCCTTTGCTTCCAGCGGTTTTCTATTATCTTCAGGACGCTTTGATACAGACAAGCGCGTGTTAGGCATTACGTGTCAACAACAAGACGTAAAATGTAAGACAACTATTTATTAAAGAGTAAATATAGCCTAAAAAACTATAAAAAAGTAAGAACGAGGCAAACAAACTGATAGCCAAAACACCGATAAAAAAGATTAGCCGGCCTTATTCCAGAGGTGCAAAATCAACACTACTTCCGTCACACCGGCTACTGCTGATCTTCAAATGTCAGCCGGCATGCAGCAGTTCTAATCCCATGATACCGTCATCTGAAATTACAAATATACACGACAACAAATGGAACGCTTGTTATACTTTAATAAAGTAGAATAAAAGTGTTTAATAGTGTATGTCATATAGAACGGAAAACAAGTGCATGATTATTTAAAAATTATGCAAATTACTGATTGCTGTTAAAAATAAAATCTATGATTTTCATGTAATGCAAAATTTGACTAAATTTAAAAGTTGGCCCCTTTACATTACCTTCTACTCCAACATATGAAGAATTAGATGAATCAGGAAGCCACCACAATTGATTGTAGATCCAGTTTGAATAATAAGGAACATTTGAATAGATACCAACATGGTGCTTTCCAGCATGGCCGTAACGAAAACTAACTATGCCCATTTGAACATAGGAATCATTTAGTTTACAAACCAGAGGTCCTCCTGAATCAACCTAAATGACATTTTTTTGACTTTTATGAATAAGCATTGTCACATCATTTTATTCAAAAAATATTGCATAAGGCTTACTTGGGAGGGATCTATTCCTCCAATCACATCACCTACGCAAAAAATATCATGCGCATCAACAAACCGGCAGTTGTTTTTCTGTAAAATTGGTATTCCAACTTGGTACAATTTAGACGATGGTTTTCCTGATTCTTCATAAAGTCAATTCTTGATTACATTAATGCATTAGTGGATTTTTGAATTTAATTACCTTTAGATAAATCCCAACCAGACACAAAGCATGTCTCTCCCCATGGTATATCTTGGTATGAATAGGGCAAGCAGACTGGGCTGATGTATTCAGAATGCGGAATCTTTACTTTCAAACGCAACATTGCGACATCATTTGGTTTATTGACGATACCAAAATTATCTGACATGTATGCAAGGACTTTTGATGTGACTCTGTGAGGTTCGTTTAAATCCCTTATATCGAATGCACCTGCTGTCACGGTTATTGCATTCGCATCCACGAGGCGATTGCTAACAAAGTGCTCATTTTAAGTACTGTTAAACATAAAAAAAATTTATCTACCTCAAAAAACATGATATTACTTAAATATGAGTTTTACAAAGCTTACACGGTAGATATAAATGAAGGCTCGCAATTCATTTTTACATTTACAATTAAACATTTCCATTTTATTATCTTAACTATATATATATATATATTATATAATTTATTTTATGTACCAAATAAGCATTAACGACATAATGGGTGTTTTTGCCAGTCTAATTTATATTTTGCATAATGTAAATTTGCATAAAAATATTTCTCACTTTACTCTAACACAATGTGATGAAGTGAGGACTGTATCACTGGCGTTTGAATAGTCAAAAGAAATCAGACTGCCTCCACAAGATTCATACCAAAATCCAGAAATATGAGCTAATACATGAACAGTCCATGGAAATGAATATGGCCTTGCAACCCATTCACCAACAGTTTGGTCCGGATAGTGTGGATTTGTCAAATATGGTTCAAAATAAGGATTTCCACAATACTGTGAAAATGTTTCCTATAAAAAAACATTAATAGTCAGGATATTTGAGCAACATTAGATATCATGCCCTACCTTAATAATAATACAAAACAACAGAAATGCATTATGAAAAGGTATGCCGAAGGGGTGCCAGCGTTTCATGTTTAATGCGTATGCTGATTATTATTTTTGATAGTAAATTTATATTTAAATTATTCCAAATAATAATGAGTTTCATTGTGCTTTAAACAATGAATTGCTATCAATGAAAAACAGAATTCGGCTTTTAATTTCTATTTTTATATGCAGCTGAAATAAACTTTGTCTTGATTTCTAAATAAATAACAGTCCTTCTTCAATATTCATGTTCATTTTTAAATCTTCAGCAAATAGTTGAGCAAATGTTCTTTGAAGATTATTAAATTTATTCTGAGAAGTAAACGCCAAAACTGAATGCAGTGTTATACAAAGAATTTCCTATTCATGATTAGCGGCATTTTGTTTCTCTGTGAGCGCCATACAATATGCTTTTATTATCTTCATAATTAAATTGTATTTTTGTTTCTTGAGAATTAGCAGTTCTACACTTTAAATAAATTTATAATTATGCAACATATAAAATAATTTTTAACTGAATTTTTTTGGTATTTATTGTTTCAAAGTTCTGAAGGTAAACAAATCCTGTAATCAACCCCTTCTTAGTATGAAATCTGCGTCCTTTTGAATATTATTTCTTCATGTTTTAATTTGCTTTCAAAATTTTTACATTAGTGCATTGCATTTCTGAGGGTAAACTGCGTACATACAAAATAATGCCCTGTTTTTGAAGCACAGCTTGATAATATTTTAATACTGATTGTAATTAGTTAAAGTAGCTAATTGATTAGTGTAACGGTTCTTGCTCTGTTATTTGTTGTGATTTATTTTTCTTGCTTATTTGCTCATTGGTAATTGTTTATGTTGTTTAGTACTCAGTAGTTTCTACGCCACTGTTAGGAGAGCTTTACTTAGCAATGTGATGCATAAAATACAAGCGAAACTGACCAACTGCGGCACTATATTCCTTGACTCTCAACTCGGCTATTCTACCGGTTCTTCTATTTTGCTATTTCTTTAATCCTATTCTTTATGCTCGATCTTAATCTTTAGTCGGCTATGTGGCGACGTCTAATACCAATCACATACTTCAGCCATACATTCATTTTGCTTTAATGACATGCTGAATGATAATCTATAATTGCACATTGTTTCGCTGTCATTCTGAATCATTATTCATCATTAATCTGGCATAGAACTAATTTAATTTGTATCCGCTAATAACCGTGCATGGTGTTCGACATCATCTAACACAGTGTTTTGCATTTAAGTATTTGTAACTGTTTGTTCTATACTTTAATTTCTCATAAAGTTTTGTTCTATTCAGAGTGAATTTCATTTGGCTATTTTCAATACATTTTTCAAAATAACGGCTAAATATATCTTATACGAAAAGTTTTTTAATTGATATTAAAGTAACATGATGCATTGTAGTGTTATACTACAATTTCGGGATAGAAAAATAATTTATCCACTTTGAGCTATCAATCAATCATTAAATTTATTAAAACAATGACTAATTTCAAATATTACTTATAATAATTATTACTGTCTTTATTTGTACCTGATTGTTATTTTAGGATTATTATATTATACGACGTTTCTGCATCACAACATTAAAATATTTTAAAATCATATTTGCCAGGTTTTTATGGTAAGTATTGACGAGAACGCTTCTTCCACACGTTGGCGCATGCTGCTCAACATCAGTCAAAAATGCTGGTGGTTTATAAGGAATTTTCCAATTAGATTAAAATATTGTCCAGAAATCTCGAAATGCGGACAGAATAATCCAAAAATGTGGAATATTGATTTTCTGCTCAAAACTTTTCCACATGCTTGCGTTAAACTAGAGAGGGCTTAGAAAAACGTAGTCGTTTGGGGACCAAAAAACTGAATATAGATCTGAGTTTGTTATCATAATGTGCAGAATAACGTGCTCCACTCAATTCTCTTATATGCTTCACGAATTTTAAAAATGAAATTTACACGAAGAAGAAAACTGAAAAATGGCAATTTTTTAACGTTAATTTTGTTGCATTTGTGCCAATAAAAGCTTTAAAATTATTAAAATTGAAAATACTTTGATACCATCATATACAACATTCTTCGTACTATCCATTAAAACGAATTTCATAAAAATGACTATACTTCCGGCTTTTTGCACGTGTTTTTCTAATGAGGTGTGTGCCACACCTCAACAATCCATCAACATACCTTTCAAATTTACGATGTTCTGTAGACCGTACAAAAATTCCTGGAACATTGCATTTTTTCAAAATATGTCATATTGTTTCAAAAGAGATGTCACAAAGCTTCAGACTATAAAAATAAAAATTGATAGAAAGCATTGAAAAGAAAACCCCAGGGGTGTGCTACACCCCAAAATCCATCAAAGGGCTAATCAGTTTCACATACACAACACTGGCGACGAGGATGTGATTCCATTAAAAGTACGTTGTGATTTCGTGTGACTATTGATTAACATGATGGGCCACATAGAATAGTTTGATATCTCTGAGCCGAAAGAATGGACGACATACGCGTCTCATTTCTGCTTCTTCTCAGAAGTTAACAAAGTTATTGATCCCACGATGAAAAGAGCCATACGGTTAAGCTCTTTTAATGGACTAGTTTTCAACTTGACTTGATTCAAGCTCTCGTTTCACCAGCTAATTTTAATGAAAAATCTTTTGAAGAGATTTTGTTTGTTTTGGAAGAACATTTCTCTCCGCGACCATCAGAAATTGCGAAACGCAATGCTTTTTACAAGAGAAATCAGAAAGTCACCTAATCAGTTTCTGATTTTTTTTTGATCTCCGTCGGTTGGCCCAATGATGCAATTTTTCAGAATTAGAGATTATGCTACGTGATCGACTAGTTACTGGCTTGAGAGATGAGGAACTACAGCTCCGCCTCTTTTCGCGGAAAAATTTGACCTTCGAATCAGCCCTGGAAGAAGCCCTATCAACAGAAGCCGCTGCTCATCATACCTGAGAAGTTCGTGCTTCAGACCACTAATGGTTCTAATGTTTATCAAACTTAGGCAAGAACAGCAAAATAAGCTAAGATATATATGCCAGAGCTGTGGAGGCACAAACCTTCGAGCTCAGTGTTGCTTCAGAAACGCTCGCTGCAGAGCATGCCAGAAGGTAGGGTATATAGAAAAAATTTGCCGGAATAAAGCGAATTGACTGAGGAAAACAAACACGAAGCACGCAGCAAATTCATTAGCATCCGTTGACAATTTGGCCTCAAGGCTTCCAGATCCACTGTTACCCAACATTCTTAGACCATTGTCATTGATCATGATCACTGAACATGATCAATCATATGTATTGTCACGAAAAATTAGGTTCCCTTTGCATTGAAAGAAAAGATTGATGCAGAACTGGATAAGATAATTGAACAAGAAGTTCTTGAACCAGTGGATCATCCAGTTTGGTCGACAGTAAAACCTTACGGGAGGGTACGCATTTGTAGAGCAAAGTATCAAATCACGATTAATTTAGCTGTTGGCTGATGAATGAAAATATTGTCATCAATGTTTATTTGATTAATTGTACAAATGGAAATGGAAATTTTCAAAAGAAACTCTATAAAAAATTATGAATTTTTATTGTAAAGAAGTTAAAGTTTCATCAAAAATGAAAACGATCTTCGCCATGGCATTTTTGATTTTAAAAGCTTTGATTTTAAAAGACACTGCATAAAAAAATTTTCAAGAACAATTGTCATTACATTAAACAAGCTTTTTTGCTGATAACATTGGAGATGTTTTAGAAGTAAGAAAATAATCAGACATGTAAATTTGTTCATCAGTATATTCAATTGACGCTTCGCAGATGCCGATAATAAAATGGACGGCATCTCCACGAATACGCCATTGGCAGCGCAAGGGATATAAGCTCAAATATGCTTTCTAATTATCGCTACTTTATAATCTGCAGTTTCCTTGATATATTTCAGTCAGAAATGAACAATTAGGAAATGCAAAAAACTGTATTTTATAAATAAATTCATTACTGAGTATTATTAGGCAAAAATATGAATTTTCCTGATGGTTGAATGAGCAATTCAAATTTGTTTCAAGTATATTGCATAAATAAGTTATTGCAGCAAAGTGGAACACCTCTTATTCGCAGTTGCAAAGGAAATACGCCTTTAATGAATATTTTAATTTAAACTTTATCTAAATTTCGAAAATAAGGAGGTAGTGGTGGACGATTCTCATTCATTGTAGGTCTGTTGGAATGTGAATACGGTGGACGATTTCCTAAATAAATAAAGTCTCTTCATTTTCATGATATTCTAATAGAATAATTTAGTCCTGTTAATTACTGTTATAACTATTACCTGAATAATAATTTCCGTTCATTTCATGCCTTCTTTCAAATGTATACGTTGGTTGATTTTCTACAGATAAACTTTTATAAACTTTTTATTGTCACAATTAGAAAAAATTAATCTTTGTCGTCATGAGCACCACTAGTTTGAACAAATAAAAGTTGCAAAAATTTATATGTATATTTAAATTTTATATTTATATATGTGTATGTTGAGATAAAGTATAGATTGTAGGATATTACATAAAATAAAAGTATTTCAAATGAATGAAAACTTTTAATAAATTACTGAATTACTTTATTACAGCAGTATAAAGCACCTGTTAATTAATGGTTCTTTCAAAAAATAATATTTTACTAAGCTTTTTAATTTTCACCATGGTTTTGAAAATTAGGAGGTGACGAGGGATGATCCCCATTTATCGAAGGTCCATTTGCATATGAATACGGCGAACGAAATTCTGAAAAGAAAATAAAATTCCTTAATATTCATAATATTGTTACAAAATAATTCATCTTTGATAATTACTACTGTAACTTTTGCCAAAATGATGATTTCCGCTCATTTCAAGCCTGTTTTTAGACGTATATAGCGGCTGAATTTTTAATATAAAACTTTCATACATTTTTTATTATCAGAATTCAAAAATAAATAAATCATTTTCTTAATGCGTTCTAATAGGATGAACAAATGGGCACTATTTAAGGTGTACTGCATTTATCACTGAGTATGTAAAAAATATGTCTATTGTAGCATTTATATAACATACATTAAAAGTGCTTCAGATACAAGAAAGCTTCCAACAGATTACTTATTTATTTTATTTCAATATTAATGTACCCCGTAATTTACAGTTTATTTATGAAGAAATTTCTTAAGATTCACCTGGTTTTTCGAAATTAGAAGCTAGTGGTGGACGATGGTCATTTGATGAAGGTCCGTTTGGATATAAATACGGCTGATGAAATTCTAAAAAAATTTCTTAATATTCATAATATGCTTTCAAAATAATTTATTTTTCATAGTTACTTGTGTAGCTTCTACCAGAATACTGATTTCCGTTCATTTCAGGACTGTTTTCAGATGTATATGGTGGTTGATTTTCTAATAAAACATTAATAAGCTTTTTATTATCAGAATTAAAAAAACAAATGGTCTTCATCATGTGTTCTTCTTGTATGAACAGATGGAGACTATATAAGGCGCAATGCCTTTATCAGTGGGTATATTGAAAATAGGTGTATATTGGAGCCTATATATTACATATATTTAAAGTGCTTCAAATAAATGAAAGCGTCTAACAAATTGCTTGTTTATTTTATTGCAGTATTAAAACACCCCTTAATTTACAGTTTCGTTATAAAGTAATCTTTAAAATTTCATCTGGGTTTTCAAAATTAGGAGGTCTGGAAAGGTGACCCTCATTCATTGATGGTCTGTTAGAATATAAATATGGTGGATGAAATTCTAAAAAAATAAAATTTCTTCATATTCATAATGTTTTTACAAAATATTGTAAATGATTCATGTGGCTTTCACCTGAATGATGATGTAGTGGATATTTTCCGTTCATGTCAGGCCAGTTTTCTAGTGGATATTGTGGTTGACCTTCTAAAGAAAATGTTTTACAAACTTTTAACAATTAGACTTATAAGCAACAAGTCATTATTATTATATGCTCTACTAGCGTGAACAAATGAACGTTATAAAAAAACAGTTTAGGTTCATGATTTCAATTATATGCTATACATATATTTTCAGTTTGTTTTCTAAGATGCATCTGAATAAGAAATGCATATTTATATTTATAGGTAGTTCTGTTTTGAAATGAAAATGCTTCGTTTAGTAATTAACGTTTTTATAAAAAAACTTAATTTTGTCTCCGCTGCCGCCATGATTTTACTCTGTTAGATGTTTTTAAGCATATTGCGTTTGTAAATTTGAGTGTATACAGGCAAATACCTTCGCCTATGTGAGGACGGCCATATGTTTGGAAATGCTGGTTAGTTGAATATGGTGGCCAATCGCCAGCTTCTTCTTCCACATTTAAATGCATTTTTATGTATTTTACTTTTGAATGGTGAAATGATCATTTTATTTAGAGAAATGATTTTAATATTATCGCATTATTTCTATATTTAGCTAAGTTAAATTTCCCCTGTCTTTCTTAAAACTGTCGTTACCTTTATTTATAAAAGACAATCTACTTCTGAATAAAGGCATTGGTTCGCTCAGAAATGACCAAGGTAATTGTAAAAAAGGACTGTTTTCGTTTCCGAAATTTTCGTTGTTCCATATGTCATCTAAACATGATGAATAAAGAACCTATTATAATATATACTCATATATTGCATATTTACAAACCGCTGCTATCGAAAAAAGGGAAATGAAAATAATTGCCGACTGATCCCCAAGAATGGTGAAAATCATTTGAATAATCAGGTTCTGAAAATGTTGCAAGATGAACATTTTTATTGGGATAAAATGATATTTACTGACAATTATAAGCTGTTGCGTCAACAGATTCAGTTGAAATTATATCTTTACTGATACAAAGTGCATATTCTAGAATTTTTAGTCTTGAAGATAACAGTAATTCTCTAATAAAGTAGAATAAAAATGTTTAATAGTGCATTTCATATAAAACTGAATGCCGACGCATGAATATTTGAAAATTATATAAATTACTGAATGTTATTAAAATTAAAATGCAAGATTTCCTTATAATGCCACATTTTACTAAATTTAAAAGTTAGCTACTTTACATTACTTTCTTCTCCGATTTCTGAAGAAGTAGATGAATCAGGAAGCTTTGCCGCTTGGTTGTATATCCATTTTACATAATGGGGAACTTTTGTATAGATACCAGGATGGTCCTTTCTAGCACAGCCATCGCCAAAACTTACTATGCCCATTTGAACATAGGTGCCGTTTAATTTACAAACCAGTGGCCCTCCTGAATCACCCTAAAAAACCTTATCATTTATTTTTTATGAATAAGTATTTTTACATTTTGTATTAAAAAATATTTTACATAACTTACTTGGCAGGAATCTTTTCCTCCACTCATATCACCTGCGCAAAACATATCATCCGCATCAATAAATGGGCAGTTGCTATTTCGTAAAATTGGGATTCCAACTTGGCGCAATTTAGACGACGGTTTTCCTGATTCTTCATAATGTCATTTCTTTATCATATTAATGCATTAATTGATTTTTGAATTTCATTACCTCTAGTCAATCCCCAACCAGAAACAAAGCACATTTTACCCCAAGGTAACTTTTGGTTTTGTTTGGGCAAACAGACTGGGCTGATGTATTCAGAATGCTGAATCTCTACTTTTAGACGCAATACTGCGATGTCATTTTCCATACTGACGTCATCAAAATTATCTGATACGTATGCAAGGACTTTTGATGTGACTCTGTGAGGTTCGTTTAATTTCTTTATATTGAATACACCTGCTGCCACGGTTATTGCATTTGCATTCACGAGACGATTGCTAAAAAGTGCTCATTTCATGTACTGTTAAACATAAAAATAATTTTATCTGCCTCAGAATACATGATATATCTTTAAATATTATCTTTACAAAACCTACACAATAGTTATAAACTTGCAGCTCATTTTTATATTTACAATTAGATATCGGTTTTATTATATTAACTTTATATATATTATGCAATTTATTTTATGTAATAAATAAGCACTGACGCTATAATGGCAGTTTTTATCAGTCTAATTTATATTTTGCATAATGTGAATTTGCATAAAAATATTTCTCACTTTACTCTTACACAATGTGATGCAGTAAGGATTGTATCACTGGCGTTTGTAGAGTCTAAAGAAATTAGACTGCCTCCACACGACTCATACAATAATCCAGAAACATGAGTTAATATATGAACAGTCCACGGGAAGGAATATGGCTTTGCAACCCATCCACCAACGATTCGGTTCGGATTACGTGGATTTGTCAAATATGGTTCAAAATAGGGTTTTCCACATTCTTCAGAAAACGTTTTCTGTAAGAAAACATTAAAGGTCAAGATATTTGAACAATATTAGATTCTATGTTCTACCTTAATAATAATGCAAAATATCAGAAGTGCATGATAAAAAAATATTTCTAAGTAATGGCAGCGTTTCATGATTAATATGCATGCTAATTATTATTTTTGATGATAATTTTATATTAAATTTATTTCAAATGCCATTCAGTTTCATTATGCTTTCAACAATGAAGTGCTATCAATGAAAAGCAGAATTCGGCTTTTAATTTCTATTTTGACATGCAGCTGAAATAAACTTTGTCTTGATTTCTAAATAAATAACAGTCCTTCTTCAATATTCATGTTCATTTTTAAGTCTTCATCAAATAGTTGAGCAAATATTATGAGAATTATTAAATTTATTCTGAGAAGTAAACGCCAAAACTGAATGCAGTGTTATACAAAGAATTTCCTATTCATGATTAGCGGCATTTTGTTTCTCTGTGAGCGCCATACAATGTGCTTTTATTATCTTCATAATTAAATTGTAGGTTTATTTCTTGAGAATTAGCAGTTCTACACTTTAAATAAATTTATAATTATGCAACATATAAAATAATTTTTTTTAACTGAATTTTTTCTGGTATTTATTGTTTCAGAGTTCAGAAGGTAAACAAATTCTGTCAGCAACGCTTGCATAGTAGTAAACTTGCGTCGTTTTAAGTATTATATTTTCATGTTTTGCTGTTTTCAAAATTTTTACATTAGTGCACTGTATTTTTGAGGGGTAACCTGCGTACATACAAAATGATGCCTTGGTTTTAAAGCACAGCTTGATAATATTTTAATACTGATTGTAATTAGTTAAAGTAACTAATTAATTAGTGTAACACTCTTGGCTTTATCATTTCTTGTGATTATAAATTTGCTTATTTGCTCACTGATAATTGTTTATGTTAGATAGCACTCAGTAGCTTTTGCACCATTGTTAGGAGAGGTTTACTAAGCAATGCTAAACACTCACAAGCAAATGCGTAGAACACAAACGAAACTGACCAACTGCGGCACCATATACTTGCACTCTCACCTCTGCTAATGCCCCGGTTCCACTCTGGCGCTATTGCTTTAATCCTATTCTCCATCTTCAATATTAACCTTCAGTTAGGCTTTGTGGCGGAGTCCAATCACATACTTCAGCCATTCATTCTATTTTTTGCCTTAATGACCTGCTGACCGTTATTCTGTAATTGCACACTGTTCTTCTGCCATTCTGAATCATTATTCATTACGATTTTGGTCTGATGAATTTCACTATTATCTGATTTAATATATATCTGCTAATAACAGTGCATGGTGCTCACATCACCCAAACGTGTGTTTTCTATTTTAGTAATTGTTGCAGTTCGTTGTATATTTGAATTTTTCATAAATTTTTGTTATATTCAAAATGAATTTTATTTGGTTATCTTTATCACATTTTTCAAAATAGCAGTTAAATACATCTAATAAGAAAACTTTTTAAATTGATTTTAAAGTATCGTGATGCATAGTAATGTTAAAAACCAATTCCAGGACAGAAAAATAATTTATTCAACATTGAGCAGCTTTCAATCGATCATTAAATTTATGAAATCAATGACTAATTACGAATATTACTTAAAATTTTAATTACTGTCTTTATTTATACCTGATTGTCATTTTATGATTATTACCAATGATGATTTGGACTCTGTTAAATTGGTGAGTGTCATTTTTAGTCAGGTTGTGAGTGTATGCGGTAATTAAGTAATAATGTGCCTTAGTTTATATTTCTTAATAAGAGTAATGAATCATTAAAACATTAGTTAGGATTATTATTTGTTGTTTCTTACCTGCATTAATTGTCTCATATTAATTTTATTGTAAATTTATTTTTATGATTTGAATTGTGTATGATTATATTTCCTCCATACCAATGAAATTTGTATTTTGAAGTATTTTGCTAATGACAGAATACGAAAATTCAGTATTTAGTTATTCTGTTTACTATTTAGGTTTCATCTGGTTCTATTCTTTTTTCATCTTTAAGAAACGCGTTGAGCAGCAGCTTCACAAGTATGTTGGTTTAATTTTTTTTACCTTGTTTTGAAATTTTCTAAATGATGTCGTACAAGCATATGTCAGAAATTTTAGTGTTGAAAATGATTTTCTGAAAAGCATATAAAATATGTTGCTTACTTTTTCAAAAATTCGCCATTCTCATATTACGTTAATTTTAGCTTCGTATTCGATGATCTTGCGCATGAAGCTAGCTAGCTGTTTCAAGTAAGGTAATTTTACCATGGAATTGAATATTTTTAAGATGCATTAAGATTTTACGTAAATTTTTACTTTTCAGCATTTGGCATAGTTATGGTCTTTTTTCAGTTTGAGTGATTTGGTATTGTACTAATTCGAATTGATTTCTATGAATACAGTTACTTTAATAAGGAATGGAAAGAAATGACACTTTTAGCTAATTTACTTAAAATACAATAGTCTCAGAGTTATATCAGAAAGTACATTTATTTTCTACTGCTTTTTCGTTATGCTTTGTTTTTAAGTTCGCGTGGGTGAGAAGATAAATATAGATCATGTTGTTTTCGTGTCGACATTAAAATGACGGTAAATTTGTGATTTCTGAATGAATTACTTTATTTTTTGTAGGAAACTACAAAGTGACAAGCAAGTGCAGTCGAAAGGAATTACAGTAAAGTTACGTACGGTACATCCACCGTAATGCGTAGGTTTTACATTAAACAGTTTTCTGAAATTCATTTTTGGTTTTTTATTTTTGTGTAAAATAAAAGTTGTTATTGTTTGACTTTGTTTACTATCACAGCATAATTCACATTTACTCCAGTTCAAAATTTTTTTATTCCTTTACTTCTTTCGCTCAGAAGCTGCTGTTAAAAGAAACGACATGTATATTATGCTCTACTTCATAATAAATAAATTTAATCTTAATTAGTCTTTCATTCATTGTCAATTTCATTGAAAAATCAAGGACCAAGAATAGCGTTTCGAATTGCGTCAACAAACTGCGCCGGAACCCAATAGAGCCAGATACGAGAATTTTCTGTCGTGCCGAGCTGCAGTCCCTAAATTTTTAAAAATAAAACTGTTGCATGATCTTTCTATCAGTTACACAAATATACCATTATGTGATACTCCTCGTATCCGTCGATCTTCTCGTTAACAATATTCCGAATTTGATTCATTGGTATTTTATTAGTTCGCTCTAAAGTAAACAATGTGAAGCTTCTCTTTTGAATGTATATTTAAACTTACCTTTTGTAGTAATCCACACTTGATCAAGTTCTAGTTTGAAAACCATTCTAGCAAGTGCTCCTCCTTTAGTGGTCATTCCGATGATTGGAAAAGGAGGTAGAGGATCCTTAAATCATTTATTGATTAGAAAAAAATTTTCAATGCAATTAGTGGTTTATGAATACGAAGAAAATAAAATTCATTTTCAATTTTAGATTAGCTAACAAAACTAATATTTAACAATTTAAAGCCAAAACATTAAATATTACCTGAACATTTCTTATACCAATCATGGCAGAATTTGGCTTGCCTTTAGCCAACACTGATTTATGCATCTGAAAAACGTAGATGAATCACATGCACCACGTGTTTTATGAAATGCAATTACCTCTTGCTGGCACAACGGAACCGGCGCTTGCTCTAAATATAAACAAAAAGTAAATAAAGATAAAAGAAATTTTTCATTATTATCGACAATTCTCATCATAACAATATTCAAGAAATAAAATGTATGAAAATGCAGCTGCGTATTATTCACATTTTATTAACGGAGAAACAGTTTAAATAGTGATAGCCATGTTATAGTATAAAATCTTACAGTTAAAAAAAACAGGCTACTGCTGTGTTACAGTTGCCATTCAGCCATCTGTTTTGTTAATATGCGTGCGTTAACTGTTTTCTAATTGGCTTAAAATTTGACTTAATCAATGAAACAAGTATAATACACCATTCTATGTTAAAAATAAAGTATTCGAATATGCTATCCAAAATTTTATCAATTAAACTTACTGGAAGCTTCTTCCTTTACCACAACATTTTCAGCTGTCAATGATTTGATCTGTTCAATGTCCTCCCGTTTGTTTCCGATTAATAAGCATTTCGTTCCGTTCGTCACACCACAAGACTCCAAAGTCATCTCTGAGTCCATCATTAAAGGTCTGTATGTTAATTTTTGCAATTCAGGAGGCACATCTATAAATAAAATCATAAGTATCATAACTGATTTCGCTAATTTAGAAAAAGATTAACTTATTTTAAAAATTTAAAATATGAAACTGTAAGTTAACTTAAATGAAAGAAGGAAGTATTTACTCTGAGATATTTTTCTTACACTATCGTAAGCAAAAGTAAGATCAGCATAAGAATATTTTAATTTTCTGTAAATCAAAACTTTTACATAATTAATTTTAAAATTCTTACATTATTTAAATAAAATATTAAAATAAAAATTCAATTTTTCGCAGTACAATTATTCGAAATGAAATTCTTACCAGTTAGTTCTTCAACTTTCTCCTTGAATTGGCTTAACGTAGAAGACGCAGGCATGGAAATTTCATGTTTCTGACCACAGTAAGATACCAGAATAGTAATCAGTTTTTCCTGTATCGCTTCCTTTCCATTACATTCATCTGATTCAACTTTTTTCCCTTCTAAAACAACATTCTGCAACAACGACAAGTAACACGGAACATTACCTGAATTCGAATTTAAATTCAAATCGTCAGATAATTCTGAACCTGTAGACAGTGTTTCGTCAACTTCAGAAAGTTCTGGAGCTGCGGCGTCGCTAATTACTTCATCCATCGTAATACCAGTTGACAGGACAAAAGCGGTAAGGTACAGTAACAGAAAATGATGATCAGGATAAATATTCCTAAAAAAAAATAACTACAAATGACTGTAATCATAAAAATGCTGTTATCTACAATTATTTGCATAATGTTTACTACACTTTGTTAATTAAAAATTTCTCATTGTATTCATTAAATAAGCTTAAAAAAATGTTCGCACATTTTAGTAACTTTTGACGACGCAACCATAAATTCACATTAATTTGAGCAATGTATGCGAACAATTTAATTTATCATATTTTATTTTTTATCATTTTAAAATTTTCATCGTCGACAATGCGTAAAAAATTTTTTGCTTTAATAAGCCAACAACAGAAAAACAATGCCAGTGCTCTATGAAATCAAATTTTTGTCAGCTGCAATCGTCGGTTTGTCGAATTCATGCCCATCAGATTCATTGCCTAAATTAAAAATATTTCAAAAGCAATACCACCTCAATTCTTGCCTTACAATATCATTCCCGAATTTAAACAACTGACGACTCATGGAAAATTTTTGTTCAATCTAAAATTATCATTAATTGTATTTATCAGTAATGCAATTATTACACTTTTTAAAGTATACAATGAATGCGAAACATTTCATAATTAATTACTTTTTCCAATGATTCTTTACAAAATCGCAAATCATCCAAGCGTCTTTTCAAAAAAGCTTTTGTGTCTGAAATATCATCTGAATAATCTTGCAACATGTAAAGTTCAGCACTGTTGTACAAAATAAGAAGAGACGTTCGTTTAGTGTACCAGGAAAACTAAAATAACATCATTGAATGACAGAATAATGCAGATGTATACATACGTCAAGAGAATGATCACCCATATAGTATAAAATGTCGTCACACATTGAAAATGTTAAAGTCAAAGCTTCTGCCGCTTTAGTTGGAGATATGAGTTGCTGAAGGGCCTATAAGTTTTAACCAATAACATTTACAATCTGAAAAAGTATCGCACCTCTGCCCACAGCCTTCGATACGGCTTCAGCATTTCCAGTCGAGCTTCTAAAGCCATTTGCAAGAAAAGTTCGTTTGGTTGCTCAGCCCTTAAATTTAAAATATGGTTCATCATAAAATTAAATGTTAATTCCACTACATTGTCTTTTGCATATGCTTTAACAATGACTGCAAATTCATATTGCACATTCGATGGAAATACAGGACTAATTCAGCAGATGGACTTTCAAAAATGTTCGCTGCAGCTGCTGATAAATTTAATTTCTCCAAACCTAAAATAATATATCGGTGATAATAGTGTTAAGACGATGCTGCTTTATACCAGCAGCAACAGCTTTTGTACTCCATCCATATTTCGAAACGAACGGCATTGCCGCTTGCAAAACTGATTTTTTAAAATCATTTGTAACAGCTTCGCCAAAAGTTGCTTCCTCAGAACAAAGTGACATCTGAAAATCGTAATGCTTACTATGCAGCATGTTAAATTTGAAGTTATCAGTACGCGAGTAAGTGAATGAAGTGGAACAATCAATCTCAGCAACGGTACTCTGTAAATTCTCATGTTACGGCGTAAAATCGTTCTTTGTGCAAAAGCTGAAAAAAACTGAAATTAATAATCAGATATCTATAAAAAATTTATTAAAGAGATAACATAGAAGATAATATCACTGATTTACACTTGATTTTAAAGGACGATAAATATTAGAATTAAAATGCATATTTTTTACTAAATGTAAAAAAATTTTATAATTATCTTACAGTATGCAACTGTGACTTTTAAGGTATATTTTATTAACATTCGATTTCTTTTGAAACACATTTTAAGTTCATTGTATTTTCAAATTACTTTCAACAATAATAAAAAACAAAATTTTTTAATTATTTTAAAATGGTTGAAAAGCAAACGAATCATATTGAATTTACGCAGAAAGTGGTATGACACAGAGGAACATCCAATGGAAGGCAATATTGTGTTAGTTCACTAACCAGTACAAAGTGGGCTAAATTACTGAAGTCCTTTCGAGTGATGACGGGACAGTACGATCATCAAAGGTGGAAACAGCCCAAGGAATATTCACTCGATTTGCCCGGTCTCTCATATTGTTGGAGCAAGCAATGAATAATGATTAGAGGATGGTGCCTTGGAAAACCATCCCCTCAGTTATCATTTATTCATTATTTTACACTTTAAAATTAAAAATGAAATAAAAAACATGATGAAAATGATAAATAGACATTAAACTCAAAAACCAAAAAATTTATAGCATGTTCTACAAGTGTGACGCAAACAATTTGTTAAAAGCGATAGATGAATCAGATCTGATTTCTGTAGACACAAAGACATTTGCTTACTTTCTCATTGTTGATGAATCAATTTCATCTGCAAGCAAATATTATATTTTAAGGTATCTTTCATATAAAAAAATTAGATATATAGTGTAAAAATTTACATGATAAAATAGCATACAATTTTAATTCTTTGCCACAAACAGTTAATTAGTCAAACTATTTGCTTATCATAATTTATTATTGGAATGAACTTATTTTATTTAACAAGCGGAACATTACTTGTTTAATTCAACATTACGATATAAACATATATGAATGAAATAATTTTTCAATTTTATAAAAGAATCTTATCCAATTTTATTATAAGTCAACGTGTGAAAATTCAAACCTGCTTCGTTGAATTACAGTATTCTGTTACGGTAGTTTAGTGGGATGTTTATATTTGTATTCAAGTTCTTTATATCGTAATATATTTGTAATTTAATATTTAAAAATTATTTCCAAATACATTTTTGAAATAACAGCATTGTTATGTAAGTATTTGTGGTATATTTAAATTACTTTTTCTTTTTTAACTGCCACACTTATTTAAGCTATATTTAAGAGACATTTTAGGAATTCAAAGTTATTTTGTGCTTTTAAATTCTGCAGATGTTTAATAACTATCTCGTGGTTTAATTTTTGTTTTCAAATCTAGCTGATTTGATGATACAATTTGGCAATATATTTCAGTTTTAAAGATGACTAAGAAGGAACAAACTCCAAAAACTGTGACAGCACAGAGATGGATTGTTATGAAACCGTTCGATGGTTGTCCAAAATTATCAGATTTTGCCATTTCTTTGGAACCTTTACGGAAGCTTCAGTCTGGAGGTATTTTGTTGCATTGTTATATATTTGTTTTTCCAGTTAATATGAACGAATTTTATTAAACCAATTCTTCACTTTTGTTATCACACTATATAATATAAATTAAAATATTTTGATAAAATTTAAAAATATATGTTAACCTTTTTTGTTTTGTTTTTTAGAATTTCGTTGTAAAGGTTTGTTATGGAGTGTAGAGCCATTTGCCAGGTATTTGTTATACATTTGGGATGCATTTGATTAAATAATTTCATTTCAGAGTGATGGATGTAGATTTAAATTCGAAACCATTAGTGCAATCACTCCAAGTTGCAGAGTTAGTTTTTTTTCTTCCATCATTTTTCATTGGTCCGTGAAGTATGAAAATTAATATTTTCAGAGTAATTGAAAGTAGAAACGCAGCTTTTTCTGTCGGTTCTATTGTTATTGGTTATTTTGGATGGTGTACTGATTGTGTAACTAATGGTCAAGAAGCACTTGTAAATTGTTTGATAATTTTAATTTCATAGTAATATTTATTTCATTTAGTGCAAAGCTTATCACATCGGCGATCTGCATTCACTTCCATTGTCGGCAAGTGTCGGTGCATTTGGATTGTCAGGGTGAGTCATGGTCAAACAAAAGCTTTGACTTGTATATTGTATTGGTGCACGTTTGTTATAAGTGAATTGTGGTTGTTTTCAGAATTGCCGCTTATGTTGGCTTTGTGGAACGATGTAACCCACAGCTTGGCAATATTGTTGTTGTCAATGCTGCCGCAGGAGGTATAGGTCATTTGGTTTGTCAAATGGCGATGTTTTACGTAAATTTTTTGATTATTAATTTTTCTGTCGATGAAATTGATTCAGGTGTGGAATTTTTCAGAGATGCGTGCTTATCGCTTTTGTTGGTTCGGATGAAAAAGTGAATTGGTTGAAAACTTTTATAAATGCAAAATTTGTGTACAATTATAAAACTGTAGATGTTGGCAAACTGTTAGATGAAATAGTACCTGACGGAGTGGATATATTTTTTGATAGCGTAATTTTGATAATTTTTTATTGTAATTGGGAATTTTTTAGTGACTTTTCAAACTAGGTTGGTGGGGAATTTGCGAACAAAGTGATGGTACGCATGAAGAAAGGCGGTCGTATGTGTTTATGTGGAACAATCAGTGACTATAATGAGACGAAATCGAAAAGTAAAATTTTCACCACAACTGTACAATCAATAATTACAGTGAAAAGATTAATTTTGAAAAATAGACTTCATAATATATTATTTGATATGTTTGCTTTTATATATTGTTTTAGAGGACAGTTGTGTGAGAGCCGATTATGGATTAGCAAAGCGTCGTGGCTTTATCATACGACCTCTGTCCGCTTTGGCGCTGAGGAGCCGATGGCCAGACATAATACCAAAAGTGATGGAATTGTTTTGCAAAGTATTGAAAATATTTTTATTATTTTTTTGTAATAAAATTTTCTGTTCGGTATATTTTCAACGGCATGCGATGATTGATTTTTGAAAATAAGCATTTTCCGAAATATTATATTGAAATTATTTTCATGAGCAAATAAATCTTTAATCAAATAAGCGAATTCAATTGTTTACACTGTTTTACAATCAGTAGCCACATTATTATATTTTCCAATTATAGTATGATTATTATGTTAAATTTTGGATAACTTGTTAATAAATAATATCGCAGTTGATTTTTAAAAATAGAATTTCCATTTTATTTATTTCATCATTTTGATATAAGTATTTTTAGGGTGCAATGCGATATAGAGAGCAACGGTATATGGGATTTGAAAATTTGCCTCAAGCTTTCATAGATCAGTTAAATGGCGATACTTTTGGTAGAGTCGCAGTTTATGCATCGATGTGATTTTTGTTTTCTTCAATTTTGGCTTTGCTTAATTAATAATTAATTTTCTTTGCGTTTGGTAATATTTAGATTTTTGCGACAATTAAATCCAATTATTGAAACAAAAAAACAGAAAATATAATAGAATCATATATATTAAATATATGAAGAAGTAAAAGACTGAAATACAAAACGGTCTTTGAATGAATGATAAAACAGATTTGATTTAAGTGAATAGATGTGAAATTGCAATCATTAGATATGTGGTGGTAAACAATCAAGATTTATTAGTCATGCGTTTATATTTTATTATTTGATTACTGTTTGGCGTAATCATATCTTGCCTCGAACTTCTGTACCTTGTCATTTAGTTCTGAAGAAGATCAAGTGGGGCGTTGAAGCGAAAAATTGCGAATGTTTTCTTCATTGGTTCAAAGTTGACCAGATTGGATGGCTGAGCTTTGGACAAAGGGAAATTGGTAGCGATATGCCCTCTTGATTCGGTGAATATCGATCAAAGGTTATAGATTATGCAGCTTAGTGGAAAATGAAGTCACTTTTCAGCCAATCTCAGTTCAACGATGCGAGATGGTTCAATTTGTATGTGATCCTTTTTACTTCCCAATGGATCGATTACTACAGTTGTTGTTAAAATTCGCTTTTAGCTTGTTAACATTCTTTTCATTATGCAAAAATCCACACCTTTGAATAAAACTGAAAACTATTTCTCATAAATTTCGACACTAGGCAATGCGATACTTTGTTAAAATTTATTTTTAATATATTTAAATTATGCAAATTTGAGCTTTCCATAAGGGTTTACATGTTTTTTTGTCTTGCAAGTTTAATAAATTGGAAAAAATTGAAAATTCAACTTTGGGTATATTTTTGTAAGAAAGACGGTGTCGTTTTTTAAACGAGTTATTTTAAAATTCATATATTGTTTGGAACTATTAAAATTTGTTTCTTGTATATTCATTTGCTTCATGGGAAATGCAATGACTAATTGCAAATGGCTTGGTCAAAGTGAAAATTGTTCAACATATATTTGAAGCAAATTAGCATTGTTAAACTAAACTAAGAATTTTGATCAATTAGCCAAGAATTGTATTCGTGAAAAGAAGAAAAGTTCTATAATAAGAAAATTAACTAAATACTTTTGCAGATTTTGAAAAGACATTGAATAAACAATAAGTTTTAATTGCATAACAGATTTTGTAACGAAATGCATTAATTATATTTATTGAAATATGATTCAGAATAGTTGAGATTATTATTTCAAACGTATACACATTTGTCGTTGCAAAATTTTATTTTTCCACTTTTTTTTCTTAAATTGCACTTATTTGCATTTAGTAATATTTAAGTTTGTTTCAATTTATTTGCTTTTCTCAATATTCATTCATTTACTTTTTTGTAAAATTAAAATTTTAGAAATAAAATTCATAGCAGTTCACAAGTGATAAACTGAAGAGTATCTATTGCAATAATTAGTGAATATTTCGCATTATGTGCAAATATGGAAAATGGCGCATATTTATAACATAATAATAATGATCTATGCTTACCACTTTTACATTTAAATACTGAATTTATATTGAGGCTGCTTTATAATTCCTGCAAGATGTTAATCATAAAATATTGACATAATGCAATAAAAACGTTTTAAACAAATAATATTTGATTTTATTGAAGTAACAAACAAACTAAATATTTATATACATTTACCAAAATCTGCATTTCAAACAGTTTAAGAAAATTCCTTTTTTCCAATTGAGATCATCTACAAAAAAGTATACAAAACAAAGCAGTTTCAGAATAGAATTTCGAAAAAAGAACAATTAAATAAAGATGAAACGAAAGATATGTAATAAAAAAGTTTTAACTTCGAGAGTGATATATTTCAATATTAATTTTTCATCGAATTTAAAATTTTTATTCTATTTTTCACTTGAGAGCAAAATATTAAGATATAAATTTTAATATTATGGAAAAGCTGCTCAGTAATTAAGATATAATGCATGGCAAGTTGTTTTTTATGCAAAATGATGGACACATTAAAAGCGAAACTTTCAGCCTGTGTTCAACACTTCTTTTCAATTACACTTTAATTAATAATTGTTGATGCATTTTATTATCAGTCATTGTAAATTTTTCATTACGTTAATAAAGCCACCTTTTCAAACAAGTCAAACACTATTTTACCGTGAATTATTTTATTATTTAATAATGCATATTTTGCAAAGTGGTAATAATGATAATTAAAAATTAGCACTTCAAAGCTGCAAATTTTCATTAAGCAGCCAATTTCAGTAGAAACCGTTTCATTGCTTGGAACTTTCCGTAACAATACATTTTATATTCTTTTCATAGAGAATTTTTTAAATGAATTTTTTAATTATAATAAATAATTTTTGTCTAATTTTGTTTTTTAGGTAAATTAATTATCAAAAATTGTATTTAGTTTTAAGATGAAAATCCACACAAATCTTATATACATATATGCATTTGTGTAATATAGAATTTGCTGGTTTCTGCCATTAATACTATGATTATGCTGAGCAAAGTTGAAATCAAAATTAATATGAAGAATAACGCCTTTGCCTTTGCATTCCATTGCTACTCAATCGCCTACCTATGCATAATTTGCATGACATAACAAAAGGTTTAAAATAGTAAGTTTAATAAATTTCATGTATGATAAATTTAAGAGTTTTAAAAAAAGTTTAAAAAAGGGATATGCGTTAATAATGTCAGACCAATTCAATGAATGCTCAAAAAATAAATGATGAATGAGACAAGTATTGAGAATAATAAAATTATTAGAATTATCAACTTATTTTTGGTTTCAATATGAATTTCAGTTGAATTTTTGGTTCAGA
Source organism: Trichinella spiralis (assembly GCF_000181795.1). NCBI lineage: Eukaryota > Metazoa > Nematoda > Enoplea > Trichinellida > Trichinellidae > Trichinella > Trichinella spiralis. Next base: position 4,244,738 of record NW_003526943.1, on the reverse strand, counting down.
TTATTGTAAATCAGCAATAATGTTGGTAAACATTTGTTTTTACTTTTTGAATATAAATTTTAGAGTTGCCCGAGCAATTGAATTGTTTACAGATCCAACAAAAGATACCTCCCAAGGCGTATTTGGGCGCTGAGGCGTGAGCAACTTTTGCCGACCCTGCCGGGTTTGAATTCGATTTTAAGCGACACATCCTGGTCAGGCTTTCACCTGTGCAAGCCGTTCAACACTGACGTGCTCACGACCGCGTGATTAAAACCCTATTCATAAAATGAAGAGTTAAAGAATGGCAAAGTCCATTACGCTAATGCGAACTGGGCAACGGGGTTCCTCAGAGAACATGGCAAAACTGCGCTGCAGCATACAGTATGCCATTTCATCAGAGCATGCAATTAGTAAACCTCCGACGGCGTACGGTAGTTTATGGCCGACAAACCGTAAAATCGTGTTCAATCAAGGTTGATCAACCGGCAGTCAATCAACGGCGGCAATAATGAAGAATGTCACTCTGTTCCATGTTAGATACGGTACCTCTGCGATTGGTTGGCTGAATCAAGTCCGACTGCTTTGATCACATTCAAGCGTAAAACGTGCAAAAACGAATCCAACGTCTGTCGCTTTCTCAGTCAAGTCCGAAGTGTACATTTTCCCCTGATTTTGAAGCCAATTTTCCAAGAATTCGTGGTAAGTTTGACATCAAGCGCACGCATGCACACAGCTTTTTGCACGATGTAAAAATTTTGGAAAAATTTTTTTAATTGCATGATTGCCTCAACGAGCCATATTTCCGCCTGCTTTGTCAGATTCGCGGTGAAACTGTGCATAGTTCGCTGGAGCGGCGATTATCTCTATCCATCTGACCGACCATCCGTCCACTGTTCATAACTGTTCAACGGCAGTGGATCTCGACAATTTCTTTCTTCCATAAAATCGCGCATCCACTCGCAAAACACACCCAACAACGTCAACAAAATCAAGCTTTCTGTTTTTGCATCCAGGCTAATAAAACTCAAAAAGTTGACATCTTCAAATCTTGTTTGCTACTTTTCCGCTGAATCATAAATCTACCGCTGGGGCGTCATTTTCAACACAAGCTCAATAATTTGAAAGTAGTTTCTTTCAGAAAAAGCTTTTCATCTTTCTTTATAAAATGTAAAGATTGGTTTGTTTTCATAATTTTATAAAATAAGCAACTTTCACTTGTGCAGTCGGCCTTCAATAGCCGGGGTATGTGCGTTCCGGCGACTTGCCATTTCTGTTCATACATTCGTCGATGCTTTATAATTTTACGCAATCGTCTGAAAGCTGCAGTAAATAATATCACGGACCGCGTCTACTAATTTTCATGCTAAATATTTATTCCATATTTATTTTTTTATTCGTTTGATTGAGTGATTAATAGTCAAAATTATTGTCAGAAGTGTGTCCGGCGCATCTTTTTTAAAAAATATTGCGACTATAGTATTTACTTCATGCATTACGTATTTACTCGCATTTTGCGTTATTCTCGCGCTGTGTTGGACCATGCTAGCATGAAAGCGGAAATTTTGCACCTCCAGACATGTCCGGACCGGTTGATCAGTCTGGAGCAAGCGTCTGGAATCACGGGACCGGTGCTGCCGTAAGCCAACTTCCTGTTCGCAGTGCCTCCTTTCCCTTTATCCTAATGTTTTTATCTTCTTCATCTTAGCATTAGTAGAGATTATTTAGCCTCCCAGTTTGGTTAAGTCGTTATCACTACTGTTATGACGTGGAACCCCATGAGAATATCATTTGAAAGAATATATTTAAATTATTAGAATTATTTAAAAAAAATTAGTAACGTCAATTTTATGTGAAATTTAACAAAAGCAAATTCTCCTTATTTTTTTCAGTTTTTTCTTCAGTTTAAAATAATTAATTAATTCACTGATGAAAACTGTGATAGTTGTTTAAAAGGTTTTCATAGAATTTAAGGTGTAATATAAATCTAGAGAAAAGAAAATAAGCTTTTATTATTGCTTTTACTGCTCACATTAAAAATGCATAAATTATTTAAAAAATTATTGGACAACTGAAGAAATAATGAATTATCGTTAAAACAGCTTGTGCGGATATATTTCGCACTTTTATAGCAGTTGCCAAACTGCAGAAGAAACAATGCAGCATAATCGAAAAATTTTATTTTTCCTCTTAGCTTTTATTTTCTCCATAGTACATCAATCATACTTTTTAATTTCATTTGTATCTTTTGAAATGTTAAATTTAAAATTCGTACATAAATTCTTTTTTATATGATTTTTAAGTCTTGCATTTAAACTGTTTTTATATACATATAGTACTACTGTGATTTTTTTAATTTACAAAAACAAAATATAATTAACAAATATTTTATACGATGAATAAAATTCATAAGCATAAATTATAAAATCATATGCCAATTTTTGAATCGTTGATTTAATAGTTGCTAATTTAAGAATTATTCTGATAATGCAATAAATTTTGCATTCACAATATTTTTTATAAAAAATGATTTATTTTAACAGAAATTTCATTTATAAATCAACCATTATTGTAAAATTTTTTATTTTAAATGTAATTCTCATCCAAAGCGCATCAAAAACTGTAATTTTTCGCTCAGATAGTAGAAATTTTGAAAATAAAATATGATTTAGCCAATTATTTAAACGTTAATTAAATGAGATGCAAATTTTTTCTGTCTAATTCAACTTTTGAACCCTTAATTAATGTTTTAATTTTTTTCTAATTTTTGTGTGTCAAATAAAATAGAATTTTTTTGATTACTAATAAAAATAAGTTATATAAAGTTATCTGCATACATGTATAAACAAAAGTTGCATTAACCTAAAAGCTTGTTTAATAATTAATTGCTACACTATTTGTTCTATTAATATTTCAAATTGGAATACGCATTACAGTATTGTGAAATTAAAATGATGATGATGCGTGCAAAAAAATCGTGCTGAGAATTATCAATTACCTCGAATTATCTGTATTGTAAATATGATTTGTTGGTGTCATGTAAAAGTTAAGATTGTGTTATATTGTATTATTAGCATAGTTGACTATAATTTATAAGAGCGATATTTATAACAGTTTGGGATTTTTGTCCTCGTTTTGATTTCACAAATTTCCACGTAAGCACTACACGGTTGGAAGCGGCTGGTCCCCGATTTGGAGACAAATAATTTAATGACATTTTCCCACCCCTGCGACGCTTTTCGTCAATTTAGAACGCTTAAACGACCAAAATAACGACCGTTTTGGTCGGTCTGATTTGCCAAAAATACCGGCAATGTGACGACGTTTCACTGTTCAATATGGCAAAACAGGACTGATGAAGTTGAGGGGTACCTTTTTCGACAGATAGAATTTTCTCCAAGATTTATCGTTCAAATTTTTAATGACCATCTTGAATCCGGCATCATATTTGATGATAGCATGTGTCGCCTGTTTGGCGCCGCTTTATTGCTGAAATCGACACCATCACAGTGATGATCATCCAGTGACAGGTGATGAAAACTGGCAAAAAGCTCGAATTCACGCTGTAGTCCACTTTTATTTTACTTTTTATCACAGCGGGTCATTTCCGTTTGTCATTTTTTATTGTTCTGCTTGATTATTTTTTTACTCATCAATCTATGTACGTTGTATTTATTTATTTATTTATTTTTATTTATAATAAGGGTATTTTTAAAAAAATTGTCTTTTCATAACCCAAATTATTGGAGAGATTGCTTTTCAACCGTTTATTCAAGTTTTTTCAAAATTTCAATACTAGAACTTTTGAAAATGTGCAAAAAGAGCAGAAAAAATTTAATTATTAACGTCTTCTCTGCAGCAGAACGGATGCAAACGATAAATATTATTGTGCAACAAGGCGCCAATGTGTTCCAATTTTTTCTGCCTCAGGCTTTAGTTTGTTGTGCTGAGATGAAATGACCAGAAATTCAAGCACTTTGAATCATGTTTTATCACTAATGAACTGAGATTATTCAGTTGCTTTTCAAAAAATTTCCACCTCTCATAAAAATTTCTCATATTAATTATTATATAAACTTGTTCGTAAAATGCATCGGAGCAGTGAAATTCAATCAAATATTTTTCACTGTATCTTTTTCTTTGTACGATTCATGAAGCAAATTGCAGATAAAGTCCCTTTGCAAATTAAAAGATGAAATAGATCAATTATTGTAATTTTACACTTTTTTAAATTTATGTTAAAATATAATTTATGTCATTTTTTGACATGCTACATCAAAATAGCAAGAATTAAGCATTCATATTTGTTATATATAGCTTATTAATAACAAACATTTTTTAGCAGATATCTTTGCACAACTGAAGAAAGCATTACTTTCATAAAACCTTTTAACGTCTATATTCGTAACGTTTAATTTAAGTTTATTATTAAAATTCTGAAAGTAATGATTGTATTATCACTTATATGTACTATAAAAAGTCTTTGCCTTTTTTTGAATTACGTGAAATTTATATAATTATTTTGTTGAAATATTCAACTGGCAAAAATTTCAAATTCTTTCAGTTAAATATATTCTTTGTTTTTGAAGTGACATTAATCTGATTTTAAATAGCGTGACTGTTTGAATAAATGTGATTTTGAAACGATTTAAAATAATTTTTTAAACTAATAACTAGCATTTAAGTTTTAATTCATCATGAATAAAAAAGTATTATCAGGAAGAATTATTAGCTTATTATGTCTATATTTTTCTGCAAATTGCACACTTATCTCCAGATTGTTTCGATAATTCAAGAGTTCAACAATTATTGTAAGTAAATATGATAAATGTAAGTTTTATCTATTATAGTTTCAGAAAAAAATTTTGAAGTTATAAAATCAGATTACTTTAAACTTCACCTACTACTACTCAAAGAAGAAAACAGGACAATAAAACTGTTTTGATTTCATAAGCTGATTTATTTACATTCAAATACAATCCATCTGATAATATTAAGATTCAATTAATATTGACAGTATTTAAAAAATAAATATTACAAAAGTGCAATAATTTTAATAAATTCAAAAAAAATCCAATTACTTATCATTAGATTAATTTTTATGTTGTTGCAAAAAACAGATGAAAATTTTAAAATGAAGTCAAAATATGATATTTTTTAATTGAAATTAAAATGTGCTGCAAATAAAAGCAACAAGATGATGATGATGCATATTGAAATTTTTATTAATAGAAAAAATTCAAATAGTGTGAAAAATTGGTCACTTGTAACGTTGTTGAATAATAATGAAATTAAAATTCTTCGCCCATCTAAAATTAATAATGATGATGATAATAGTGATGATAAAAGATGAATTGAGTTATGCTGTAAAGTTGACAAGCGCTTTGTTCATCAATGTTCAGTGGTCCTTAAGGAGGAAATCTGTCGCGGCTGTGCGTTTGTGTGAAACGCCCTTGGCTTGGTTCAAAAGTGACCGTCATATGGTCATCTGCATGGAAAAGCATATGGCATCGCTTTTCGGTATAGAATACAAACAAAACTGGCAAAACAGAAATAAAGACAGTTGAAAAATTTCCGCTTGTCTGAGCAGCTTCTACACAGCGCGTCGCAGTTGTAATTCAAATAATAAGTCCGCTTGGTGCAAGCGTAGCTTCCACAGATTGTAATGTGCTGGTCATCTGTCAACGCCTATTTTCCTACTTTACTCAAAATTGCTACATAAAAAAGTGTCGTAAATCATTTTTTATAGTTTTTTCTTGTTAAAAGTCGTTGAGAAACAGATAGTTGTTTAATGGCGTACAGTTTGCTTCTCAATGGGTGTCTGGGTAGTTTTAATAATACTTGTTAACGTCCATTTGCAAGCGCTTTAATGACAATTATCAGTGTCATGTCGTTTCATGCAGCCTCATATTTTCATTCAAATGGAACTGCAAATTAAATCTAGATTTTTTTTTCAAATTTGTATTCACGTTTTGAAATTAGTCATCGATTTAGAAATTTAACATCTGGTGTTGTTTTTTCTAGCTAGCATCGTAGGACAACGCAGAGCAGAGCAAAAATTTCGATCCGCACTTTTTCATATAATCCAGCAATGCCAGTTTATTCTTTTACCAATTATCACGAGCACAAAAATTTAAATTTAGTTAACTGATATTATGCTAATTAATTTATACTAATGTAATATTTTTTTTGTAAATAAAAAATGTTTTTACTTAAATAAACAATACTGCGTGTAGCCTTTAAATTGATACAGTGTTGTCTGGCAAACACATGCACACGTAAATTTATGTATGTATATAGTATTTTTTTATATAGTAACATCACTGGATCATTAATTATAAATTAGAATCGCAATTTTGAAAGTTTATGACATAAAAACATTTTATAAAATTTAAAAATATATTTATTATATTTAATCTTTATTAATTAAGAAATATAATGGCGCACTTGAATTTTCACATTGTTTTATTCCAAATAAACACACATGCACATTTTTAGCATTAATAAAAAGTTAATTTTTTAGTGAGAAATTTCAAAATTTATGCTTAATGATAAACTTTAGCAAATACAAAATTCTGAATATGCTTTGATGTTTATTTTTCTGAAACGTAACGCAGGTATTTAGTTAAAAGTTTAATTTTATAATTTTTGTTTCATTTCAATATTCTAAAATGCATTTTACTTATGAAATACAATTTTCATAATTTCCTGCAAAAATGACGTCATTAGGCACTAAACATTAAACTCAACTGAGAACTGATTTGCAAACTAATGAATTCTTTTATTTCATAAAGCAAACATTAATCTAGGAATATTTTTATAATATTTTTTATGAAAACAAAAAAGCTAAACGTGAGTAAATAAAATTAGGGAAAGCCATATTTTGTTTTGCAAAGTGAGCTATTTGCATGGTAAATGTTTATTGATGATCATATCATATTGAATGAGCATTTTGCATTGTCGTGTTAAATATCATTTATTTAACGATATTTTTCCCACGTAAAACATGCTTTCAGGTTTTCATTAATTCATAAATCATTAAAAGATTTCCAATGAATTTGTACTTTAATAAATGTACATGAAGTCATATCTGTATGTATATTTAAATTCAGTTAAATTTTATTTTATTGTTTCATTATTCATTTTATATTAAAATGTAGAAAGTGAAATAAACTTTAAAAAATTCGATGATGTAATAAGCAGAACTCGAGCTTTATAATTAGATTTCTCTGATTAGATCCTTTTATTGCTATTTGTCATTGGGTTGAACATTTAGCAATTAATAATGCAACTATTGACAAATCTGCAATAAAATAACTTCCATTATTAAACTGTTTACTCTGATATTATTGAATTTTTTCATTTGTCCGTTTTCCTTGTAATGTGATAAATGATTATTTTTAAAGGGATTTTGATTCAGTTTTAAATTTGAAATAAAATTACTTAATAATTTACATTTGATTAATAAAGCTATTTGCTTTTAATAGTAAACTGTTTAACGATGTAATGTAATATTTTAAATATCAATCTTGCATTCATTCATGAGTAGTATCAAACTTTTCAAGTGAAGTGATACATGAAATTGCTATTGAGGAATTGCATACTTAATACTGTGAGATTAGTGTGCGCTTTCTGTGCAATATAAACATATAATGTTGAGAGGTTATTCAAAATGATACTCTTAGGTCAGAAAAATTTTGGCTTTTGACCCCTAAATGCAGAAAGGCCAATCTGGCGCCGATAATTCGCGACTAACGATAATGACTGTCACTGTAGGCAAGGTCGGCTTTCAGAGGTTTACATGTTGTGGAGAGTAGATGGAATGGCAGTGATCAATGTTCATTTAGTGAATGGTAGTTTTTCACGCCTGCTTGCCACAAAGGTTCCACCATTGAAGCTATTCCACCACTACTGACCTTGACGAGACTACTCCACCCCAACAAAAGGGCTTGTATTGTATGAAAAATTATTATGGACGAACGTTCTCTAATAATGCTGAAGCGGCGACTGACAGGCGTCATGTTTGACCCCGCGCCTACATCAAAAGGGGCGTGTCTTTTGACCACTTCCTGACCGTGATTATTAATGAACGCGCCGAACCGTTCCTGATATCTTGATTAGCCCAACCCATTCAGCAGATTTGTTTTCTGCTTCGCCGACGGTGGCGCCGAGCCAAAGTTATCACTAATGTACAATGAGCAGAGTAGCTAGGGACCGGATACGATTTGTCCTTGCTAGGATACTCATCCTCACTTTTCTTTCATCCAAATAAAAATCGAAAATTACATCGGTTGTCAAAGTATCATTTTTCTGTCATATGAACAATTAGTCATTTCGCATGATGATAAAATCATGTTTGATAAACAAAGAGAGCAATGATAATACGCTATCACTAAAGTGGGAAATCACAATTTGATCATGAAATGCTATGATGTTGCTTTAAAGTTTTAGTTTTATTAGCAGTTGCTACGTTGAAGGAGTGAAAACGCATTAGCAAAGCTCCAAATGCATATTTACTGATTTATTACTTGTAACGCATAATTTTACAATGTTTACTGCTTATTTCTTGCAAAGCATTGAACTTCGCATTTTGTTGTGTAGCATTTTGAATTTAACTTTTACAGATGTGTAAAATAATTTTATTTATTTTCCCTATTATTTTCCGTTTTACTTTTAATCAGCATACTACCCTGGCATCATAAAAAAGCATTGTACACTCTGAGAATAATTTATTGTGCGTATCAGTATTTTGTATTGCATAAAATTTTACATAATTCTCAACTTCAGAATGTTTTTTAGATAGAAATTTGGCCTAATTGCTTTTGAAATGCATTTTACAATGCTATTTGTTGTGCATTAGCGTGAATTAGAGCGTGAGCGTTATGTTGAATTTGTTTTTAAAACATTTTCTCACAGCTTAAAGTGTTATAAAAACAATTAACAAAAAGTGTTTTCAGTTGCAATTTACTTTTAATTGTCAATTGTAATTTTGTAGCAAGGAAAAAGTTCGTGATGCATTTTTGCAAAATAAATTATTTGAGTAAAAAGCGCCCAACTTCAGAGTTGTCTACAGTAATTTAAGGGGGTATTTGCTCAAATAACTGAAAGATTAAGTTATGATTGTCAGTATTAAATATACTTCAAATCAATAATAATGCTATAATACTCAGTGCAATGAATTACTTTGATTAATAAATGCATTTTATTGAGCTTGTTTTAGCATAGTATAGATTGTAAGCATGCAACTGGGGAATGCAAATGTAAAAATGGAGCTACTTATGTAATGTTTTGTAATTTGTTGTTTTCACAGAAGAAAAAGATGTACAAAATGATATTACTTAGCTGTCAGTTAAAAAGGATGTTTGGAATCTGGTCAGTTATTTGTTATGATATTGTATGAACAGGTCAAATTTCTCTTCTTTGACAAGATGTCGTAATCAGCTGTGACGATCTAGCTTCCAAAAAATTGTGATTAAGAAAAAGCTGGTATGAGAAAATGCATGGGCGGTGATTGGCTGTCAAGATTAGTCTACAGCGTTGGCCATCGTCCAGTCTAGTAGGTTTGCGGTGGCCGTGGGATCAGCGTCAGCAGTCAGTAGTCAGTAGCGGCTTATCACTGACCTGAATCTTGGATTCCAACGGTCGCCCGCCGTGACGCAACTGGTCCTCTATCTACGTAACGCTGGCGGCACTTTGACACCGGTGGATCGCTGACCAATCGATTAGGATAATTAGTTTTTGTTGGCTCTTGTTGTCGTTTTTCCCACATCCCAAACTGACTCTACAAACTGACCTTTGCCTATTGACACCGGCCGTTGGTGAATGTTACTCATAGACTACTGCTAGACCCCTAACGGCGCCAAAGAAGCGCCGGTCCTACAGACGCCATGCTTAATCCGCTAATTGTTCTTCTCTTTGAAGCTCTAATATCATGCCGACGCTTCGCCGCAGCATCACAATTTTAACACTACTATATCAAATGAATGACAGGCTGTAAATCAACTTCACGCCTGTAAAGACCCACCAGCCAACTAAAGGGCAAAGGGTATCTAAGGCTTCAAATAATTAGCATAATTCTTGTATTAATTAACAATATACAACTGAACTATTTATACTAATTTAATAATAAACGGCAATACTATTGAACTTAAGAACGTAATATCCTTGCTTAAAGTCATTACCATTGAGAGTTTAATTTTAATTTTAAAACTGTCTGAATTTGTGAACTTTTGCTACTTATTAATGCTTTGCTTTCCAAGCTATTTAGCTTGCTCACCGCTGACAAAATCAATAAAGTGAATACTACGAAAGATTGAACTGCTTCTTCAAATGGTCGTATTATTTTTTTTCTTATTTCATCATAGACAGAACATTCGTTTCAGAGAACAAAGTTTATATTGTATTTTAATTAAGCAAGCTGGTTAAATTTAATTTTTTCTTAAACATATTTTTATTATTTCAATAGGCTGCAGGAACTATTGATATACCTGTAGTTGCAACACGGAAAACTATACAACAAATGAAATTATATTTTCTGAATTTTTTTCTTTAAAAAAGAAATACTGTGTAATTTATTCAAAGATACAAGTAGGTTAATTGCGATAAACCTTTAGAAGAAAGTTAAATGTTTGAAAAGAGGATGATCATGTGAAATATATCTGAATCGAAGTTAAACACTGGCTGTTGTATTAAAGTAAAACCATGTATGCCTATCTTTTGATCACTCAAATAGAATAAAATAAACAACGGTTGTAACTGGCAAGCAAGAAACATGAAGTTTGCTATCGTTAATCAATTTAAAATGAATCTGAAGCGTTGATAAAGAATCAATGTTAAAGATTAATTTAATTTGCTCTCTTTTATTAAAGATTAAGTATTCAAAGAAAGGTATTTAATATTTTTTGTGATATATTTTATCTAGGTGGTGTTTTTTATATTTCAAAACAAAATTAACATTTTTAGGTATAAAATTTTTGCATATGCATATAACACTTTTGTTTTATTCTCATTATCACTGGTTGGAAAAATTATTACTTTATTAACGCATTTTTATTACGTGCTATGTGATATTATGAGAAATTAAAAGCGTAACTGATACTTTTACTATTAGAAATAACCTGCGTGCATTCATATTGTGCATGCAAATTAATATAATTAATTATATTGATGCAAAAAAATTTTTACTGTCCCATACAATCTGCACGCTTGATTTAGAAACCATTCTTGATAATAATATAACATTTTTAAATGGTTCAAAATAAAAAATTTTCAGTTTAGGTAATTCAATTTTAAAGTATAAATAATAATAAAAGTTTAAAAAGCAGTTTATTAAAAAAATTGTTCATGAAAAATTTGATCATCTATATTTCATATTGCTCTGCATTATATGAAAACTAAATTAATGCTATGGTTGCTTTGAAAATGAGATAATCAGTACATTGCTTCTATTTTTGTCATAATACTCTGGATAAGTTATCACGATTTTTACATATAAAACGTAGATGATGCCAGAAATGTTTTTTTTATTAAACAAAATAAAATGATGTTAAATACACATTTGTATTATCAAAAAAAATAAATATCAAAGAAGCATTCCTTTAAGTAGACTTTATAGTGCTATTTAATTACTTGGAAAATATGATTAAAATGCTATTGAGCTTGATATTATAATTTTGATTGAGCAACAGTCGAATTTACAACTTGAATTTGTGAATAAGAAGCTCATGAAGTTGAACGTACTTACTTATATAAATTTTCCAACAGCGGTTTATGCGACATGAATTTCATGCTTTCCTCTTTATATTATTACATGTATAACATGATTATGTGAAAGAGGAGAAATTATTTCCATCATGCATCAGATGCTGATTGAAAGGCAATCAACGTGAAATATCACGGTCATTAGTTAAGCATGTTCATTGCACGGTATACTTGATAAAATAAAATGCAAGCAAACTGTATGCAGCACTCGTGAATTGATGTTGCTGAATTATAATGCTTGAAGAACGCTGTTTTACAACTTGACGAGAACATTTAATAATAAGAAAATTCACAGTTTATTCTCATACTTGCAAACAATGAAACACAAACTGACCAGTTGAACAAAAATGTAAATATGAGCTTTATTTTAAACTGCACTGGTTATCACATTTATATGAAGCTCTTATATAGAGCAGTTCCAGCTTAACTTCAGCAATCGATTCCGCCATTGGACTTAATCCTACGTATCAGTTCGTTGAAACGAAAAATTTTGACAAATGCTTTCATAACATTTCGATTAGAATAGCTCCATTTAGCGGAAACGTTTGTTCCGCTAGCGTACAGTAAGCAGTGACGATTGGTGATTGGTTGACTGAGGGATGCATCAACGGACGCTGCGCGGCGATTGGCCACCGGACCATAGAGCATGAGTGACCAGTCCGGTTGGACGATCCAGCTCGCTGACACTTCACTAGATCAGTTGGATCGTTCGCGTTCAGATATTGAATCATTCGGTAGAGTGGGTTTCAAAGCTCGCTTGCACTTGGCTGACGTGGAGACAAATATCTTCTGGTTGGTGAATTTTAAATCAAGTGTAAGGAATTGCGGTTTCCAGTTTATTAGTTGTGAAGACGATCACTCGGGCCGAAGCATCAGCAGTCGTTGCTTATATTAGGCGCAGAGTTGACAAGGGCAACTAAGCAATCATTCAGCCATGCGCTTGTTAGCTCAGTTAACTGAGAGGTCTAGTTGCACATTGTAGTCCAGGTTTTAGTCTGCTTCAGCTCAGTATGGTCGTCTTCTTTAAAATCATGGCTAAACTCCAACAACACAACAATACTGCATTTTTCAGCTGCTCCAACAACGTCCAACTAATCAACTCTGTGAAAAGTCCATATCACAGTTGGTTCAAGTCAGGAAGGTCATTTGACGATCAAATCATTCGTCAGCATCAAAAGACATGCCACACAAAGGTAAGCTTTTGTTTTCTTTAACGAGTTTGTTTTGCCATTGGCGTTTTGAGTTTTTATCTACTGACCCCCAAAAATGCCAAAGACAAACGTGTCAATTCGAGGACTGGCCGTGATAATTGTCATAAAATGTCGCCACTTAAATACGACATTTAGATGTCATCATCTATCAGATGTAGGACTTATTTAACAAACTTCTACAGTTTGCTGTTTACTTGTTTTCTTTTTGCTATTTTTTCTATTCTGTGGTGCTATTGTCCAGTCAAACTGGAGAGAGATTCATTTTCATGTCCTGAGAATGAACCAGCTGGGTCATTGGTATTCTCACCTGCGGCCTCTGTGTGAAAAGCAGAGTCGACCTCGATTGCGTTAATTTGTGGTCAGTTTTCAAAAAGCTGACCAACTGTCCATTATCTAGTCATTTCTTTTATCTTTAACCGGCATGTGAGAATATGCCTTGTGAAAGTCAAATGAACAACTAATTTGTGACCATCTTTTCTTACAAGTATTTCACATCTAATAATTAGCTGTTCATGTCCAATTATTAGGTATTTCAAGATTGAAAATGAAAAATTAGGTTCCATGAAGTCTACTGACATTTCACACACAGTGACAACATTTTTACTGACTGTTTAGTTTTTTCCATTACTTTTTTGAGCTCATTGTTCCAATTCAGCTTGATTAGAACACCCACATCCCATTAATAAGAGAAGCATGTGGTTGGTGTCAATTTTAATTAGAAATTTAAAAACGACAAAACTGTCCGACTTTAACACTATTGTTTCCAACAAACTGTTATCATAGGAGCATTGCAAACATTTTCAAGGACGTTGCACCAGCGTTACTTATTTTACTGCATTTTCTTTTTCAAAAATATTTTAAAATGATTCAATCTGTTGTTTTTGTATAAAAATATTTAAACATATCATATTTGTCTACATTAAGACAACTTTATAATATTATTTTGTTATTATACAAATAATGCTTCATTATTTTTATATTATCATTTTAAATAATTTAATTGTTAATGGTCATTAGATTATATGATAAAGATATTGTCAAATTTTGAAGTTTCATACTCGAGTGAAAGTTTTAAATATGGAATTTGTGTACGTTCTTTGTGTATTTATTTCTATATTATGTAGATTTTGAAATTAATTTTATGATCAATAAATCTTGCAGTTTTCAAATTTTTGAAATAGATTATCTTTTAAATAATAATTAAAATTATAGGCTAGTAGTTTTTGTAGGGTTAGTTTGATTTTATTCTTTATATGAAAAAGACTTCGCATGAGTGTGATAATGAACGTCCAGCTATAAAAATGTTCAACTATAAAAGTACCGTGTAGCTGGGAGTAGATTAGTACATGTAATAGTACAGGAAGCAGTTGTACAAGAAAAGCTTTGCCGGTTCACTGAGTTGAAGCTAGTTAGTGTTTTATGGAGGCAGATGGTACTCGCCAGACACACGGCTTGCCTTCACGCTTGTGTGACATTGAAAGCCAGCGGAACTGAAAATATCCAATCGTTTCCAGTAGAAGGAGTCGGCGTGGAAAAAAAACAAAAGATCTGGCGGCAGGCTCTGTTCTCGGCAAGGATCCGTCACAAATGTGGTTGACTCAGAGGACGAAGCCGACTACATTCTCAGCACTGGCCAACTGTCTAATACTATTATGATGGCCGACCGACCAAGCAAAATGCCGTCTAGGAGGAAGCGGATTAAACGCGTCGATGAGAAACGACAAAAAAGGCTTCTCTGACCTACATCGTACTAGCTTCGGCGTACGATCTGAGCAAAAAGCGGTCAGGTTAGTCAGTGCAACTAGCCACCACCCGCTGGCGCCTAAACACTATCCGTAACCAAGCCAAACTGAATGGCTTTTGTTCTATAATTGGGACCGAGTAAATAAAATCATCACGCTTAAGCAGTGAGGCGAACATAGCAAGCCGTGATTGGGCAACTGACGGAACTTAGAATGCTCGTTAGAACTCGCCGACCCTAAATAATTGGCCTTGTCTAGTTCGAATTATTTTCTATCCGCGTCTAGGATTCGACAATGGATAAAAACCAAACCGACTGCCTCTTTTAAGGCGAATCCAAAGTCAAGGGTCAGATCACTTTACCGACCCTGCATGGCCCATATGTTCAATAACCACTATGCCAATCATTCAGTTTTATGACAAACTGCTACTTTTCAAGAATCCTCCAGCAGGCAAAGTGCCAAAATGATAAATTGATAGACAGTTGCTATGCTGTCAAGCACAACAAAAGCGAGTGAAATGTTTCATGCATTTTAATGACTGCCAATCTGTCCTTTTCACACCTTTTTATGAGCTTAATTTCTAGATCAAAAAGTGACTACTGAAAATTAGATTTTACAAAAGGCTCATAAAAAACTCATCTGTAAAAATTATGAAAATTAAGCAAGTAAAAAGTGATGTTTTCAAAAAGTTGAATACTATTTGAAAAATCGTAAAATCCTTTAGTAATTATATTACAGACGAAGATAAAATTGCCTTCATTACGTACTAAATTATTTGTGTTTCTGTTACTGAGCACATCTAAACTTGTTAGATTTTTTTAATTTCCACCATGTAGTTTATTAGCTTATTTATACATTAAAAAAGCTGACACAGACAGATATTATTTTATTTTAAACTTCATGATTTATAATTCATCATTTTATGATCATATTTGTAAATATATGATACTGAGATTAAGAAAATGCCCTTTGAGTTTGAAATATTACATAATTTTCAGGTTTTTAAATAAATTGCAGCTGTTTGTTTTATTTAAAGACCATAACAATGCAAATTTATGAGAATTATGTAAAAAGGATCTGTTGTTTCATGAATTCATGATTTATTCATGATTTCACTTTTTATTTCTTTATTTCAGAACAATTGCTGATAGTTCTTATGAAGATATTATGAAGGTTTAAGCCAATATGCCTTAATACCCTTAAAATGATTTTTTTAACATCATCAAATATTTGTGAAACCATAAAATTAAAAATTTGAAATTTGCTATTCATTTAAACATATTATAACATACATTTAAAATAAGTATTGATGAATTTTACTAAAACAATATTAATTAATATACTCCGTAACTATTATATTATATTATATATTATTATTTATATATTATTATATATTAATATTTTATTCAAAAATTCAGCTCAAATTTTTCATTTTAGGACACACAGGAGTTAATCAGTTGGGTGGAGTGTTTGTCAATGGAAGACCATTGCCTGACTCAACTCGACAAAAGATTATCGAACTTGCTCATCAAGGCGCACGTCCATGTGATATCTCACGAATTTTACAAGTATCCAACGGATGTGTAAGCAAAATCCTATGCCGTTATTATGAGACTGGCTCAATACGCCCTCGAGCAATTGGCGGTAGTAAGCCCCGTGTGGCCACTAACAAAGTGGTCGACAAGATTGCTGACTATAAGCGTGAATGTCCATCAATTTTTGCATGGGAAATTCGTGACCGTCTGTTGCAAGAAAATGTCTGCAATCAAGACAACATTCCAAGTGTAAGTTGGTCATGGTCTACCGTATACGAATATGTTCATTTAGCAAGTGGTACAGTATGATGATTTTAAGTGGAGTCTACCGGGTGGCAGATCATGCACGCGTGATTTCAGCAGTAATTTTCACTCGACACGGCAAACTTCAATGTTGTCCAGTTAACGGGAAGGGTTTAAATTGCATTGACACTAGCTCATAGTGATCCATTGGGCATAAGTAATAGTCTACTCGTTTTTGCAGGCTAATTACGAACGAGTCAATAGTTGTTAATAATACCGTAATCATTGACCAATTCGGTTATAGTCGTAGCTGATCGATCAGTATACTTCATAACACTAAATTTGCTAGCTAGTTTATTCTCTTTTGCAGTATTTTCTTCTACTCTTTTAGATAACAGAATGAAACTCAGCATTCTAGAATGATATTAAAAACATAACTAAGAAATTAGAGAAGTTTCAGAATTAAGAACAGACTGTGATGAATATTTTATAAAATTATAATGCTAAAGGCATCACTAAATTGCTTGTGATAGAAAATTTATTTATTTACACTGACAGTAAATAATTTTCTTAATGTCTAGAAAAATTAGAACTTTTGCGTTAGAAAAAGTTACTTGTAATTTTACATTTAGAATGCCATGGATAATAAAAATGGTAAATCCTTTTTAAGCAGTAAAATACTTAAAACATATATTAACTTGGAAAACATACTATTATAATTTTTTGTTATAAAAAATAAATAAGTGACAAAGATTTAAATACGTAAAGATTAAAATTTACGAGAATATTATGCATTTAATAAAATTTAAGCATTAGCTTCTCAAAACACAACTGTTTTTTAATAATATATTAAGGTTAAATGTTAGTAGTGAAATAAAAGTGCGAACTTTAGAAAATTTTATTTGTAAATATATACAAATAATTTATGATAAATACGGTATGTGCAAAGAAGTTAACTACTTCCCCATCCTCCTTCTAGATTGAATGATTGATATATTTTTATTTAATCAAAAATGATTGTTTGGTTTGTGTTTCAACATCGCATCTCATAATAATATGATCGAATTGTTTATGATAAGGTTGTATTGTCAATTTAATGTAAATGTAAAATTTTAACTAATACTCATTTTTGATTGGCATAGAAACCATGAAGCTGAAAATGGTAATTAAAGCCGCATTTTCTAAAAATGCTTGAATGAAACAATTTTAATTTTCTTTATTTGCAAAAAATTTTCAGAATTCAAAAATCTATTTTTCCAAAAATTGGTACAATACAAACATTTAACTGGATTCAGCATTGTAATTCAGCTTAATATTGCTTAAATTCGATATTTCATAAGTGAGTAATATGCAAAAATAATTTTAAAAATCAAATTAGACATGTTGATGAATGCTATTTCTATCAGTTTTTAACTTGCAAATCAGCTTAAACTGTATACGGTATTTTTATAAGAGAAGCAGTAATGTTTGGCTAACTCGTTTTTACAACGAAAACTGCAGTGCACTGGAGGGATAAGACTCAATGAAAATGCATCATAATTTGTCTCTTGTGCATCGAAAACATATCAATTTTGAAAAAATCAATAATTACATTTGATTCTAAAATTTTAATCAGCCATATTATTAACATACTGAATCTTAAAATTAATATTTGGAGAAATGTACATTTAATTCTAAATAAAATAGCTTTTATTCCAAATGCTTCTTTTATAATTTACAATGCATGTGTTTAATTTCATACATGAAAAATAGTGTTTGTAAGTATTAAACAATAGCATAAGTACATTTTATATTCAGGTATCATCTATAAATCGGGTACTTCGAAATTTGGCCGCTCAAAAAGAGCAACAGGCAGCTCAACAAGAAATTTATGACAAACTTCGCATGTCATGGAACGGAGGTCATTCATGGCTTTATTCACCAGCAGCTGCAGCCGCTATTCCCCAACCAAATGCCCACGTTACATCCATGAATCCTTCTGCGCCAAATTTTTTTACAAATTTTGCAGTCACTCCTTCAGTTGAATCAAAAAAAGGTATGATTAAAACATTGAATTTTAATTGCATTTGAACAGCACAAAATAATCAAAAGATAATAATAGTTTAAAATAATATCTTTATTAAGTGAAACTTTTTACAATAATCATTAAATTAAAGTTACATGATGTATGCCCAATATTTTTTTATTTTAAAGTCAAGTTTTTTAATATTTTTCAACCTCATTCATTATGTTAAGCTGCACGTGACGGAGTTTCCAGTTTTCAGACCACCATGTGCATTCATTTTCTTGTCGTTTTAACACGGTATGACAAAAAATTTAACATATCAAAAACGACATTATTTATACCATGTGCAGTTTCCGTTTATAAAATGCTGCCATGGAGTGCTCATTTTAGACAAGAGTATTTCTGTTGTCACGCCCTATATTCAACTGATGCACAGTGGAAAAGAAATTTTTTAAATTAGCAAATAAACTTTTGAACAAGAAAAATTACCAAATGTGAAAAATGATATCATTTCATCACACATTAATGTGATAAAATGGCTAGAGGGGCGGATGAATGGAGACTGTGATAAGCTGGGGATAATTTATATTATTCAGATGGGATGATGCTGTCATGCGACGACAGCGGTAATGTGACGATTCATCCTGCTTGATTTGAACAACCAGTCTGATGACAGCTATCTGGGGGACTTTCTTTGCAGTCAAAAAAATTGCAGAACTGTATCCATAAGAAATAGAATAACATACATATAGATATAAACAAGATGGAAGTTAATATGAGAGATTTTATAAGTTTGTAATGCTTACTGCAGCAACGCCAATGTTTAAACAAAGAAAGCAGATTTATTCGTTGATGCCACCCAATTTCAATAACAGCAGTTTGTTGCCATCCAAGTTTTATTAACTGCCTGAATGACCTATCATGTCATTGCAATCATCATTCATACGTACACGACTGCTCGTCACCACAGAACAACGTTGACATCGCCATATTGCGTCGGACGACGGTGTTATTTTCTCTGCAACTGCATTGTTTGGACGGGCCATTTTTCAGGCAACTGTCTTTGCTGTCGTTTCAATCAAATTTATCCAACTTTTTCAACTTTTTCCTCTACAGCTGCACACTTTCAAGCCGGGCCTGCTGGTCAGTAGACTGACTGTCTCCCCTACGTCGGAAAATTATCTCTTGTCTTCTCTTTGTCATCACATCATGTCAAGTATGTTGAACAATATGCATAATGATGGATGTGCATTTTGATTGGCCATTTTGTACGTGGCCATGGGCAGAGCAGCTTGCACTGGCGATCAGTACAACGTCGCTCTTGTCCGCTCCGCCTGAATTATGCAATATACCTATAGAATGTGCAACTCTGTCAATCCACTTTGTACTTTATTATTTATTGCATTTTTTTATTGAAAAATTTATTGTTACCCAAAACATTTGCAGAAAGCAAGCAGAATAGAATGCATAGAATGTAGAATTTATTGCAACTTTATTTTGTTGCAATTTTATATAAAAAATAACTATATTATTTTTCTTTGTTGTATAGAGGAAGAAGCAAAGCAATTGGATTCATCTGGAGATGATGCTGCTTCAGCAAGACTGAGACTCAAGCGTAAACTGCAACGCAACCGAACCTCTTTTACGCAAGAGCAAATTGATTCTTTAGAACGAGGTAAAGAACTCATATTTTAATATATTGTTTTGCATAAGATGTTGATAAGATGGAAGTGATGTTGCCGTTGATTTTGTTTTTCTTCTTTTTTTATTCTCTATTAATTTTCGCCTTTAGAATTCGAACGCACCCATTACCCAGACGTGTTTGCACGAGAACGTCTTGCGGGCCGCATCAATTTGCCAGAAGCAAGAATACAGGTGAATGATTTTTTACCATTTTGTCAAGTTTTCCACTTGATGTTGCTGGTCAGGCCAGCCTTTTGCCCATCACCTTGACGATATGTCAATATGTTCAATGAAATACGATCATTCACCGTATGCTCTATATATTAAGGTCTGGTTTTCAAACC
Organism: Trichinella spiralis; assembly: GCF_000181795.1. Lineage (NCBI taxonomy): Eukaryota > Metazoa > Nematoda > Enoplea > Trichinellida > Trichinellidae > Trichinella > Trichinella spiralis. Next base: position 4,224,236 of record NW_003526943.1, on the reverse strand, counting down.
GACGAGCCAAATGGCGCCGTGAGGAGAAGCTGAGAAATCAGAAGCGAGTTTTTGATTGTGGAAACACGACGACAACAAATCCAAGTCACCAAAACACAGGGATATCATCAGTAAGCACAGCACAAGCGTCTGCTGCCGCTGCCGCTGCAGCAGCTGCTGCTGCTGCCGTCACGGCGCCAGTGTCAGTACCGAGAAATTTTCCCAGTGCATTCCCACAACCTACTGTATCAATGTATCCGGGTCTGTCACAGCCAACAATCAGTGATACTTATGGGTAATTTAAAAGCAACTAGCTTTTCCATTTTTTCAATTTTTATTATTGTATAACTTTATTCATATTATTCTTGTTACTTCAGACTGAGCGGCGTGGCAAATTTCAGTATGACTCCGAGCTTAGCCGGTAACAGTGCCGATGTGAGCAGCTATTCCTGCATGCTTCCTGGTGCTCCACCCTCAAGAGTTTATGATCCGCTTCACGCGTATCGCTCTTTTGGAGCTGCATCACAAAATACTGGCCATCAAATGTCATCCGGGCCTGTTAACACCGCAGGAAATGTTTCAGCTGGTAAGTTTATTGATCAAAGATCCTTTTCAGTGCTCAATCTAAATCTCATATTCCATATTTCTGTTTCTTTTATTTAATATTTATTATACATGTAGACATGCACCAATATATGCATTGCATAAAGTTAGATTTCGCACATGCCTCCTTAAAAAGGCAAAGATTTCATAAGGAAATGACATCTGAAAGCATTATTGTTTGACATTTATTTTTATTTGATCACCTGTAATTCTGAAAAGCCATTTGAAGTGTAAAACATACATTAGGGGAGTTTTTTATCAAAAATTTTACTAATCATTAAATGACAAGCAATACATCAATCATATGATCATCAGTTGCACTGCTTTTCTTAAGATGCAAATTTAATAATGGAATTCTTTATTATTATTTTTTATTTTTATTAATTTATATCGAACTATTTTTATTCATAAATAACCAACTAAATATTTATTTATTTAGGTTTGATCTCTGCTGGAGTATCAGTTCCCCTACAAGTGCCAGGTCAAGTACTGACAGACATGTCCGGCTGTACTGTGACGCAATATTGGCCTGCTAGATTGCAGTGAATTTTTGTCAAACCTGTACAAGCTACATCTTCAAAACTTGTCATTAATGCAGTGCGTGTTAGACGTGCAAATATGATTGATTGTGAAAGTGTAGGAAAATAGTTTAACGTATCAGCGTTTAACGTACTAAACAAATTTAATACTAAATAAAACAGTTGCAATAGCTTGTAGCTTGAACCTTGTTCACAACGACTGCTATTATAAGGAAAAATGTTTTCAGTCAAAAAATGAATTTTATTCATAAGTCTACATTTCATTATTAGATTAATAATTTTTTGACTAAAATTAGAAAATACTTAATTCAAATATTTTAAAATATTACTTAAATTATAAAAAAAGCATAAAGAATAAGCTGAAAGAAAAAGTGTCGTTTCATTAAAAGCAGATATAAATTAGAACAGAAATTAATTGCAAACAAATATAATGAACCATTTTTGATTTGTGTGAAATGCATTGAAATGCCCGTTATCAAAAGTTCTACACATGCAAAGATTATCTCAGTAAATCTTTTATTTTATTTTTCTGAATATGATGTATATATTATTGTAATAGAAAAACTAAAATTATGATATTTCATGTTTTGTGGGCATTTACGCATTTAAAACCAAGATAAATTCTATGCCTTGTTTGCGTACACAATAAATTCTATCTGCAATATTTAAAAATGCTTTAAGTTACATAATAGAAAAGAACAGAATAATACGTTATGAATAATAAGTGCTTTCTACATTTCCAGAATAATTGTAATTCATGCTATATAAATATAGAAAAAAGAATGTTTCTGAAGTAGTACAAAGTGAAACTTGTTTTCTTTAGATGGAATATTTATATTATGTAAACTTTAAAAACATAAAACTCATAGTGACATTTAAGTCAGAAATTATTCATAATGAAACAGAGTGCTTCAATTTTATGCAAAAATAAGAAACAGAAAAAATATGGCAAATGGAAGCAACTGCACCATAAAAAATTATAAAGCTTTGAAAAAGCAGTTACATTTCATTTTATTCACATTATTTGAGAAATTAATATTTCAAATTTATGTTAAATTTGCTTAAAATGCAATTACGTTACAATCGTTGCAATTAAATACATTATCATTCAAAAATACATTAAAATTAGAGATTGTATGAGTTACACACATAATAAATGCTAAAATGTCAACTATAATTAAATACATTTTTTTGAAATAGCAGACAAACATAATCTTTGCGCAAATACTATAATAAATGAATAAAATAGAATTCTTATAAGAAAGTGAGTTTATCTTCTTATGTAAAAATTTAAAATAATAAGAAATAAAAAAAAATTTTCCGTATCTTTAATTAATGTGTTAAACTTTGCTGCATTACAGTTAATTATAATAGTGGTAACCAAGAATTTACGTTTTTGCGTAATTGACGATTGAATGGTCACTGAATGATCTAATTTCTCTCTGCTTGATTGGTCAAATTTTAGTTAAATGATTTGATGTCAAGTGTGCTGCTCTTTGTTTATTTTATCATTAGTTCATTATACTGTAATAGTTATTGCAAAGTTTTCCAAAGTTCCAGTATTGCTTGTCATTCTTCAAGAACGCTTATGATTTTAAAACAATGATTTTGACCTGCTTCATGCTTAGTTTTAATTTTTATTTCTATTTAGGATTGAATTAATGACTAACTTTAAAATTATTTATGATTATTTAAGGATACCTGTTTATCAATTATATATTCATATGTTATACAGTTGCAATAAGGATGCTGATTAGCGACAACCATAACAAAGATTAGAGGACTAATGTCCCCAAAGCAATGACATCTACACTGATGGTATACATGAAAACACTTGCTAATGTTTTCCAAATGAAATTTTTAGGTGATTTTTTTATCACTTAGAAACTGTTCTTAACTACATAGAAGATTCTCATCGCTTTAATAATTTAAAATTTCTGAGAGTTTGCAAAAGTTTGATTTTCAGGAATGTGCTTCAGCAGGAGGTTCAGCAGCAGCTATAGTGTTTATCATTTTTTAAGTGTTAAGTAGATGTGACACTGAAATCTAACCGTTAGTCTTGCTACCCAGCACGACATGATATAAAAAGCCTACCAAACTGTACACTGATCTCTGGCTACACTCAGAAAATCATATTTTATGAGTTAAAATAAAGCAAGTATAACTTTATATTTTACACAATGTATAACATTTTGTAGTAAACAGGAGTCATCTATGAGAGTATCTGAGTTAAGAGCATTCTACAAAAATTTCATCCTGATGATGTTAGAATTCTCAATTATTAATGCTACAGAATTACTGAAGGCTGGCATGTAGATAGAGTTGTTAGCACCAACGTTCAGAAGTCATGATGAACAGGCCCGTCACTTATAGATTCCATAAACCATAAATCTTTCTGTTATATAATGACTTCTACTATCACTTAATTATTAGACTTCTCAATACTTGCACTATAATGTTCAGTTCAGAATCTGATGTTATTCATGTTTTATGGTTCTAAATTTTATAAAGTTGTTCTTTCTCATAGTTATGCTTACCATTTTATTCTAAATTTATCCATTATGCTTACTATAAACTAACTGATCAAAAATATAAAGCATTTTTATCAATCTGTATTAAACTCAACAAATCTTTTCATAATTTCTGTAGAAGCATTTGTCTGTTATATGTTTAATATACAGTCGGCCCTCAACATTCACGGATTTCAAAATCACCAAAAACATAGATCTGATTTTTATATCCTAGTGTGTATGTATGCTGTGGATCTGCAGATTCGAAGGTTGTCTTTGCTCATGAGGTTCCACATCATAGCAGTAGTGATGACGACAACCAAACTGAAATGCTAAATAATCGCTACTAATGCTAAAATAAAAAAGATAAAAACATTAGGATGAACGGAAAGGAGGCGCTGTGAACAGGAGGTTGGTTTCCGGCAGCATCGGTCCTGGATTCCAGACGCTTGGCCAAGACTGCTCAACTGGACCTGGACCGTACATGTCTGGAAGTGCAGAATGTTCGCTTTCATGCTAGCACAGTCCAACACAGCGTAAAAATAACGCAAAATTGAGTAAATACGTACTGCATGAAGCTACTACAGTCGCAATATTTTTTAAAATAGATGCGCCGGACAGTCCATCCACTTCTGGCAAGTTTGCATGCAAGAACACACCAATGATTTTGACGCTTATGCACACAATCAAAAGAAAAAAAATAAATACGAGATAAATATTTAACACGTAAATCAGTAGACGGTGATATCCCTTGCAGCTTTCAGATAACTGCGTAGGATTATAAAGCATCAGCAAGGTGTATGAACAGAAGAGGCAAGTATTCGCAGTAATTTGACATTCGCGGCTCTGCTGGAACGTACATACTGCGGATGTGAAGGCAGACTGTTTATATTTACTTTTCTAACTTTTTGCAATGGGTTGAAATGTTTCTACGAGTGTACATTCTAGTTAAATTATACTCAGAATATTTTTGTGTAAAATGGTATACAATTCACTCGAATTAATTTCAGTTATATTAATTCTCATTTTATTAGCCATAACAACCCTGTAATTATGCTTGGTTGATGTATTATTATGTCGTAATTATTTTCAAACTTCAAAACATTTTAACCAAAGCAAAACATTTTTTAAGACTGAAATGCATTGCTATTTCTGACTATTTTAAATTATTATAATATTTATTACTTATATTTAATAAATTTAATTATATTATTATAATATTCTAAACATCTCACTGTAAATCTTGTAATCAGTATACATATGCATCCCACATTTGGAAATATATACACAGAGATACAAAATACAAGAAAGTTTTAAGATTTAGTCCGGATTATCTTTTTACGTATAATTAAAGATTAGAAGTTATCTAACACATTTTGAGTACTTCAGAGGCTGTTTTCTTATAGAATTTCTAAAACGTTTCTGAAAATTTTCAAAAATTTTAATGTAGTAAAAATTAAGGTGTGTTATTTTCCAATGACCAGCTTTTTAAATTTTCTAAAATAAGAAAAATTTTCAAGGTAAAAAATATTAATTTGTAACTTTGTATTTTTTGCTAAAATGGAGAAACGCTTTAATTTATAATAAAAAGAATTTTGCATAATTTCATTAATCATTTCTGAAATAACTGATTTAAATTTAATTTCTTTCAACTGCATAAACTAAGATGTGACACTCATTCCAGACTAAAATAACTAAACAGCAGTATTCATTTTTAATTTAAATACTTTTTAATTCTAAAACAAACAGATGCAATTTTAACACTTTATATCACCTTGGCTTAATATCATATAAATGGGATGCAACGCAAACTATTGAAAATTAAAATTTAAACGTCTAAGTACTCAAACTATTTTTAAATAAATACAGAAATAACCTAACAATGCTAAAATTGCAATATGTTTTATTTCAAATTTCCTTAAATTCAATTTTCATATTTTAAGTAAAAAATTAGGCCGCAAGATATATAGCATGCTCATTAGTAAACCTTAATATACTTATTAATGCTATATGCTGTTTAATTGTTCAATTGTATTGCATTCACATAGTTCAAGTCAAGATGAAAATACTAATTTTTAGCAAAATAATTTAAAGTCATTTAGTTCAGGTTATTACTTAAGTGATTCTTTGTATCATTTTATAGTGTATACATTCACAATTTACTGTTTATCAGAGGATTTAATGAAAAGACAGATTAAAATGCAACATTTGCATTCTCAATGAATATATAAATAATATATTTGAAAAGATAAACTTTTTTCAAGAATCTCAAATATATAAAGCAAATTTACATTAAAATTAAAATGAATAAATAAAGAAGTATTTTCATATTAAGGTAAAGCAAAATGAAATAAAATTTCATTAGATCACTATATTACATAGAAATCCCTCTAATTACTGTCATAACATAAAATCTAAAAGATTACAGTCACTGCTTGTATAATAAATAAAAACAATTTTCAACATTTTTAGCAATTTGACGCTTCTCACATTTCTGAAAATGTAACATAGAAATTTATTGTTTGAAGATTCAAAAGTAATTCCTTTAAAACTAAAAAGAAATAAGAATTATTTATGAATCATTTTTATGCAAATGAAAGCGATTACTGAAGGTGAAAGAAAACAAAAGAAACCTGATTTATTTTATCCTGCATTTCATCTTCTGTCTAGATTTGTTGTAGAGCTGATTGTTTTGTATTGGTATGCTTGAAGAGATTTAAATTAAAAGTTTTTTAAAGATGATTAGAAATATATAATGTTTTTTGTACATTACATTCATAATAAAAAATTTTTATTTCATTTCAACTTCTGATTCCTGAAAATCATTTTTGCTGTAGTCGTTAATGATAATAACATCTTTTGTACGTTCCGTCGCTTGCTAATAATAATAAATTGAAATTATTTGTGCAGCTAAAGCTGTTTGGCATATGGGAACAAATATGGAGGATTAAATATGACTGCTCTGTTGGTGTAAATTCTGTGTAACAAATGAGAAAATTGTTTGTTAATTTACAGAATATGAGTATTCAGAAAAGAATTGTATTTGCAGCATTTTCTTCAATGTTCATATTTTAAAGTTTCACAAGCTGTACTTGCATGGTATCACTATTACAGGCTAGATATTTCTGCAGTAGCTGTAAGAAAAGAAAATGGTGGAATAACCTACTGACTTTACCTGGAATGGAAATGACGCCTTGGTAGCATTAACCCTTTCTAGCCTTCGCATCTGGTACGCCAAGGTGATGATATTGTTTCTTGGTTTCAGCCGGTCACCAGCTATTCATCTTTAATGATTCTCTTTCTCTAGTTTTCTGATGTTTACTAATCACAGTAGCATTAACAACATTTATTGTATAACAGTGATTATGGTTTCTAAGGTATACTGAGTTCATTAACCCTCTAGTCGATCCCTTATATCTTGTTCTGTTTTGGCTGAATGCCAAAATTTTGGCAGCTTTTGTTTTTCATATCTTCCTAGAAATGGTCACAGAATTTTCTTGTCATTTGGCGCGATCATATTTGCCACTGGTGTTGAGAAGTTGCCTCTCATACATTTTCCTCATTTATTTAATTTTCTCTCAAACTGACCAGTCGCTATAGTTTATTTCTTGGCTACGTGTTTTTTCCTTGATTGTGACAGATAATAATTGGCTCTTTTGTGCATTATTTAATGCGAATTTGGACCTAAGTTTAGTATCATTTCCCTTATTTTGTGCAAATTTTCCACTATTTAGTGTAAAATGTCACAAAAGTTTAGAAATGTCACTCACAGAATCTGTTCTTGTGAACAAAAGCAAATGCCATTTACGAACTCTGAAAATAAAGGACCATTTTCACGTTCACAACAGATGAGCGTCAGCTGCTATATAGATAAAACCAAACATTTGCAGCTTAAATTAAATCAGAATTTCCACCTGCAAGAAGAAAAAGCACAGTGCAAAAACAACAATGTATATAATATTACTGGAAAAAGCTGAAAAAATTTGGTCTAACATCAATAAATGTGCATTAACGATGATGAGTCAATCAGACCCCACGCCACCACTCAAGGGTGTCAATAAAACTGAAGTAATGGACTTCTGCATGGCTTCAGCAGCTGCAACATAAAAATGAAAAATGGTTCATCTGCAGCAAATTTGAAAATATTTCTTAATTTACAGCAGTAGTCTTCAACAAAATTGAATCAGCTGCAGTACAGCAATGACAGTGAAAGTAATAATGTTTCAAAGATAAGAAGTCGTTAACTTTAATATGACAGAATTAGTTTAAGCAACAGTTGTAATAGCAGCAGTCAGTACTGCATTGAAAATTTCAAATTAACCAAAGTAATGGACTTCTGTATGGTTGAATTTCAGAATGAGTGCAGCCAAAAATAAAAAAATAAGGTGCAGCTACATACGTAAGTGCTTTGGTTTTACATTTGCGTTTGCATTGGCTTACTACGTTCTATTCTGCTTTTTTGAGCTAGTGAGACTTGCAATAATGAAGAATGACTTTCTACAGCAGTGGTTCTCAACTCCTGTAAACGCACGCCCCCCTCCTTAATGAAAGTTGTGCAGTTCATGCCCCCCCCCCTAAAAAAAGTATTCCTGTATGTATTCTGTGTACGAAAAGCAAATTTTTGCTTCATGGTTGCATCAAGCCAACCTAGTTTCTACAGTAAAACATTCCTGAATGATTCACAATAAAATTTTAATGAGAGTACTGACAATGTTATTTGTGACGATGTTGTATATTCTTGGGGCAGTGGGTGATAAGGTACATTGTAAATGCGTATGAAGTGCCATAAGTGCTGAGAATCCCGTTTCACAAAGGTACGAACTAAGATAACCAGGAAGAAAAGTTGGCAAAAATTTAGCCTGAAGTAGACTAAACTGAATTTCTAACACCTATGCAGGACTAAAAATTCTAACTTCTCACGCCCCCCCCCCTGGAACCTTCCCACGTCCCCCTAGGGGGGCGCGCCCCCAGGTTGAGAACCACTGTTCTACAGTGTTCACTACTTGAGTAATATAAAGCAGATTTGGGTTCTGAACTAAAATAATACAATAAAAGGACATCCATAATCATTTTTTAAAATTTAGCATTTTTCCTTTACTGACATTTCATTTATAATGGTAAATTATTTTTTTTGCTTGCACTTAAAAATTATTTAAAACATAAAATGTAGTTTTTGTAATTATGTCTGTGTGTAATGTTTTTCAGATTTCAATTTTAAAACACTTTCTAAATACATTTATACACTTAATTTAAATAACTGCTTTAAATCATCATATTATTATAACATTATGATCATAAAAATAGTCATAAATGTACACTTTGTTAGTGTTTAAAGCAACCCATTTTGGTAATAAAGTACCTTTCTTTGACAAATGAAGCTTCTAATTATGATAATTGCTCTGTTGATTTTATGTAACTATGACAGCATTTGCTGTTTCTGATAATACAGTAGTTGGATGTTTTTTCACAGTTATTTGCTCTGATTCATTTATTATAAAGATTTAATTCACTTTTGGCAGTTTTTTCTTAATTTTAAATGCTTTGCCACTTAATATAATTCACCAATAAAAAAATTGGGCAAACTTATTTTGTCCCATCGATATTTACTTTTATTGTTATTATATTATTTCACTTTTTGAATGAAGAAATTGAATTCAGATATTTTCCTGGTTAAATTATATTTTATATTGATTATATTGAGTAAATATGATCGCAACATGACAGCACATCAACAATCTCAAAGTAAAGAAGAATGTTATTAAAATTATTAATCATCAATGAATATACCTTTTTTTTATATGTATCATTTTTTCTATAACTATTTTTTTATTTTATAAAATATGTTTTATTAACAATTAAAGCTTACTGTAAAAATGGCAGAAATTCCATAGATTTTGAATCGTTACCATGGCAACCAAATCAACTTAAATTATAGCCATGAATTCAGATAGTCTCCTATCAAATACTGGGCTTTTGTTTGATGAATTCAAACTGGATGTTGTGTTTTGCAAGCCAAAAATTATGCCATTAAAATCCATGACATTAATCAAGCTGGAAAAACTGCAAAAACAAATTGAAGAAAAGTTGAAAATGACCGAAAACCAAGATCATGAGAATCATTCAAGCAATGGAACTATGGACCCGAACCGAAAACTAAATGTTGACATATGGAAAGCAAGTGAAGATTAAACTCTTTTATTAATCATCAATTCAGCAATTGTTGCAAATGTAGGCAACATCAAGCATATTTATTTCAGTAAACTTCTATGTTACAGAGCATTCTGTACTATATATATATATATATATAGATATATATATATATGTATATATTATTAAAACGTTATTCATTTTGCGTTTAATGTGTTATTAAATTCCAATATCCTATATGCGTTACATAATTAGCAGTTTCCCAACAAGTGCTTCGGCAGAAACAATTTTCTCAAGCACTGGTAAGGCGGAGACTATTTTTTTTCATTTCCACTTTTTTCTTCTGTATTCTAAAAATAATTCTTTTAGAAAATAACTTAATAGAATTAACACGACACATACAGCTGTAGGATAGTAAAACGTCTGAATATCGTCTTCTCCCAGCTCATTAATTGCTTTGCAAATGTATAGTCCAGCCAATTTCCAATTTCCTCTTTTTATTAGTAAATCTCCACTTTTCAGAATCTGCGAACAAAATTAATCAACAAAAAAACTTAAGTTTAACAAACTGATATGACCAAAAAATAAATGTTAACTAATATTAAACAGACAGTACTGTAAATAACATTACAATACTACCTGAAATTGATTATCATTGATTATACGCTTTCCATCTCCTGTAAACCACTGAATCTCTGGCATCGGATTTCCTTTAGCGCGACAAAACAATTGTACACTAGCATCTTCCATTTCAATACGAAAATCTGTCCACATGTATATTTTTGGAGGTACTTCACCGTCACTGCTGCACATTGAATTCTGCGGAGTATCTGAAAGTTGCCTTTTCATTGCTATTTACAAGTAGCAAGCAAAACAGAGTGAAATCTAACATAACCCTTTAGACATCATATTAAAATGACATTCTTACTTTCTTTTACTGCAATTACTGCCTTAGCACTGACTTCTGTGATTCCATTATTGGCTACACATTCATAAATTCCGGCTTGATCAACAGTAATGCAGTCAATTTCAAGCTGACCAGCTGTATTTGAACTCTGCAATGTTCTTTGACCGATGTTCATAAACAGCTCCATTTCTGGACGATCTTTTTCTAATTTGCCTTGTGGCAAATATTCACCATTGAATTTCCAGTAGATTACCGGTGTTGGAACACCATGGGCTGCGCAGTGTAAACTGACCGGAGTACCTTCCACGGTAAGAACGCTGTTTGGTAACAATGATATGTGTATACTAGGCTGCTCGAGAAGCTTTACTGAAACCGTGATAAAATATCTTTAAAAAGTAATGACGGTTGAAAGCAAAAAATATCGCTTTACCCGGTTGAATTGGTGTTATTGAATCATAAGGAGCTTTCCCGTGAAGCAGTTTCTAAAACCAGCAACAATTAGCAATGATTTGACAAATAATTTTTCAAAAAATGATAAATTTTATACATGCATAAATATATTTTTTTTTCATTACTAATACTTTCATTATTACTAAAACCAGTGTCGATGATTTTTATCCATATATTCTGGTAAAAAGTATTTCACAAACAACATAAGATAAAAACAATTTGAAAACATTTTCAAAAGCAAATCAATTATATGCATTGACTTTGATGAGTAATAAAAATAAAATGCAAACATTTCTAATAATTATTGCAGCGTTTTCTAAAATATCATAAAACAGACATTTTAATACATTTCACATGACTCATCGTAATATTATTACATCAGGTATTTTCAGTGGCATGTATGAAATTTAATCAACTGATGACGTCCTTAAATAAATGCGAGTTAATTGCATTAATGAAAAGTTGAATTGCCCACGGCTTTTCATTATGATGAAATAATAATCAATACTTTCCAATTTCGATATGACCATGGTTGAAACAAACGAGAGGTGGCAAAATTAAGCCACAATTTAATCAAATCCAGAGCTCAAAACAAAATTGAATTTTCTCCGCCCCCATTTCCCCGTTTACACACTAGTTGCAAACTGTTCTCAAGGCAACATTCTGTATTATTAATATCAAGTAAAGCAGTCAGAACTGTTTTAACTTGCAAAGGTATTATATAATGATGAATGACATTTTCGTTGTTCCGTAATTTGATTAATTTTTAACTTTTGCAAACTAATAAAAGTGTTCACATAAGTGTGACTGAATATATTATCTACCATTTAATACACACTATTTTTGTGCAATTACGTCAACAGGAAAAAAAGAATTGTTAAAAGTTTGTTAAATTTTAAATTGTCAGTATAATTTCTATCAAGTCAGAAAAGTTGCTTTGCAAAATCATAGCTTCAAACAATAAAAATACTGTTCCCCTCAGATGAATATAAAATAACTGACAATGTTCCTTTCCTTTTTTCGATTAACTAATAAATGATGAATGTTGAAATGAACTTTAAGAATTAATAATTTCACTTTATCATCTCTCACACGGTCCACAACAACGTTGCGTCTTTCAACAACGAACAGCTGCTCAAAGTTCGACAAAGAAAAATTATTCTTCAAAATGCAAAAAGCTATCCAGCAACTACATTTCAGTGATGATGTACCTTTTTCATCGTTGAAATTTTGCACCAGCAGTGATTGCCGGTGAAATGTTGAAAGCAAAGGGATAATTTTGCAGAACAGTAGCAAATTTTGAATTTTTTTACGAGCACTTTTATTATAGTACCTTCCCAACTGAATTGACTATTCAAAAATAGTCATTATCATAGAGCAAAAGAACATGTGTCAGCAATTCATTTTCCTGCCGGCATTAATATATATCAGTTCTTTTAAAGTTCATCTTCAAAATCAAATGCTTCTCTGAAATCAGTTCTAAATTTAGTTTCAACATTTCACAAATTCAGGAAATCGTAAATTCAACATCAAAAGGCAAAGTTAAAAATAGAGACTTTCAAAACACATCCTAACTAAGATCACTGCACGCTTCGCCGATTGTCATGCTCAATTAAAAAAAAATATTTGACACGACCGGCACTTAAAAGATTTGCAAATGATTGAATATCATTTTATTGATTTGAACAGGAACGTTTTTCCAGATGATGCAATGTCAATTTCAAGGCAATCTTTGCAGATGTCGGCCACTTCTTAAACATCGCTTTCAATTTTACGACCACAGAAGTGTTTCCGCTTTGTCAAGAATTGCTCATCTGTTGGGTTGTTTTCATTTTTCAAAAAGAATACCAGATTGTCGACGAAATAATGTGTGTCAACTTGCATATAATAATAATTTGCTAGCTGCACTTTTGCTAGGTCAGCAGTATTGAATGCAGATGAAAGAAGCAGAAACAGAAAATTTTCACTGATTCTTTTCTGTTCGTGGAAAATTTGAATTCCACCCAAAAGCATTCTTCCCAATATACAATTTTACCTAATCTATCCCCATCAGAGTTTACTTTACTGCAAAATTCAAAACATTGCAATCTTTCATTTTCGATTTAAAATTTTGCAAACGCTGAAAAGAATTTAAAAAGTTTTCAAACTTACTTTCAAATAAGTTAAAGATGACCCGTTGATGTCATGCGATATAGAAATTAGCAGAAGAATAAATAAAGCAAACATGAGCTGCAGAGTTTGTATTTGAGTTCGAGTATTTTTCGTTTTTCTCTTTTCTTTGCTATCGCTGCTGCTGTTTCTCTGTTATTGTTGTACTGCTCTTGTGCTGCTGCTGTTGTCAACGGTTATTATTCTTATCAGTACTGCTATTGAAGATGTTTGGTCTGAGCTACGGCCTTGCAAACGTGGTCGCAGCTGAGAAAAACCTGGGATGATAGCAGGAAAACAAAGAGTGGATGCAAATAAATAGTCAACAGAAAGCGGCTGTGTTAACTTGGACCTGATCTGATCAGAAGGTAAGCTACCTTGCAGAACTATGAACTAGTTGGAAAATGAAACCTGAATCATTCAACGTCTGCATTTGAACCACTGCATGGAGACAATTCAGAATCTGATTGGCTGACAAAACGACCACGCCAAAAGTGATTTGATAATCATACCTCCAATCAAACGATGGTGCATATTGTGCTAGCGTCCTAGTGATCTCATGTTAACAAGGCGTGGTATGATGCCCCCTGCTATAAATGGAATGCAGAGGCCGACAAAGGAAGAAAAATCCAAACAAAGCAAACAGTAGGAGGTCATTACATGTGCAACGAGACAGTCTGCAAATATGATAAAGTGACCAAAAACAATTGTCTCATTTATAGATGAGCCAAATTGGGCAGACAAAAGTTAGCCACGCTATAAGGATAACCAATGTAATCAAGTTAACTGTTGCAAAGGTTAAGTGCTTCTCTTACATCAACCACGGCTATTGAATGATAATTCTTAAAGCTTGCTTCGCTCATTTTCTACATCAGGAATGTCTGGTCTTGTATAAACGCACAACACAAAGGTACATAAGTTTTGGCTAGACGTCTGTCTGCCACGTAATCTGGCTAGCCAGGGCGTCTATTACAAAAACATGTCTGAGTTGACATGTCGAAAGAATATTTTTCATTCGCTGGATTCTTTTAGCATAAAGCCTACATATATCTAAGTTTTTACATGTATTGAAAGTAACGCTGATATTTATTTAACCTCACAGAAACTCAAGCAGATGCAAAATTAAAAATTTTAGGATTTACAATTCAGTTTATTACTTTCAAAAGGCAAAAGTCACATTTATCAGAAAGATAAGCGCATACAAAACGTAACTGACATCTTTAAATTAAATAATTAATCTTTACCATAATAGTCGTAATTACCAAATCAACTTCAATAACATAAACGTAGCAATGCAAATTATTTATGTAAAAGTAACGTTGAAAGTTTGCATCATTTGGCGTCAAACTAGCTTTCAAATGCATCTAAATTTTTAACATTTTCACTTCATTTAAAGGGTGTGCCAATGCAATGAAATCATAATTATGCTGTTCATCTAAAGATATATTTAAAATACTGCTTTAAATCCACTTCCTTTTTATTTATATAATAGAAAATTTTTAAAAGGATCACGACGCATCCTAAAATGTATATTAATAATTACGTATGCAAATTTTCTTAAATTTTATAGAGAGTAAGATGAATGGCTGAAATATAAATTTTTTCAAAATAGTAATTGCCTTTTTGACTATGTAAATTAACACATTCAAAAAACTAAAAATGACAGTATATCAAAAGTGATAAGTATCATGCATAAATGAAATGCACAAATTGACATAAAACTTGCATTATTTTGTTAATATGGAAATTATCAAGGGATTATTCAGTCTGATTTTATCAAACCCCTGAAGATTTGCAAAGCAATCAATTAGAGAAGTCACATATTTCCTCATCCATTATTAAGATTTTCAGCTGAGATTTGAATAATCTTAAATCTTAATTCTCTTGAAATTGAAAAGGCATTTAGAATGCCACAGTTACGTTACAATGACGTTACAATACTTAGGAATTTTATTACATTATCTGCAAGAAATACAAAAGTTTTATAAATTAAATTTCGCTTATGCAAACAATTTAGATGAAATGTGATGATTAACAAAGCTAGAAATATGTGAAAGCCATTAAAGAGCATGATATAAAGTAACTGTAATACTGAGTGAACATTTAAGATTAAAATGATGCTTTTGAAAAAAAATTATGCAAGAAAAAATGTTTTCATAATATAATAGTCTTTTTAAACGCTTAAAATAATAAATAATAATTATATAATTAAATTTCCAATTAATTATTCTGATAAGTGAATCAACATTACGCTTAATTAATTAATATCACAATTATAAATTTTAAAATATATTTATATATGTTAAATTAACAGCAACTTTGAATTAAAGCATTTTTACTTTCAGTACATTCCACGCTGAAAATATTTAATATATAAGAGATAAATTGCAAAAAAATCGTTGAAATGGGGTGCTTTAAATTTTCATCAGATACCATTTAAATATGCCTTTTTGAAATAAGACAAAAACTTGACAAATGCGCTGCTGAGAGACACTCAAAAGTCTTTGATAAAATATAATGCTAAATATGACAACATTTAGGAAGAGGAAAGGAAGGTTAAATAAATAAAATTTCCATTTACACAGTTGTCAATCCCTAAAGCTGCTTTTTTAAAATTTATAAACCGCCTACAGTGACCTTTACTAGGTAGTTGTATTACAATACAGACTGATTGTCTGAGTAGGGATGCATAAACGTCCTTGTATCCCTGTCCATGCTATAGCTGAACTTCCGGTAATTGGAAAACTCAGAGGCGTGAAGGTTGCAGAACAAGAGAAAGCTAAATAATTTCCAATTTTACACATTCATTGAGTGCTTAAAAATTAAGCTTAAAATTTATACAAAAATCAGAAATATGCTATTAAAAAAATTATCGCTTAAATGAAAGTGAAAACAAACTATAAATTTGACATAGCTTATAATTTTATAAAATATAATTAAATATATAAATTAAATAAATAAATAAATAAATATATATATATATATATATATATAAATTAGATAAATTAAATATAAATTTTTATAAAATATAATATAATATAATATAATATAATATAATATAATATAATATACTTTCATTAATTTGCCATTTACAGAAGGCCAAATGCTCATAATATGTTAACTAAATGAAAGTACGCTGCGTTTACATGCATTAACTTCAAATAAAATTCTGAAATGTTATTTGTGATCATTATACCTGTGCAATAAACATTAAAAATGAATAACCATATCCTCTTAGTTATCAGATTATACTAAACTGTTTAGTTGCAGCTAGTCCATCAAGACCACAAATTTTAATTAATCACCACCCGTGCATTCAAAGCATAATAACTTTTTCATTTCATACAACCATTGATTACATTATAAATAAAAATTGCACTTTCTTCATTTTCACAAAAAATAAATTCAGCGTGTCGAACATCATTCTGTTGAAATTTACTGGAAATAAAATATTTTAAACTGTAATTACAATGAAAATATAAGGTACAGTGACAGATAAAAAGGAATAGAAAATTATTGCTTCATGTTTTGGTTAATTAAAATTTATTTATTAAAAGACACGCATTAAACTCATTAAAATTAATGCAACCAAAAACATAAAAATTAAAAAATAATGAAGCTGTATTTTGAAAATTCACCATTGAGTATGTTTAAGTGTGTAAGAATTAAATGAATTAGCAGATGAAAATTGTAGAAATTTGTACAATTCTAAACATAGAATTGCAATATTCATGGAATTATGATGCGATAATAATATAAATTCAATATTAATGTCAGAAAAAGCAATATTTAAATGAAGAAAATTATTTTTGACATCATTATAAAATTGATTTATTAAACAAAGATTTTATCAATACAGTCCAAAAGTACAGCAATAACCGCGTAGCAGATAATCCTGGAACTCATAAAAATTATTTCAATGAATCCAGTCCAATTTCAATTAGTTTCAAGCACACGTTAGAGGACTGTTTTTATAAAGTTTACTTTTTCCTTTAATTTAAAAAATAGAACTTTTTTCTGAAGAATTCAGATGCTGAAAGCCGTTTATGAGAAACGAAATTTCATGTTTATCATAAGCTGGCATATTAAAATCTTTAAACATGTAAAAAAGTTTCATTAGAAGTAAAACTATATTAAATAAAACTTTTCAAAATCGATTAACATTTTATTTCAGAGTAGAACTTGTTATCAAATTATTTATTTATTATTACATAATTTCATTTCTTGTATAAAAAATTCTTTTAATTTAGGAGGAAGAAAATCTCTTTTTTTGTAAGCTGCATTTTATTTGTAGAACTTTCCTCTATAATTCGTTGACAATTTTCTCCAATAATTTATATGCGATCCTTCCTTTTCCTTTTTCAAATAATTCTCTTTCAAATAATAAAAATTATAATTCAGATATTAATAATAATTCAAAAATTGTTAAACAGAATCAATTAAGTAGAATAGTGGAATTGTCAGATAAAAATTTCTAATAAAGTGCAATGCATTTGAACAAATATTTATAATGCATGCATTTATTTGGACATTTGCATTGTTGGCATGCATGTGCAAATTTTAAAACTGAACTGAACTCAAAATGATGAAATAATCAACAAAACAGCATATCCATTATTCACAATGCATATAAAATATATCCTAAATATTCAAAATGTAGAATTGAAAAAAAATTTAAAAAGATAATCTTGAAATGATAAAATTGTCTATATTCGATTCTTTACTAGCAATTTGAAAAGTTTTGAAAAGACGTCAGCACCCAGTTACAGACATTCAAAATGCAATTAAAAATTTTTTTAACAGCTGGTCATTCAACTTAAAAAACTTCCAACTCTATAAAACACTTTATGCATAAAAGATACGAAGAAAAAGGTCACATTGGATATCAATTTATCAAACTGATTTATTTTCACTAACTGTAAAATGAAACCCTCAATTTGATCGTATTTATAAGTGATAATAAAGTAAATGCCAATATATATGCAAAAAGTCATTTAATAACTAGAAATCTGCTAGGATGTCTAAACTTTTGCTAAACTTAAAATGTGTCCACCTGTAGCACAATCACATGTGAGATGCAGCAGTATGAAATACAAATAATGATGATATTTTAATACAGAACCTTTGAACTGCTTCACATGTCATGCATATATATCAATACAAAACTGCTTGCGTCAAATCATGCATAAGTATGACCATTTAAGCTAGTTTCAAATGAATTGTCACATCTGTTTTAGTAACAATATAAACATTTTGAAATCAAACCTTAAACTCAACGCATTTTTAAATCTGTAATTTGTAACGCAATTACATTTCTTTGTCTAAATTTAATAGAACACCTTTTAATAAATGTACAAGCTATTATCAGGAGCTTATTACACTTATCATAATTGCATAATTTGCAAAGGGCTTATTCTTATATTTATAGAACAGACAATGTGAAAAATGGTCTCATTTGCATGTCCAAACCAGATGTTCAAAATCAATAACATCGTGCCCAATTTAAACATAAAATGTAAAGAAACATAATTAAGTAAGAAACATATTAACCTTTTGCAAACCTTAATGAGCTTTTTAACGACATGTAAAAAATAAGTTAATAAATATTTTATAAATATATTACCAGACACTATTTCAGTTTTGGCATTTATTTTAACCGCAAAAAATCAATTTGAATTTAGAAAGACATGAATAATCATCAATACTTACTTTTATTGCATTAAAACAAATAAAACAGTATAACTGATTAAAAAAGATTGCCCGAAAAGCATTACAAAAGGGATTTTCAATCATGATTCATTTAACTGCAGACTTTCATTTCAAATTGTTGCAGAAAATATATGGCCAACAATTTCACCACTACGTTGTCTGAAACTGCTTTCACATAAAATTACACTAGAAACGCACCTCTCATTAAATGAAACCTCCCAAAAAGATATACGTTATTTTATGTAAAAAATACTCTTTAATAAGCAATAATCTTTCAAATCCATCTTCATAAATATTCTGCAATACTTCTAAAGCACTACAAATTGTATCATTCACTTTAGAACTGTTTTGCTTGCTTTTTCAGACAAGTACATCATGGAGATGTTTTATAAAATTTTCAGCTGAATACATTATATTATAAAATCACAGAAAATTTTTATACTTTTATAATTTCACATCTATCATTATTTAAAAGAGTTTTTCGATAGAAAATTAATGTAAAATTATATTTCAGTATCAGCAATCTATTCACCACTTCAAAATTACAACATTCACCATTTTATAAGCAACGAGAAAGATAATCTTATTCCACTGAAACATTTACATAATTATTTTAAAAATGAGAAAAAAAAATAATTTTTTATTTAGCATGACCTAAAATAAATAACATCTAAAAAGCAGAACAGTTATACATATTGTCAACTTGACTATTGTGAGTCAAATTTCATTTTAAAATTCAAAAATATCAGAATTACAAAACATCATCTCGATTCATATGGGATATAAAATAACAAATAACTACTAAGAGAAATATTGCAACAAAAGTTAATATTTCACTTTCAAAAAACAAACCATGCAATAAATCTAAAACTCTTATAATTTGAAAAATATTTAAGATAATTTCTTAGTGTATTTCAATCAGTGTAATAAAAGTGAAACTCTATTAAATGCCCAAATATATTTCAAAATTACAAACAAGTCACTTCAAAAATAAAAAACACTTTCTTAATTTGTACAGATGCTATAAAAATCCTAAAATTTTATAACAAGTCTATGCTAATTTTCCATCTACGTCACATCTTATTTTTATGTAGTTGAAATTTTTGCTTTTGGAATTCATGTTCATGAATTCTATTCAACAATTATTAATTTGTAAAAAATTATAACAAAATATTCTTCTACAAATATATTGCGCAGAATTATTTTACATTTTTGACCTTATCATTTTTATAACAACAACTGGTCAATGCAGTTTTATAGACGCAAGTAACTTTATAATTGTTCTGAAAAGCATAAAATTAATAAAAATCAGTAAGAACAAATTCAGAAAAAAATGAAAACAATTCAACAGAGTGCAATTTGATCGATTACAATTACGCTGCCTGATTTGTAATGAAGATTTCCTGAAACTCTAAAAATATTTGATATTCATTACTTGTTGCTACAATCTTCAATAAAAGAAATTTGAATTTAAAAATTTATCAAATCAATCAAACCAAAAAAAAAAACTAATATAAATTCTTTATAAATATATTTGAAAAATAATTTAAATAAATAAGTAAATAATTAAACTGATTTTTCGATGCACTCATGTACTTTATTAGTGCAATCTAAAACTACTTCGTTCTTACACTATTCATACCAAAATTTTAATTTAAAGTAAAAATAAATCATTTTTCCAATACAACAACACAATACATTATGGTTAATTAAATGACAAATACAAGCAAAAATGATGCAATCTTTGAACAATGCATTTCAGAATTTTAAATTTAGTATAATTACTTTTAAAAGACTGTGAAAATTGCAAGCAATCATTAAAGTTATTCTAAGCACTGTTAAAACTGGAAAAAAGAAAAAAGGCGCTGTGAAACATGACAAAGAAATCAATATTGGTTGAAATTTACTATTAAAATATTAGCTAGAATCCAAATCAAATGCGCAACTATTTCAATATTATACATAATTCTTATAATTTTCTCTACTCATCTTCAGCATTCAAATTAATTTCAAAAAATCTTGAAATATTAAACGCTACTGGAAATGAAATCCCCTAAAGGTATTCAAAATTCGACATTAAATTACGCACGAAATCATTAAAATTTTCGAGATGAAATTCAGCAGATAATGTTAAATTTTCTAGTTTTCAATTTTCAAACAACAAGAGTAAAAAAATATTTGTATTTCAATAATTACTTTTAAAAGTTGCACTATGCTTTCAGCTTCCTCTTAGAAATATTAATTCAAATCAAGGTTCGCTATGTGCAACAAAAATCTTATCACGAACTACTAAACGCATGCATGCACTCCTAATTCTTATCAATTCTGAGCACTTTAACATTTGGTATGAAAGAACCTGAAATTTTAATATAAAATAATGATAATACAAAACAAAACAAAACAAAATATAATTTTAATTTTGGAAGCTTTCATAACGCTTTCGTTCATAAAATGCAGTATAGCAGAGAAACTATAACAATGAACAATGAAAAACATGTTACAGCATAATTCAAAATTCAATTAATTAATTGCAATGTCCAGCGTTTTCAGTTTATCGGGCGAAGTAGCAAAATGTTCATCTAAAATTATCAATTTAAACTATTCTAAAATTAAAGACACTGCAATAACCTTCATATTGTCAGATGCAACTGTTCCAATGGGCACAATTCTGCCATCTACTAAAGGTACAAATGTACCACTACCTTTTTCAGAATTCTCTGCCTGAAGCAACTATTTATACTTTAATGTAATACGTCTGCTTTTGATAAAAAAAATTAATATAAGATTCATTATCTATAAAGTTCTTCAAAACATACTTAAGAAATGCAAACAAAAAAAAACAAATAGTAAACGGGCTACACTGATTTATTATTCACATATCATTTAAATTTACTTAAAATTATGTTATTAATTAATAAATTAAAACAATCAGATTGACTAAAATTTCTCATCGTACCTGCATCCCGTAAAAAATACGAAAACGACGTGCTAAAAGCGCATGAATAAGACGACGTGTAACGTTAAACAGTACAGTGATTACTTTCTGTTATCAAAGGATGTCTCGCATTTTCCACTTCTGTTACTGATATGAGTCTGCTGATAATGTCCGGCAAACTATCTTCAAAGCTTTTCCAATTTGGTAGTAATTTTCTAAATAACTTAAAATCTGTGCAAAAGCTGGAAATTTTCAATTATAAATATTAATGTGTAATTGTTAAATTAGCAGCTAAAGAATTCTTATGATCAGTAAGTTAAACCTGAAATAATCATAATTTTGAATCAGTGATTCAATTTCATTCGTTATTTGACAATGAAAAACTGAAAATTGAAAAACAGATTTACCATACATATATATATAATATAATACCTACCTTCCCTGAGAACCACGAATAAAAATTTTCAAGTAATAACCTTCAACAAGTTTATTCCGCATAGCGGGATCTTCAATTTGAATAACAACAGTCATTTTCCCTGGTTCGCAAGTAGCACTTAAAATGCTGTGCCATTCGCGAATGTAATCTATCACAGATGGACAACACGATTTCTGAAAATATAAAAGAACAAAGTAAGTAAAATTTAACGCTAAACAATCAATGCAAACATCGGTTACATAAGACGGATAATTGCAGAACTTCACCATTTCAAAAGATTCTTGTGGATAAACTTCACGATAAAACAAAATCTGATGTACAAACCATTCAAAAAAATCTGCGATTGCATGAGGAAGCTCTGTAAATTTTTCAAATGTAAACAAAAAATCCCTTCCATTACTTATTATTACCTTCAAAATCTTCAGTTTGCATCGACATCTGTTCTAAAATATTTGAACTATTTCAGCAACAAAATCTACTTCAGTAAAATTTAAATATTGGAATATTAAAAGTACTACTTTGGAAAGTATTGAACAACAAGTACTTCCTCAATAACGCACAATACTAAAAATAATTATAATAGCATTTATTAAACAGGTTTGTAATTAAAAAATATACAAACAAAACATATGAAAACAATATCGTTGAGAGGTACAGAATTCATTAACAATTTTCAAATACGTTATGTGAGCACTTTCCACTAAAACATTTTCATTGTCATTATTCATTTCAAAATGAGTAATTAATTATACCGTAAATTAATCAAAATCTGGAATGTCTTGAAATGAATAACCTTTGTATCCTTTGAAAGCATAATAGGCTATGCGTAGATGATACAAACCGGGTATAAACATTAACAATCCCAATATGAGAACAGGCCAAGTACGATCATTATACTAAAAATAAATTATATATGCAGTAATATATATAATAAAATACAGTTTGAATATAAATTACATTTTCATGTAAAACAATATTGACATGCTTGCTCACCTTAGGATCACAAAATCCAGCTAATAACAGTGCACCAATTATGATAAGAATTGTTCCAAAAACAAATAACAGTGTTGCCAATATTATTGCCTTCCACGGAATGGGATGCGGTGGGATTTGAAACTGAATAAAATCAAAAACGAAATTACAACATAAATCTTAATAAAGCAATAATGTTAATAAAATCACAATCATAAACAATTGTAAAAACTCAAGATACATAATACACTGAATTACAATATTGAACCTACAAAAATTAAAATTAAGAAATATATCTAATAAAAGCACAAAAAACTATGACCGTGCAGTCAATGCTAAATACCACTATTTCAGCTTACCTGGCTGTCAAAAAAGTCATCACATAGAGGACGGTATTCAGATGAATACTGACTTCCACCATTTTCAGCGTTAAATCGAGATCGAAATTCTGATTTCAAATTAATATTCAAATTTTCCATTCACAAAAATCGTTCTTTCACAATGTGAAAATATTATCGCAAATGGAAAGCAATTCAGGCAGTTAAAATTAACTCGTTGTACAAAGTAACATTCTAAAATTAAAAACACAATTTTGAGTCAATTTAGAAAAAAATTAGGTTACAGAATGAAAAACATGAGAAATGCAAAAGTTAGATAACTAAAATTAACTGATGTCAAAAATGAAAAATAATAAATTGTCAGAAAAATATCCAAATTCAGCACAGAATATATTAACAGTGACAGTAACCTAAAATCAAGATTGCTTATGTTTGTGCATAACAAATAAAATTAAACAAAACTTTTATTATAATTTATGTATAATATAATATAATTTAATTTATTTCCATCATTAAGCAATGGCTTAAATAATAATAAATAAATAAACAAAAATGCAAATTAAGACATGTGAAATACTGATCATACAGTTTAAATGATGCCTAATTATAATTTATTATCTCAATAATATATTATGTATTTTATAATCTCAATATCACTTGATTCATATTATGCATTTATTTTACTAATTTTAATTTATTTATTCTTAAATATTCTTAATTTAAAAGGGCGTAGCATTTAGCTTAATATTTTTTTTATATAAAAGCAGCAAATGCATTTTATTTAAAGTAGCTTGAATTATAATATAAAGTAAGAATTTTATTTTTTCGTAACTTTTAAATGGCCATTTTCTTGTTTTATACTTCAACATACTTGAACTGTGATTTTGTTTGTTCTTTGTTGATCTTTGTTTGATCTCAAGTTCAATGAACTTGATTATTATTAAGTCGCTCTGTATTTGAATATTTATTAAAATGGTAAAAATTGTTACTACTTTTTTATTTCTAGTTTATTGCTTGAAGATGCCTAAATAAAATGCAATACATTGTTTTTTTTATCAATTTGAATATTTTAAAACTGGAAGACGATATTTTGAGTTAATCATGAGATTCATTAATGGTTAATCTTCTATTTTAGATAAAAAGAAACGCTTTTGTATGCTATGAAGCGAAATATTGCTCAATAAATGTAAAATATTTATGTGATATTGTAAAATATTGTTTGTTATCTTAAATATTAATGCCTTATAGTTTTTATCAAATGAATGCAGAGCATGAACAGATGAAAAATTTGCAAGTATTTATTGATCCAGATTTGAATAATGGTAAGTGAAAAATGCATATGTTTTCAAGTTTTAATATTCACCAATTTAAATTAATCTCATATTTGTTTGCGATTTTTTTGAAATTTATGATATTAAATTTCAGTTTTATATTTGAAAGCAAAGAAAATTTTGAAGAAATCATTGTTAATATAGCGTAGGTTTTTGTTTGAGAGCTTATAGACAGATTTAAATTTTTAAAAAATATACAAGATTAATTAAATTTGAAATTTATGTTATGGTTTTCTGATAAGTAAGATGCGACTTGTTTGTTAAAAACCATAAAATTTCTATTTCATAAAAGTTGTTTTGGAATAATAGCCATTACAAACTGCCTTGATGAATGAATATGCTTTATCATTTTCACATTTATTTAAGTTTTAAAATGACATTTGGTTTGTTGTTTTTATTCTGCCGAAATAGAGAATGAAAAGGCTTTCTTATTAATATTAATGTGATATTTGATATTATATAGATTGTTTTTCATCTAAACCTTCACTTTCACTGTCGACGCCTGACAGCGAAATTGGACCATCAACTGGTTGTTCTACAGAAAGCAGTTCACAGCCAAAAAAAGCCCGTTCCAGACCAAGTGGGCGACGACGGATTAGCAAGCAGTTGCTCGCCCAACAGAAAATCGAACGCAAATGTTATTTAATGCAAAAAACCATATATCACTTAGTTTATGTGAGATAATTTGTTAGTGGTTGTTTCAAAATGGTTAATATTTTTATTATTCTGTTCTGTAGCAAAATACGGCACTTTGTGATGAAATTTCGCGATTGCACCAACGGATTCGATGTGTGACTGAAGAGAGAAAGTAAGTTGAAGTGTATCATCGAGCTTTCAATGAGGATATTTTTTGAACAAAGTCTGTTTGTTTATTGAGGTACTTGTTGAAGCGTCTGTTAAATCGAGAATGCAGCCGATTGAAACCAACGCTTGCAGTAACCAAAACCAAGGAGACGAACCCAGTCAATAACCAACGAGAGGTTAGCAGTTGTGTTGGCCAAACGATCACTTCATCTTCCTCATCTTCTGTTAATTAAATGTTATAAATGAAATTTGAAATAAATTTTAAATTCAAGTACGCTTAAACTAGCTTTTACTGTTAGAAATAAAATTAGCGTCCCATTGGAAAAAAAAATGTAATTTCAGATGAATACTTACACAATGTTAGAGGTGGTAAATTTGCGAGCCACACTTTTAGGTAGAATAATTTGCCGCTTTGAAAGAAATGTTTATTCATAATTCATGCATGTACATATGACAGCAAAGCAGTACATTTGATAAACTGCAGTATATATAAGTGACAAACAGTCTACTTTCGGATCACAAAACATTTTAACAACAAAATCATCTGTTCTTTGAACCTTGTCGGTTTATACGTAAGATCTTTACTAAATATAACAAACAAACATCATCCTCACACTCACATACAGAGAGAAACTACTGACTGACGTACAAACTAACTTGCAGTAGATCTCAGTGAGATGCTCATTTGCAGGTCTTATTTATTCACAGTAATGTAATGTATTACATCATATGCTGCATCTTCCCTTTTGCTTTATTCTTCAGTGATGGGATTGGGGACTGTTATGTTATGCAGCCTTGGCACTGTTCAAGAATGTTCCGCTTCCGACTGCTGCTATTGTCATCTTAGTAATAGTATGTTTTCTGGTGCAATTGCTTCGCGTGATAATCTCGAATTAACAGGAATGATTTTCCATATGAGTACTGATGGACCTTTTATACAGGATCAAACAGTAAAGTTAAGGCATTCTTTTATCAGTTGGTGCGTATGTTTTTTGCTTCTGATATTGTATCTGGATAAAAAAGCAAGCGGTTTTTTCAATTTCATCGGAAAAAATAGTTGAAATAATTCAGCACTTGGGGCTATTTTCAAAAGAATCCTATGTCCACTAACACCAGTGGCAACTTCGTATAGTATGGAACTAACGATTTTGTTTTGTCACTAATTGTTTGACTTTTTTCTTCTTCTTCTTCCTCTTCTCCATGTTCTTGTTGTTCCTTCCAGCTTGTGCAAATTATCGCATGTTCCATGTTGATGTGGAATAAATGTTTCCAAAAAATTTACTCTTCCCAAAAAGGTACGCAGTAGATTTTTTTAACATTTGTCGTCCACTCTGATCCACTACTTTTCATTTCTCACCAATACAGACGAGCCAGTATCGTATTCCACTTTTCAACACATCTGTTGGAGATGGTTCAGCATTGATGTTTTTTTCTTTTCTATTTCATTCTTTTCTGACTGTAAATCATCCACAATTTTGACAACTGCCCACATACTTCACCGTTTTGCATATTTCTCTGCAGTCTTCTCGTTAGCTTTTTCATTTTGGCAAAATGCCCAGATTTTCCACAACGAGAAAAACATTTAACAAATCGTTTTTTGCAGTCCGTTTGATTTCTATGCCATTTTTGACCACACTGTCCGTATGCTTTTTCTTCATTGTAATTTTCGTTGTATATCAATCTTGTTTCCAATCTTTCCTAACGTCTGTTTTCTGTTCTCTGTGTAGCTTCGGCTTCTAATTGGAGCATTTTTTCCATGGCTGCTAGTTGGATTACATTTGCAGATGGAATTTGTGGTTTCAAACGTCTAATCCATTTGGCCATCGTTGACGAATTTCAATAATTATTTTTTTCTCATAATTAAACCCATTGATGAAGGCGTGATCTCGTGTAATAATCGTTCATCGAAGTCTTTACCAAAGCCAAACCACTTTCCACCACCTTCCTTCCAACGGCTAACGTAGTCCCCTGTGATAACGACTAACCGATACCAAATTCTATTCGCGCTGTGAAAACAGTTCGAAAATTTATTCGATCTCTTCACTTGCTCACTCATGTGCGCCTTTCAGGAACCACTACGGCGAGCTTAGCTGTGACAAGCGAAATAAAAGCTCAAGTTGTGCCGTGCTCAATTCATCATCTTCAATGCAATACATAGACCTTTTACATAGCACACTTGCTCAAAGTATGACTTATTTATTCTTCCCGAATTTGAAAGTCCAAATCCAATGGCTGACAGGAAAATATCTCCCTTCATACGGGATACTGTTCGATCTTTTTCACGTCTCATTTTGAAAACTTACCACAATTGACTGAAAATTCAGCTTCACTGCGATCGTTACTGAATATTCGTCGCCAAATGTGCAAAATCATTGGCAGCTTATTTGTACGATCATTACTAAGTAAAACCAAATAGACACACCAACACACGTTCAATGGATAACGCACACATTTTACTGACTCACACACACTAACTTACAGTGGATCTCAATAAGATGCTCATGCGCAGTTCTTATTTATCTATCTCAAATAATGTGCCACATATGCTACAGCCGTAAATTTTTTTTCGTATATTTTCATGTTATTTTGAAAAAGTATGAAAAATTATTTACCAGAAATCGGTAAATATGAGCGTTTTCTAAACGTCCAAGTATATATTTCAAACATTCACTTAAAAGTGTAGAGAATGAGCAACTTTCTCTTTAACTTCATTCTTCATTTTCCATCAGTAGTATTAAGTAAAAAAATAGCGATTACAGTGAATGAAGTCAAGCGATAGAAAACAAAAGAAAAAACATAAACATAAACATAAACAAAACAATATTAAACAGTTGCGCATGAATAACGAAAATTAAAATGTATGAACTTTAAAATATCTTCGAAATTTTGAAAAAAAAAAGATAAAATCATTCGACTACGCTTGAAATCTAAATACAAAATGTTCCCATCACAACCATTGAAACAAATCATCATAATCTCAATTATCCTCGGTTTCTCGGATCTTTTCTATAAAAGCAAATTTTAACAATCAAATTCATTCAAACAATTGAAAATCATATCGATATACAGTTTAAGAAAAAAAACATTACCCTTCAGTAAATATGTAGCCATGTCGGTCGTACGGCCTATAAATTTTTTACATGAAAGACGTAACACTGTACAATGAAAAAATGATTGCAACTTACAGGTCGGCGCTAAACTGATATGAAAACATTATAGAATCATTTCTAGTTCCAAAAAAAATTGGAACTAAAAGTAATTTTGTAAAAACACATTTTTATAACGTTTAGACAAATAAATATAAAAAAGCTACTTCCAGTTGCCGGATTCACATGCTGGTTTATGTACTGAATCATCGGCCCCTCTCGCTGCGTCGTTGATGTCCTTAAAATTTAAATTAATATATATAAAGTAAAATAATATAATAAACGTAAAAATTTGCTTGTAAAGAAATTCATTTTTTAACTGAAAAATGGAAATTAAAAATTACTAACCCAAATTCATGCGTATAATTCATGTGGACTTGGAGCTCATCGTATTTTAGAAAATTTATTGAACTTGATTGCGCCACACATATTGGGCATAATACTTCAGCTGTTTCTCCGTTATGGTCACTCTGAATATGAGAAACAAGGCTATCCATAAAAAAACCCTGTTCGCTGCAGAATGGGCATGCCAACGAAAGCTGGTGATCTAACAAAATCAAAAATCCGAATTATTAAAAAATATTGGAATAAAAACAAATCTGTAATAAAAGAAGCGGTAGTAAAACAACAATTCTCACACAGTGTTTGAAAATTAGGATGTTTAATACACTGCTTAATGCATTTATTGCACTGTATTGAACAAACGAGAAAAACCAAACGATGATAAAGAAGCAATTACCAACAGTTTGCAGTCCAACGCACTGCATGGAGTGACTATTAGTATGAAACATGCTGATATGTTTCTTGGAATGACAATCTTCGCAAAGACTGTAATCCACACAAATCAGGCATGTGAAATGATGGCCGGAGTAACTCTGCTTACTACACCCACGGCATAACATTGCTAAAACAATTATTGTTTAACAAGGAAAATCTGAATCAATGGTAATTGAACGTTTGATTTCCACTTTTTTAAAACTGCTGTGAAATCAAGAAAAATTTCAACATTCTAAAAATAACATACTTGAAAATTGTAAAGAACGCACTAGTTAAAATTTTGTCGCAGCTTCTAGATGAAACATAATAAAGATCTGATTGCGAACGCAATTTACAGGCAACCTGATCCTCAGATATAGCGGACTGTATTTTGCTATATCCGTCCGACGCGATTCTGACCATGCGCGCGTGATTGTCCCTCGTGCACAATCGAGCGTGAATCAACAAAACTCAGTCGATTAATCGCAATGCAATCAATTCAATGCAAGATACAAACAGTGGGGGAAAAACACAACAGAAAAACCACCAACCACGTTGAAAACCACCTAACCCCCACGTAAACAACCAACCACCACACCGTCGAGTCTACTATATATACATATATACATATTCAATTACGGTCGTGGAGATAATCAGGTACTAGTTTACTGTAACTTTGGTTATCCGCTGTCAAGCAATGTAGTGTGCAGGGCAGTCTCCATTGGCAACCATGACCTACATCTAGGCATTACGCAATCTCGCTCAGTTCTCAGGAAGTTTTCCGGAGTCTTTGTTTCCAACAGATTTCTTTATTTCAACCATACTGAGATAAAGTTTTAAAAAATGGATACTTTATGACATTTACTTTGAAATTATATTTCGAATTATGTTACATTAATTTAAATAAAATTCAAATTTATTAAAATATTCTTTATAGTGTCACATTTTTAAATTTAATGACCACGCAGAAAGTGATAAACGCTGTTGGAAATTCTTCTACAGTAATAATAATTACAGGCAGTCAGGTTTGTAGACTGCAAATTATTCCTCACACCAATTCAACCTTCGAAAAATTGTCCGTCTCACTAATCCATAGCTTTCAGTTGTAGACAGATCAGAGATGTAACGATTTATGACTGTCAAGTAAAATGATTAAGAAATTTAGCCCAGTTTATTTGCAGCTCTGCACTGCAAACCACATAGGACTAAAACACCGAACAAAGATAGAAACTCGTATTTCGCCTCAGTCGTGTCAAAAAAACTCAATAATAATAATCATAATTTTGATGTTTTCCTCGCAAATATACAAGAAGAGGATGTTGGTATGATGCCAATATCAAACGAACAGAAAGAAAAACAATTCTCTTAACGGTACCCACACAATTTTGCGCCTAGTGAAGGTTTAACATTTCGGTTTTCGTAGTTCGAATAAACAATTCTATCGAAAGAATATCCGAAGAAAAATAGTATAATTATTACCAAGTGTTATAGATATGTTTTCCGGTAGTATCCGATTTCAGCAGCTGACTCGAAGTCGTTATCCTGAATTTCCAACAAATGTTAGTTATAAAATGGATAGTTATAACTATCGTAGAATTGTTTTCATTGGTTTTTCAACTTAAAGCAAATAATTAAATTACTTAATAAACAATTAAATGACTCTTGGTGAATTTTTTCACAACAGCATCTGATTGCATATTGGATCTTGCATTGTGCGTTTCGTTGTATAATTTGCATTCTTTCTCTAGTATACATATAGCAATTTTAAGGCATGAAAAGTTCATTACTTTTTTTCAAATGTTGTTGCGGTCGCAATTCGTTGACAATCTGGCTATGTGTACTTTTTGCAAACTTCTTCAAAAAGCAAAAACAAAGAAGTTCTATTGATCCTCATTAATAACCTCTTGTGCCCATGTAAAACACTGACTAGCTATATTTATGCAAATTTCAGAATCTACGAGCGCATTTTATTTATAAAGCATAAGTGCATTGACCAATCGAGCACTGTAAAGCAACAAAAGTATGTAACGAATATTTTTGAATTTTGATTTCATCATTCTTAATTTTCTAAATTTATTTCTGCTTCATAAAATTTGAGAGAACAAGTTAACAAATTTTTTAAGTGATACAGAAATACTTTTCTACTTTATTATATCTCAAACTCAAACTGTGGTATTCATATCATTGCATTGTAATCATTAAAAATGTCAACTGACGTGCTTCAATCTTTTTGTGCATTGCAATTATTTTATTTACTTTTACAAAAACTTTTTTCTTATGAATTTTTAATTTGAATGTTTGAAATTTTCTGCTTATATTTACAATTAAATTTTTTTGTATTTTCATTTTTTCATTATAACTGATTATTTTAAATGTTAAATTTGTTTTTTTAACATGCTGTATATATTTAAATTAATTTTACTGTAGTATATCTGACGATGAAAAGTGGAAATGCTATTCTTCAATTAGACGTTGCGAAAGTATGGGCTGAATTGCGAGAAGCTATCAATGCAACGGATGCTGATAATTCTCCAAAAGAGGAAGTTAATTGCCAGTCCAATGAAGTAGAAGATTTATTTATATTTATAGGAAAACTCACTTTTCTTTAAGATATTTATTTAAAAATTGAAAAGCAAATCTTAGGATTCATTATTTTCTGCGACTGATGATGCTGAACTGGAAATGTACGGAAAACAGTTTCAGGTATTGAAATTATTTTGATTTCCAATTTTATTAAAAAAATGTAATTTAGATTGAGCCGTTGAAAGAGTTTCGAAGCAAATTTACATCAGAAAGTGGTTGAACTTATTATTTTTTGTTTGCTTTTATTTTTATTCTTTGTTATTAGACTTGGTTTTATTGCTTTTGTAGAATTTGTGGAAATTATGCTAATTATCAAAGATAAATGTACTTCACTGTGCAAAGTTTTGCATCACGGTGCTTTGTGTGAAAGCCATATATCAAAAGATGGATCAGTTTTACTTCCTACGTAACAATACAATCACTGTACTGTATTATGTGGTTGTTTTGCTTAATTTTTACAATTTAGAGAAGCTTATACTCTGGCCAAATCTCTGATTGACATTATTGAAAAGAATAAAACGAAAGAAATTTGTGAAAATTTCCAACAATCTGTTCAAGACTTTGTAAGTGTGAAATACTCCACTTTTGTTCCATTAATTATTTTCGAAACGGGTAGTTTAAAAATTTATTAAATTCTGATTGCACCTTGTTATAATTATAATGTGAGTTATAAAGATATTTGCTTAATATTTTATTGGTGAAAATTGGTGTTATGCTATTTGTACAATGTGTGTTGTTTATTATTTAAAGTTGCAAAACTGAAAATTGCATTACTTTTTAACATCAGCTTTTTGCATCAATTTTTTCAGATATCCATTGGTGAACAACGAGAAAGGGAAGTTACGGAATTTGTCCATTATTCCAATCAGTTGATTGCGACCGTGAAAAACTTTCCATAGAAAAGGCAAAATGTGTTCAATTTTGTCAAAGGTCAAAATTTTGTGCATTTTATTTTGCATTCACTTCTAATAAACTGCAATATTGTGCTGATTGTTGTTTGAAACTTGTCGCGTGGAAAATTAAAAAAAAAATTTTGAAAATCCCCTCCCTTAACTGAAAAGAAAATTTAAATTTATTTAAAATACCCGTAATAACTATATTTACGTGATTAAATTGAATTTAAAATATATTAATTTTTAATGTCAATTTTAAAGAAAAATGTTTAAACAATTTTAAAGTCATTTTAAACCTTTTCACATCAGTGCCTCAGTTTTCACAGTTCACATTTATTTTGCATTTTGTTTGCTCTGAGAACGATGTCCTGCTACATCACCTACGAAAAACTGCCCTTAGAAGGCAGTCGTCCCCCACCACTTCAAATTAATGAAACCAACATTTGGTACAATGTTGCTTTGAACCTGACAATGGGTACTTTGTTCCCATTGACCAGCGTAGCAAGTAAGAATAATTTCTATTTTATTATGTTCCATTTCGACGTTTGATTAATCTTCTTAAAAAATGCATACCCATAACAGTTAACAGAAAAAGCTGTCATTAGAACTTTCATAAAATAATTTTTTTCTTTTTAGACAATGTTTCTGAACTGCTTTTGCGAATAGTTTTTGGCAACAAAGAAGGAAATTCTACCGACTGGTCGGATGAAAATGCAGCACCGTCGCCGCTGTTTGAAAATGGAATCGTCAATTTGGTATATAATTTTTTTCATTATTATTGCACTTTTTTGAATTCACAAACCAAAAAATATTTTTCATCTTTACTTTGCCAACTTTTTACTGCTACTGCATTATGATGGGTCGCTGGTTTTAGCAACTTTATTGGCTATTTTTATTGATCTATGATTGGTGGATTATTGTTTACTAAATGTTTATTTTACGTTTACATGTAGTAAACAAGAATTCTCCAATCACAGATCAATAAAAACATCCAATGATATAGGTTACACGAACGACCAATAAAAACGGGGAGGCACCAAAGGCGTGTAAACCACTTTTAATATATGAAAAACGGGATTGAATTGAATAACAAAATGAAAATATTGTTTTGATAAATAACGGGAATTAAAAATTTTTTATTTTTGCTAAAATTTATGAAATCAGCAGCCATTCGCTTTTTGTTTATAATACAGAGATGGAGAATTTGTTAGGGAAAAATTTCATATACATTTTGCTACAACTGTTCTACAGTTGAATTATTTATTTTTAGTTGTTCTACGATTTGCTAATTCCAGTCGCTTATGGATTAGGATGGTTTGTTGCAGTGTTGCTTTTGACACTTATATATTGCGCTTGTGCAAGCAGAAAGAAAGCTGATGCCCTGAAAAAGTCACCTATAATAGCTTTGAATGCTATACTCTTGCTTTTAGTCATGGCAATGTCCGCAGCAATGATGTAAATGATTATTTTATAAGTTTATGTCTGAATTTGTTTTGCATAAAAATATCATTTGTTTAAATTGCATCTATTTGTTAATTTGTTTCTTTGTATGCTAGTTCTAAAATTTAATGTAGATGTATTGCAAGCTAATGATGCTCATTTATTATGTATTTACAGAACGCTGGCTTTCTTTGCCGTAACAGGTTCACCAGCAATGTACCGTGGACTTTCCAATTTACAAGAAAATGTCTTTCCTTTAGGGGACCTGCTGTTTAATTACAGCTTGAAAACTAATAAGGTAACTTTTTTATTTTAAATTCACATGATACTAAATGTTTTTATTCTTATAGCAACTGTATCAACTGGCAGCTAAAGAAACCAACCATGCTTTACAGATGTTTCGTAAGTTATTGTTCAAACGGCAGTTATTATTTCTTCAGATTTAACTTTAACAAATTACTGTGAAAGTTTCATGCACGTAACGGAACTCCTTCCATTTTGATGATCTGATATTGAATTTTTAGCAGAATACATAATGCGTTGTCATTTATGCAAAAACTACATAATCATTATTTTTAGAATGGTGTCATCGACGGAAGAGGAGTGTCACATTACCAGAAGAGACTGAATGTTAGCCAATTTAATTTTATAAACAAATTTACATATGTACATAATTGTATTTTTTGATTTAGTTTATGACAATTGTAAAGTCGCAATGAAATATATTGAGGCTCATATTGAAGAATTTAAAACAGAATGCATGCCAGTTTGTAATACTGAGTGCCGAATGATTTTAAATCGATGGAGGCTATATTTCAAACTTGTAAGCCATGCATGTGCATGCATCATTTTACTATTTATAGCAAGCAGAGAAAATTTTATTATTTTGCATATAGATCATTTAACTTTTCAACTGCATTAATTTTTTTAAACAGCAATTATAATGGAGATTCTGTTTAGTTTTCAAGTAGTAACTGTGATGAATATTTTTCAAGCAACGATGCAAACAGCGGTGACATAATGAAAACAACGAAACATGATGAGAATATTGAAGCAAGCAGTTCAGCAGCTGATCAAAACATGCGATACAAGAGATCAAACCAGTATTACACTACGAATGACTATAAAAATTTGCTTATGTCTTTTGCAGGAGCTCTCGATAAAATTGGCCACCAGGTTTGTATTAGTTCATCTCCTGATTATGATAATTAATGCTGTTTGTCATTGAAAGCAACTTTGAACGACGGATGTATTACTTTTTAGGTTGTAAAATTTGGCGATAGCCTCAGGGATCGTATTCAATATTTTCTAAAAATATTATCACCTTATCTAATTTTTGCGTAAGTTTTGAATTACTGTGCAACTGTTTATATTCCATTCTTAAAATGAACGTTTATAATGCACATTTTTACTTATGTAATGTATGTTTGTGGCAAATATTATTCGATACTTTAATTGTTGAATTATTTTTAATTCTGAAATAATAGTTGCTGAAAAGTATTAAATGTAATGCAATGATCTTTTCAGGAGATATATATCTATACTTGTGTTGTATTGGCTTCTGGGAATATCGCTTCTTTATTGCTTGGGCGCTATTTTAATGACTAAAAGAATATTTCAAAAAGGAGTAGCTTCGACTGCTAAGTTTAAGATCTTTCGAAGGTAAGAAAAGGACATATTTTTTATGAATAGTCATTACAGGTTAATTAGTAAAGAAAAATGAATTAAAACAATGAAGATGAATTTGAAGATTATTTATTACTTTCCTTCATTTATTTGCTCAGTCTTGAGCACTGAAAACATATAAAATATTCTACTGCACATAGAATTATTGTGCATTTTCATTTCAAAAATTATATGTTGTGAAAATGTGTTACATTTAAATTTAATACTTTTATGAGAATATTACGAACACATGTTATTTTATGTAAAATTATAGTGGAGCCTCGTGCGCGACTGCAACATCTTTCTTAATTGCATGTTATCTGTGCTTTTGGATTGCAGTTGGTGGTTTTGTGTACATTTCATGTGAAAATGCAAAGAATGTCGCAGAGAGAAGTGGGCTTAATGTGGTAATAACAGCATCAAAATTAGCTTAACATTACCGAATTTATGTGAAATTTGAATTCCAATTTTAGATTACTCATGATGATATTGAACGGATTGATTTAATTCGTCTTGCCAACGAAGCAATTTATATTGTGATACTTTAATTGTTGCTACATGTTTTAAATAAAAGTCTTTACAGTTTAATCGGTTTCAGAAACGCGCTAAGGATGAACCATTGAATGGTGAAGATTTTCATTTATTTAAGAGTCGATTCCGTCGCTATGCGGGGAATTCGAAATCTGTTTCACGTGTTTTAGAGTAATATTTAATTTGAATAGCTTAAGACAGAGTATGCATTACAGCAAAATGTCTTTAGAAGTTGTAAGGCGGGAAAGACGTTGTACAGCGCGCTTGGGATTGAAGGAAGCACCGTATATAGGGCATTGAATAACGTGTTGGTATGGAAGTTTTTTTCCAAATTTTATATCAGATTTCATTTAAGTAAAAATTTTAGGGAGTTCGATATGTACGGAGCAGAAGGCAATCAAATGGATCAGCACATGGAAATTCTGTTGAAAAGAATCATACTTTAGATGTATATTTTTTTGGTTAAAGTAATTTTTGTTACAGTACAGTGCTTTTTTAGGCTTTGGAGAAATTAATTCTACAAAGCAGTGTTGAAAATGAGTCGTGCACAAGTTTGAAATCGCGGATCATTGGTTTTGTGAAATTGTTGCATAACTTTATGTTGAAAGCGAAATCTGGAAAAGTGCTAGTAAAACGGCAAATGCAAAGAAAGTTGAATATGCTTTATAATCATGTTAATCGATTTAGTGAAAAGGTACGGTTAATTAATACACTTCTTTGAAACCAATGATCACGAGTTGGCAAACTTTTGTACAATTAAAAAAATGTTTTATTTATTTAGTTACAAAATGAAGTGTTGGAATGTGACAGTTTGCTTTATCAACTTCAAACATTTCATAAAGCAATTTGCGTAGACATAGCAATACCATTTGTAAGTTGACGGTGATGCGATCATTTTTGCTGATCACGGGCAGAACTGTTGAATATTGTTTTAGAATATGTACTGGGTTGTTGTTGTTATGTGGACAATCCTTGCCTATTTTGCAGCATATTTAGCACTGATCATTGAATACAGTTATGGAGAGAATTATGGAAAGTAAAAAAAATTTCTAATCTTATTTTTCATTGTCTGATCAAAATTAAAAATGATTGACATATTGCTAAAAGCAAAAATTTTACAATTTCAGACCACTTGACGATATAGAATCATCCAAAGTGAGCAAGTGAGTTGATTCATATTTATATATTATTATTGTTAATTAAATTATTTATTATTGTTCAACTTTTTTTAAATGTAATGTTTTTATTTGCAGCAAAGGAGAATCTACTGCAGAAGGGAAATCTGAAGCGTATATTTGTTTACTTCATTCACGTCAATTTAGTCAGTTTATTTATTTCTAAATTTTTATTTTTAGGGAAAAATCTGCAGTAAGCAAAGTTACATCACAATCGTAAGATATTTCTCTTGTAAATTACATTAGATTTCAATAATAATAATAATAATAATAACTGCTTTACAGGGAAATAAAGGACGCTGCTCAAAGTAGTGTTTCAAAAGCAATAGATCAATCCAGGTAAGAGTTTTGAGAATTTCTAATACATATATATATATATATATATATATATATATATATACTTCTGCATTCAACACATGCAATTTATTTTTCAATAACGATATTATTTTGAATATTTTTAGAAAATTCCATTAAATGTTTCCCCGTTTTTTTTAATAAATTCATTTTTTATTCTAGGAAAGACATGTCACGGTACGATAGAGGAGAACGAACTTTTGGGTAATAATTTTTTTATTGTTGTTTTTTTTCTTTTGATTTGTTTCATTTTGTAATTTATTTTGCAGAGACTTTTCCGCTATAAGCAGGCGCACGTAAGTGACTTGGAATTATGATAAATCAGTTCCACAATTAATGGAAATTTTCTTTAAAGCGCTCATGTAAGAAAGCGTTTGTCATCATACGCTACAGAGGCAGCTGGAAGAATGAGGTAATTAATTATTTTATTTTGCTGAACTTTATGGACATTTTTCAAAGTTGCCATATAGAATTTTTTTGTTATTTTTTAATTTAAACGATCCATCTGCTCAATGTATAACATTTATTTTAATCAATATTGTGTTTCATTTCTTTCTTTTTTATTTTCTATTTGGCTTTTGCTACTTTAGAATGTACTATTAAAAAACTCTGGAAAACTAATCATATTTTACAATTTACTATATTATAGTATAATTTAATTTTTATTAGCAAATTGCAAATATTAACTTTTACTTTAAATTAGGGATCGATATGACCGTGTAAGACGAAGAAGACATCGAAGTGATAGATACGATGAATCAGTAGGTGAACCACGGCGACGCAGATGGAGGGATAGAATTGATTTCAGGTTTGCTTTTATAGCCTTTTCACTTAGCATCATCTTTTTGCATAATTATTACAAAGTGATTTTCAAATTTAATTTTTATAATAATATGACGTTTCCTAATGTTTATTGCTTTATTAAGTGCATGAAGCATGAAATATTACTTTTATATTATAATAATATAATTTAATTTCAAATATGTTACTAATTTTTGTTTATTGCAGAATTATTACAAAATATCAAAAATATATTGCCATCTAATAAGCATATATTCGATTCTGTGTTTATTATTCTTTTTAGTATATGTTTTACTGTACTAACATTAGATTTCAAATTTGATTTAGAAGACGAAGGAGAATGGACGTTAGCGAAATGACAAGAACGTATGATGATGGTCCATCACGAGGGTAAAATTATTATTAATTTTCAATTTTCTTATATCATTCCTATTTTATACTTTTCATGCAATGTATTGCTGAATATTTTTATATTTACTTTGATTAGGATGTGAATGTATAATTTTCTATTATTCTAAACTGAAATTTATGTTGATGTTAAATGTCAACTTGTCTTGTTAATTTTCAGTTTTTATACTCTATTTGAAAGTGGTTTATTTCACTTTAGATCAAGAGATAGATGTGATGAAAGTGAAATGACGAGAGCCCGTGAATCAGAGGATTCGAGAAGGTGAGAATTTATACTTCTGAATTACATAGTCAGTTTATTCAAATTAAATTATTCAAATTTTTAATTTTTACCGAATATTATTTTTAATTGAAATGAATTAATAGTGATAAAAAATTTTAATGACAGACCTTTAACTTGAATTTAGACATGACAGAAGACATGAAAGAGATGACAGTGAAATTTCAAGGGCACCAGAACGCCGGAGAAGAAGAAGATACTGGCCCAGGAGGAGAAGTCACTCATACAGTGAAAGGGATGATGATTCGTACAGGTACAGTACAGATACACAATCGTATCTTAAGCTATATTTTCATTTTTAATTGCTTTTTTACATGTTATTAAAATGCTCCTTGTAATTTTTATTCTACAATATTTTAGGCCGAGAAGGCGAAGGAGATACTGAATGGCGTTTATTTCTGACAACATTTTGAAAACTAACCAATTTTATTATATTTTAAATGTATTTAAACTATTTTCCATGATAACTTACAATGTTTTGGTATTTATCATATTTACATTTACATTTACATTTATGTTTATATATGGATCAAATGAGTGTTTTTTGTTTTGATAAATAACTAAGTTTATAATATAATAAATTATTTAAAAAAATTTGCAGCTTTTGCCACAACAACAAACAAACTGTAACTTGCATTTGCGTCTTTTATAGTATTATTGTACACCAGTATGATAATATATATTTTCGCAGCTAGAGAATAATAAAACTTATATATTGCCTCATATCTTATCAGTCAGGTAGGTTTCTTTTTTCAATTACGTTTCACAATTCACTTTTTACTTAGGAAGCGCAACGAATAAATTTCCTAGAAAAAATATTGTTGGCATTAATTAAATTTTTAATAACAAAGTGCACCGGAGTAATGACATTATTTAGTGCAGAGAACAGCAACAACAGGAAATGGAAATGGTTGTAGCGTTTCAACATAATAATAATAATAATAATAATAATGATAATAAAAGTTAATAATAAAATTATGTTGAGTTGCAAATTTCATCATAAATAGCAATGCTTATTAATTACTAAAAACATGCACCGAATGAAAAAATGTTAGAAGGTCACTCACAGTATGAAAATATTTCAGTGTTTTAATAAATTTTAACTTTAAAAATAAAATAAACTCGCACTATTTCATTATATGGTACAAGAAAATAAATGACGGTTATTTATAAAATGATAATTTTTTGTTAAATTTTGTTTTGTTCACTGCATAGCCATTTCATAATGCATACTGTAAAGAACGATTTATAAAAAATTACAATATTTAATAATTTTGCAAAAAGCAAGTTAACACAATGCTGGTGCATAATATCTGTTAAAATATGAGAGATCAAAGCTATGCGAAAGTAATTCGAAATATTTTATTGTATGCACAGTTATTAGAAAATTTTATTATTGAATTTATTAAATATAAAATTTTCAATAGTATTTTTTCACCTTTGTTATAAAACAATTGCAAAATTTTGTGAAGCATCGCAAAAATAAAATTTGTAAATTTATTTTGTATAATTTAATTGACGTTTGAAATAATGTAAATCAATTAATTTAATAAAACAAATAAAAAATGTGAAACTATTTTAAATTTGTTCAAAATATGCATTTCAAATGCGGTTTTAGATTCCTCTAATGCAGAGAGACTCTAATCCTCTACTAATGCCAGCGATAAGAAGTAAAACTGTTCAGATACACTTGAAAATAAATTGACAAATGAATAAATAATTTATTAAATTTTATGCATAATTTAGCACTGCAAAAAAGTTATTGGTTCTTGTTTCTGAAAACACTCTACAGATGTTTTTATTTTTTGAAATAAAAGTTGTAATTCATTGCGCATTGTGTTTTACGATCGTATTTACAATTTTCAATTTTGATTTTAAATTGCAATAGGAATGAAAAAAATTAATTTATTAAAAAAGGTTTGACATCCTTTTTTTAATGCCAACATAATAAAAAAAGTATTTTCGAACATGCTTTATTGAACAGATTATAATCGTATTAATAGTTGATGGAATATATCAATTTTTTAATTAAAGTTTTTCAAAGAATGATAACTCAACTATTTAAAACGAGCATAAACATGAAAGAACGCAATTTATATGTTAGATTTAAAGTTTTGAAAAATTCAAAAAGAAATTTGCTTTGCCATGCTTAAAAATATGCAAAAAATAAGATCATATTAATAAATGGGCAAATGGCAAAAAAATGGGATTATTTTTGCAAAAATGAATAAAACTGCATTTTCACAATTTTAAATTATACATTTTATAAATGAATAATTGATTCATCAAAAACTCCACTGGAACATTCATTAGTGTGATTTAGAGACAATTTTCAACGTGGGCTGCTTTTAATTAAGCTTGAACAGAATTAATTTGTCTTTCATGTTGTTTTTAATGCCGTTGAATGTAATAAATTGTTGTTAGCATCATTGAGCTTGATAGCGGATGCTAATTGAGACAAAACTTTTTCCTCCAAATTTCAAATGACAATTTACAATAAATTGAAACATTAAAATAAAACAGTTTTTCTTTTTGAACAGAATTCCCTCTTCAGAGGGTTGTCATTTTAATTGTTCTAGTATAGAGATTACATGTTGGAGTGGGATAGTTAGTGGTAAGGACAGATGTGGCGGACGATTGACAATTTTCCATTGCTGCCGACGACGAAGCGTGGTGCGTAATGATCCGCCCGGCTGATTATTCAAATGGTTCATCATAATTGGGAATCGCACGTTGAATTGAAGCGGACGTTGGAAGCTTGGCGAAATTTGTTGAAATTGAATTTACAGCTTGACAGAAATGGACGACAAGCTTCGAGCGGTGTGATCAATTTCTGCCAGATGAGCCAACTGTTGAGCCAGAATTGGCAAAGATCCGCCACCAGGTGGTTTCACCACTAACAGACGGGATTGATCTTTTCACATGGCAGCTTTCAGCTTTCATCGCACCATTGACGTCGTCATTTTCTTCCACCTACTGTCGACAATATAAACGCTTTCCACCCAACGCGCGTCTACCCCTCGAAGCCACCTCTCTGTGCACAGTCGTTCATTTTCTGCAATCAAGTAAGTATGCTCGGATAATAAATAATCTGATATTCAAAAATAAGAAAAATACTGCAATTTTATTCCGCATACATACACTTCATCCCTTTGCTTATTGTTGTTTTTTAAGTTTCAAAAAAAACAGACACACCATGGTCTTGAAGGCAACGCTGAATGGACTGCTGCTATTTTGGCTGATGATCAGCACGCAGCTAATATCCACTTTGACAACGGCTCGATTCATTTACAATATTCCAAGCGATGTAATAATAGCTGTTTTTTATTTATTTATTCATTCCCTCCCTCCCTCCTTCCCTCCTGCTTTTATTTATTTACATTATTATTATTATTATTTATTAATTTTAGACAAAATCATTAAGCGATCGTACTTTCGAAAAACGTTTGCCAACGCAACTCTATTTCGATCCATTGGGAGGCATGGCATTGGGCAAACGTGCCGGCCCTTCGGCAATATCCGGGCAGTATTTTGACCCGCTGGCTGGCATGGCTTTTGGCAAAAGAGCCGGTCTCATTCGGCCCACCTGGAACGCTGGGTTCCCTGAACCTGCGTATTAACAGGACCATTATTTGATAATTCTTTCTCATTTTTTACTGTAACAAACACAATCATTCCACTATACTTTCTTTATTACCGTTTTCTGCAGTTTGAATTCGATCTCTGAGATGATTTGAAGAAATTTCTTTTTTCCAACTTTTATACAAATTTATTCATTTTCGAACAATAAAATAGTTTGATTCACAACAAAAAATATTCTTGCACAATTTTTTAATATTTGAAAAATATATCTTTTTATCTGAAGCAAACTGAATTCTGTTTTTAATTAGAAAAACAAAAATAAAATCATAATTTTGCCAATAGCTTCTTTTGCATTTTTTTGCAAAATGTTTATAATCCGTTCTGATTCATCATATATAGATCAAGAATTTCATTAACTGCGCTGCTTAAGCTTATGACATATATATCCATATTTGTATCAATAATGTAAATATTTATATAACAATAATGTCTAATTTGTAAACAAAATAATTTCATTCTGCATGTAACGTATAAAATAAACTATTTCTATGTTATGATAATTAAATCAACTTCTTTCATATGTGCATGCAGAAATTTTCATAATGTACTGCATGTAAACAATGTAATGCGCAGTTAATAAGAAAAAATTAGACTTCAACTGAGCTTTTTTCTTAATCAAACTTTTAGTATTATTTCCATGTTGAAACAAGTTTTCGTGATATACGACGCTGAATACTTACTTAATGTTTTGAAAACACTTGTCACAGATTAATAAAATATGCACTTTTGTTTGCATGTAGGTTAAGTTCAGAAAATATGAAATTATAAAATCATTTTTTCATTCAGAGCATAACTTTTGTATTCATTTAAATTAAGAGATTTATTCATGCATTTTTAAATCATCTTCATATTAAAATTTTCTGAAAGTATTCCTCTGCAATTAACACTCTTTTTATTAACAGGTCAATCCGTGATTAGCTGATCATCTTGCTGTAATAATATGATTTAGTTAATATAAAAAAGAAAAGCAATGATGTGTCAAAAAATTTATTCAATGCCCAATGAGCACTTAATTTATTAGTCGAATCATAAAAATAACTTTGAAAAACTTTGCAACAAAATATTGCATCAAGAAAATTTTTTCTTAAGAATTCATGAAAAAGTGCATTTATAGAAAATCTATTTATTATTTTGTAGCATGCCATTATTCTAAACCTCTGTATTTCTTATTTAATCCTCTGTTGCATTGCCATAATTATGAATCATTAATTTTTACAGATTAAATAGCTCTCACTATCTTGATATGAATGTTTCTTCTGTTGATTTATCAACTTTAAACAATCCACTTTGAGTACTTTTATACTTTTCAGATGAATAAGCAGTTGTGTGAAAATCTTCATTCAATAATACTTTCTTCGATTATTGCCATATATCGAATTGTTATATAACTTCTATTGGTTCAAAAATGACGCAGGCTATAAGTAATGAATAGCCTATTTATAAATGTGCTCGCTTACAGTCAATTCATTGTAGAGAGGCTTTATTAAAATAAGAAAGATGCAACCGTGAAT
Source organism: Trichinella spiralis (assembly GCF_000181795.1). Taxonomy (NCBI): domain Eukaryota; kingdom Metazoa; phylum Nematoda; class Enoplea; order Trichinellida; family Trichinellidae; genus Trichinella; species Trichinella spiralis. The sequence continues at coordinate 4,179,243 of NW_003526943.1, read as the reverse complement.
TTATTCCAAGTATCTAATAAGGACATAATTATTTATCAATTTATAATAATGTTTCACTGAAAGTAACTTAGGTCAGTTTTGCTCATTAGATCAATTTGCTATGAAAATGAATAATGCATAAATGACAAGTAAACATAATAAAATTACTCAAGCTAATTTAAGCTCGCTATTAATAAAACTAAAGCAGAAACTTTTCATTCATTCAGAAGAAATAAATATTGTATTCAAGACGATTAACAATAAAAAATATGCTAATTTATCAGAATTTCGTTTTAAATATCAAATTCATTGAGGCGTGCTGAAACTGAATTTACACAAGCTATTAAAATTCATTAATTATGAGAATTAGAAAAAAACATCTCATTGCAAATCAAGAAAATTTTTTATCATTAAATTTGATTTGACTTAAATGAATATATGTATAAATATGCATATACGCTTTTGGATAATTGCTTTTCAAAAGAATTTTCATTTTATTAATAAAAAAATAAAAAATTTCAAACGTTGGACATGAATTTTATCAATTAAAACACTGATCAGAATAGCAAAATTGTTGGAATTTATCTTGATAAGAAAAGCAGTTTACTCAGCCTAATTAAAACTGCAATTACCAAATTGAAATAAGAAAAATAATCTCTATGAATAAGAATACACTTATTTATTTATTCTTTTGTGATAATTCAAATTCAGCATAAAAATGCTGAAATTTATTTTTAAAAATATAAAATTTTCAAAACATGAAACAATGATAACCTTTTATTGCAGTATTCATTGCTTTGGTAGAACCTTTCTCGCATTTACAAAAATCAAGTATATGCAATATCATTTTATTCATTTTTTAAAAAAGTTGAAATTATCATGCTTAAAAAATTTTTCTTTTTTAAATTAAAATATTTGAAAATTATTTTTAATATCAAAAAATTATTGTCAACAATCCGTCAGCGGCGATGGAGCATGCTGACCAACATTTTCTATGACTGCTTGTCCATTTGCATTTTCATCGTACGGATAATTATTTATTACTTTTATTTTTTTCATCCAATAAATCTTCATCGTTCAATGATTTCGAAGATTTACCATTGTCATATTCAGATTCGAGATGGAAAAATGATAAATTTGACTTCATGACAAACTGCCCATTTCGTGATGAATTATATAAACCACTGGTTGAACCGATTGTTTGCCTGGATTCAAAATTGATATCTTCCACAGAATGAATTCCATCAGCAGTCTATTTATTATTATGCAAATTAGTCTCATCTATTCATGCGATTTATCACACTGTAAAAGCGCGTGATCTGGAAATTGCATTATTGATGTGATATTCATCTATTGACAATGAGTATGATTAATAAATTGAATGCAATTGATATTTTATTATTAATTGAATTATTTTTCATTAAAAATTTGCAATTAATATAATTTCAGAAATTACACATTTTTTCCAAGGAAGTATTTTAATAAACTCAAAAGTGTGTAATTTGTTGGTTTAATTGTTGACTTTGAATATTGGAAATTTGACTTTTTCTTTTCAATCTTTTGAATTGAACATTCACTTACAAAAGGCATGAATATAACAGAAAATTGATTTTACAGAAAAAATAATTTTATCTAAATGAAATCTTTCACGCGGAATAGATTTTATTGAATAAAATCAAGCCTTACACGCTGATCAAAAAAATATGGTAAAAGGCTTCTTGTTGTCGTTGTTGTTGTTAGAAAAATAATAATTTTTGATTAAGCATTGATACGAACAATTCTGATGACTATAATTTGTTCTTCATAAAAATAAAAAGATATACATAATGCGTGACAAAAATTAATGCCATTTGAAAGTGAAATTATTTTTATTTTTTGTTAGTCAGTCAATTAAAACTTTGCGGGTTATAGTGATAATGATGACGATGACATTTCTTATAAATCATTGAATTTTGCTCATTTCATATGTTTTCTCTTCTTTTTGAATTCTTTTGCCAAAAATTTATTAAATAATTAAAGTTTTGAATTTCTCAAAATCTTTATGTCTTCTCTGTGAAAGTGAATCTACGCTTTACTGGCAAAAAAATCGTTCCACTCCACACATGGCTAAGCCATGTGCACGTATATCAAAAAACAAGCATATTTTTCAACTGCCTTTTGGCTTTCTTCAATTGAAAAATTGATTTCTTGCCATTTATTTCAATGATTGTTTTATTAGAGAAAGAAAACAACAAAATCAATATTATTATTATTATTATTATTATTATTATTATATGCTTTCTCGAATACGTTGGAACAATTCTGCATGTGTCACTTCGAGAACTTCATCAGTAGCAGTGCAATGTAATTCAAACTTCGGCGAAGATTTGTTGAATACTGTTTTGTTGGCTACGATCACATACGGATATCCTCTACGTTTAGCATCGCGCAGTCGTGTACCGACAGTCTGATGTGTTCTGTCGTCATAAACAATTTCCTCATTGAAATTAGCTAAAGAGGACAGTTGCTCGGCCAGATGCAAAGCCATAGGAGTAGCCGGATATTCTCGACTGCCATTTTTCGGAGGAATGACACAAACTTTATAAGGTGCTATACAAAGTGGCCAACGAATTTCTTCATCACTAGAAAAGTAGTCAACAATCGCTGCCAACAGCCGGGAGATGCCTATTCCAAAACAACCCATCTGCAGTGGTATTGGACTTCCGGGATTGCAGGTTACGGTAGCACCTAATGCTTGAGAGTATTTTTCACCTTAAAAACATCGAAAACACTACTGCACATTATTCAATTTCATTTGTCATTTCAATTTATCAAAAATATCTTTACCAAAATTCTATTTTTTATCAAACAATCAATCAGAGGCTAATTTAAGAAACTTCAACTTTGCGCTCTTCATAGCATAAACTTTAATAATTATTTTCCAATATGAAATTCACGAAATGTTTATTACCTAAGAAAAATGTGTGCGCAAGCTCCAATGAACGAACTTTTTGAAACGGCTCATTGCAAACTGGACAAGTAGTCGAATTAACAAGTACCTCTTCCGTGAATTTTTTCTGGCATTTTTCGCACATCAGGATGTAATCTTCGCCATACTGACTTTCACAATGAAATTCATGACTCAAATTTCCCCCTATGCTTCCAACAGCCGCTTCAACACGGTGCACTTTGATGCCGAGAGTTTGAAAAATGCTAAAGTATGCTTTATTTACAGCGTCGTATGTTTTCATAGCGGATTTGGTGTCCAAGTCGAAGCTGTACATATCTTTCATGAAAAATTCCCTTGCACGAGCAAGTCCAAATCTTGGATTTGGTTCATCACGGTATTTTAAAGTAATTTGGTAAAGTAGCAGAGGAAGCCGACTGCTTGTGATCGGAGAAAATCTGCTGATCAAGCTGGTAACTGATTCTTCGTGGGTTGGACAAAGACAATACTCTTTTCCTTTTCTATCTAAAAAGTGCCAAACCTAACTTTATAATATTAATCGATGGAAAAAACCTTTCAACCGAAGAAGTTCAGCAGAAACTTCTTCCCATCGACCAGTCTGTTCCCAAACGCTGCGCTCGCATAGATTCGACAAAGCCATACGACCGGCTCCAAGAAGATCCATTTCATGTCGAATGATGATGCACAGCTTTTCCAAAGCTCTCAAACCGACCGGCAAATAATGGAACAAACCCTTCCCGCCGACGTATTCAATCAGACCATTATCAAGCATAAGCCGTTGACTTTTGCTAATCATTTCAACGGCTGATATAGATTTCCATGGTCGTGAAACGATCGGTTGAAATATTTTCGACAAAAGAAAATACACCATTTCACAGTGCAGTTTTCAACAACAGCTTAAAAACGCTGTGGCACATTATGATAATAAACGATACACTTGAACTGTTATTTAATATTCTAAGATAAAAATTTTCACTCTATTCAATCCTCAATGCAGTGATTGCATTAACCTAAGTTTCTTGATTTTTACAATTTCTGAGAGACAAATTTACACATGTCAAGTGTGAAAATTAAATTCCTACAATTCACTCGCTACGTTTCCATATTTTAACCGCTATTTTACATTAAAAAAACATTTAAAAAGTTAAATTAAAAAAACAATTTAGAAAATGAAAATCAGACAAAAGAACTTGACAAAAAAATGTACAATAATTTAACGATAAAACAGCACACATCAACTGCATTTTTTAACGTATATTTGGTTGTTTAACATAGCTGAAATGTATTATATGCATAATTCAAATGTTTTGGATAAATGTATGAATCAAAATATTCAGAAAAAACATTCAACTGTTTTACAGAAAATTAAGGTTAATTTTAAAAGTACGGTAACATAACAAAAATATTTAAACTTCTAGTGTAGCAAAAATAAAATAAATTTCAATGAAACATAATACATTTCAGTGTTATCAATTAACAATGTAATATTTGTTTCAACAATTAACTTTTATAGAAACGAAACAATAAACTTATAAAACATTAGGCTGAACTTTAGAGTATCATCTTAGATGAGCTGAATTGAAAATTGATTGCAGAATATCTTTTAATTGGAGAAAAATTTAAAACCCAGCTTGAATATCTTTGCATTCTAAATAATTTTTACCTTCATATCGTTGTACTGTAACTTTTACCCAAATCTTTGAAACAGTGATTATTGACAAAATTTATGTAAATTAACAATTTGGCAGATTTACAGATTTAACATTCAGTCGAATGAATAATGTATTAATAATGCAAGTATTTATTATTTTAAGTATAACATATTTTCAGTTTTTGCCTCGAGCGTTCGTTATTCAATTTCTTTCACTGCTAATATATTTTTTTAATTTGTCATCTGTTCATCACGAAAGTTATTTACATATGAATTATTGACTGTTTAAATGAATAATATATGCGAACAAGGTGATCAACTGCTAAACCAGATATGTTAATTTGTGGCTGTCTGAGAATTTCATAGCACGACGTTAAAACAGCACAGTGTTGTTGTTTACTTTGCTAAGAAGGAAAAACGTGGCTACAGTTTTCCGATCTGAACACGTAACAGTATCAACTAATATGATCTAAACAACGTAGTAAGTTTTGTTTTTGTTCCTTTAAAATCGGATTTTTGCCCTTGAATTTCAGTTTACTAAACCATTTTTTCAGAATTGCCTATAGATGAATAAATGGGCTCTTGTTCTGTTAATGATGAATACGAAGCCCAGAAATGTAGCATTATTTCACAATAACTTAATTCATCCCTCCTTTCAATTAACATCGAAATATTTGTCTTCCATAAGTATACATGATTTACTTTTTTTCTACATATTTTTTATGGTTCTTGGTATATATTATAAATTCAAACCAAAGTTTTCGATATTTCAATGAAGTCAGTAGGTTACTTTGACTTTATTCTATTTTAAAATAACTTAGAACAATCAACATTAGCAGTATTTCTTAATTAGTGATGAAATTCCATAACGATGTAGTTGTTCTGGTTCTGTCAGTGTAATTGATAAATTTTCGAAGAAGTAATTTTCATCTTCAACAACTTTCATTAATTTAACAACACAACAACAGTCTCGAAGCATCTGTTTTTATTATACTTCAGGGAAACGCAAACCAATACGCAACGCTGACGTAATATTACATCATATGAACAGCTGGACAGCACAGACGGCAATGTCGAAATCGTCTTGGAAACTTCTAATACAATAATTAAGGAAGCTCTTTATCTTCCAAATAACGATATTCAAATGTAAAGTCTTCCTTCTTCCGCTGCATCCATCGTTCGAAATCAAAATAAATATAAGTTCCCTAAATATAAAATATTATTTATTGTATAAACATTTGAATAAAAATGCTTTTACCTGTTCATATTCATCTGTAATTACCTTTGGTTCTTCGAGTCGTTGAAACCACATCATGTATTTAGTGTGAAAACGCCAAGACTGACGTTTCAATGCTTTGGCGGCTAAGTACTGAGACTTTGTTCCCTGCAATAAACAAATCATCAACTCAAAGACAAAATATTTATTTAACAATTAAATGTTCGAATAAACCTGAAGATAATAGAAAACGAAAAATAATGTTTCCGGAGAAAGACGATTGAAATGTTCGAAAGTATCTGATAGGGGAAGTGGAGATTGTGGATAATATGGAGGAGTCAAATACGGCACTCGTTCCAACGAAATTCTAAAAATTGTTCACATGTCATTAAATTACCCATGCATCTAATAATAATACAATCATATACTATTTAAAAAATTTCTTTAAAAACAACTAACCTCGCCTTTTCCTTATCCGATGGAAAAGGTATCTGCTTCATCGCCTCTCCAGCCATTTTCAGGCAGTGCTCTTGCTTCATGGTGAGAGGTTTCTTACCAAGTGGAACAGCTCCTGACAAAATAAAAATTTATGATAAAAACAAAAAATTAAATTAAACAGTAAGTTCACATTTACCCAATATTGGATCCAATATCAGTGGTTGAGAATTACTGGTCAAAGTGGAAGCCGTTGCAAGGCTATTTATGGACGGCCCGGGTAAAGAATGGTAACTTGTAAAAGAATTTTTTGCTTGCTGTGCAGCAGGGCTGGAATTCATTTCGCATCTCCAGCTCGCAGAATCGACCAGCGATGTAGGCACAGTACGCAATCCTGTTATCATGATAAAATGACTGCTTCATTAATAATAATGACGACCTTTACAGCGCACAACATACCGCTGAGATTATTCGTACTGTTCAAAAAGCTCGAAGGCGAGTGAACCCCAGCCACAGGGGAAATGTTGGCCGCACGAAGCGATAAACTAATCTGCGTTAATAGCTGAAACATATATACATATATATAACATTTTAAAATAATAATAACATTACACTTCTATACAACGAAGTGAAATAAATATATAACAGTAACAACAAAAATTATCCTAACGTCAGCAGTGCATGCGGGACCATTCATGACAATTGAAGCAGAATTGCAAGAATCCGCTTCAACATTGACAGTAAGATCAACTGTTGCTGAAAGTGAATCGTTATCAATCGCTGGTAGTTGTGGTTGCATGACTGGCTTAGAAACTGAAGACGTTTCCAACCAACGTTCCTTCGCCAGAACTTCAGAAGATACAAATAATTTGTTAAAAGAATTAGTCACTGTATCTTAAAATAATAATTATTATTTTAAATTCTTTTCAAACATTATTATTCAACATACCAAAAGATTCCGTTTGTAAGCTCGTAAAACCAGACTTCTGTTGCCGGCTTGAAGCGCCAGTTACAACACTATTGTAAGGTACAGATGTCGCTGGTACTGCAGGATTCAAAATTGGGATAATTTGATTCAGCGCCACATAAGGTGCTTCCATCCTAATATAATTTTTAATATAATATTAAAAAAACAGTATTTAAAATATTACGATTCAATAAGAAAATACATTAAATTATGTTCAATTAACAAAAAACTTTATAAATTTATGAAAGTACAAATCCACAATCATTTGTGAACAAATTACCTATTTAACTTCACAGGAGTAGATGGTGCCGATTTGCTAAGATTTTCTAAATTCGAAATTACATACTTTGCTGTCTACAATAAACAGCATTCACAATTTGAAGGAAAAGAATAAATATGTAAACTTTCTTTACTTCTGTACTTTCACTCGGATATCGGGTTTTCCTTTCTTCAAATTCTTTGGTGGGAGAACTGCACATTGCCTAAAATAATAATCCATCAATTTCATAATTACAGCTGCTTAATTCAATAGTGATTACTTTGGAATGCGTTGAAGAAGGCCTAGAAGAAGGGGCGAGACTTGAGGATTCAGAATGAGTAAGATCATTCTCCTCTCCCCGCTCATCTGCACGAGGTACACTACCAAGTTGTTGAGCTAAATAATACATACAAGAAATCGTAAGACAATGAATGGAACCAGAAATTAATCTTATCAAAGTTCATACAATTCAAAATTAGATTTCAAAAAAACTTAATCGGAAACATCTTTTTTCAAATTCCTGGATAAAATTTAGCCAAAATTAATAACCTAAGTTCTTCACAGAAAATAAATAAGTAAAACATCTCACAAATAAATCTCACAATTTATTTTTGGATTAAAATCTTATAGCGTACAACTTTTTCTAAAATATTCTTTCATTTAACAAAAAACGACTTCATTTTTACGAATCACTAATTTGAATTATCAAAACAACTATGCAATCATTATCGTACATATGCGTGGTACACATACCTAACATGCTCTCTACATTTCCCAAATTGAGATCATCATATATAAACTCATTTTCATCAAAGTCCGGCTCCTGACAATTCTCAATGTAATATTCAATATCTTCTTTTATTTGCTTCACCTACAGTTAACATGCTGTTAACTACTTTCATAACAAAAAATAATAAATATAAACCAGCTGTGTATCAATGGTATTGTTCACCAGTAAACGCATCATCGATTCAAGCTTTGTGACATGAAATTTATGCCTTTCGATATGCCTCAGCAAATCATCCAATCGATCTTGCTTCTTTAAAACAAGAAAAACATGCATATTTTTCTGAAATATCTAAAAAGTAGTAAATACATACATCTCGATCAGGTTTCCTCTTTTTCCCAAACATGGCATTAATTTGTTCCATTTCTCCTTCAAATACATCGCTTTGTTGATTTAACGTTCCAATAGAATCCTATAACACGAATAAAAATTATTCAGTAATAAAAATTCTATGTAATTACTACCTGAAGCCAACCAATGATTTCTTCCTTTTCTTTCTCTTTTGGGTCGATCTTTTGTTCTGCACCAAGACCTTGCTTACTGTAAGCTTTCGTTTTCGTTTCCCGTTCCACAATTTTAAACTGCTCCATTTTCTACGAAGTAAGATATTTCAATCTTTAAGCCAACTGAATAAATACATACAAAACCATAATCAAACCTGCTCAATTAATCTTCGAGAATCGCATAGCTGAGTTTTATCTTTGACATCATTTGAATTTTGCCATCCTTTAATCTGATCTCTCATTCGCTGGAAAGAAATTGTCTACAAAGGAAAAAACTACTTAAAAACTACCTGCAACTTCTTAATTTCCTTTTTCAAATCAGCTTCAAATTTCTCTTTTTGATTAAGATTAGCGGCTTCATGAACCTGCAACAAAATAAGTGCTTTAAATCTATAATTTCTGCAAGTATTCACCTTCTCCCAGATTTGATCGAACAATTCAACACCCTCTTGCACTCTTTTCAAGCATCTTTCCATTTCGGCTAAAAAATTAATTTGCAATCATAAAAATAAATGAAAATTAATATGTTAAAAACCTTGAAGTTTCCGTTTATCTGCCATTGCTTGCAACTTCCAACAATATAGCGACTAAAACTCCACAGATCCAAATAGATGTAATCAATTTCTTTAAGAAAAAAACAAACTGTACTCGGAGAATAAACACCAATAAATGCAACATTTCAAATAAAATAAAAACAAGAAACTGAAACAATATAAAAAATTTAACAGAAAAACAATACGCATACATATACATAATGAATATTTTTCAGACGTTAACGGTAACATGAAAGAAAATATTTGAGAAAATTTACCAGCAATATATGTTTTTAAAAGCAGAAACTGAGTATAAATTCATGGAAATCAAATAAAACACAGAAGCGCAGATGCTGTTCCACAGATGAGTCGCCGCAGAAAAAGTTATACTTCTGCTGTGCGTTATACCTTCACCCTATCACTTATAGCCGACCTGACCAAATTCATCAACGGAACAGTATGCTCCTCACACTTTCTAATCTAACAAATAGGTCGCAAAATTATCAGATTACAGTATTCTTTTAAAAATTTACAAGTACACAAGACCAAAAAACTTAAATCTTTTACAAAATAAAAAAAATTAATAAACATTTAGAAGTTGTAAGTGATTTTGGTCAGTTTGAAAATAAATGTCAACTGAATGAATAATTCATAATTTATAGTGTAATTTTGCACGATCGTGTGATTTACAATGGATTGAAGAAAGCCAGAAAATTTCCTGCATAAATTTTAAAAATAACACGATTCCAATAAATATCGAACCTAAATATTGTTTTCATATCAAAAATAAATGAACTTTTTATTGTTTTACTGCATTTTTAATATTATGATCATGTTGTATCCCAACTGATGCAATAGTAGTTAAAATGTGCAAAAATATTAATTACATTACTCTTTTTAAAAATAAATAAAATCAGATTTAGAATTTTTTATTTAGAATAATTACAGTTGTTCAGTGTATAATAAAAATAATAAATTTTAACATCAGCAAAATGCTTTGAATATATTTTTAAATTGTTTTTCAACAAATTCTTATAAAAATTTAAAAAGTATAAATTTTTATTAATTCACAAATTCGAAATATTTTAGTTACTTTTGATCTGAGACAATTTGTTTTTTTCCAATCAATAGTCTAACTTGCTTATTGGTTATGGTTGAAATGAAATACAGTATACAGTTCGATAGCTTCCTGATGATGCAAGTTGTGATTGGCGGAAGCGCGGGCTGTTCTGTTTTGTAGATGTGTCATACGTTGGTCTTTGAAGTTTGCTAGAAGATTGACGCACACTTTTGAAAAGCCAGACGCTTAGGTAGTCATTGTGTCGTATTTTCGTTCTCATCGCATTTGTTGCGCTGGCCTCATTTTGTACATTTACAGTTTTTTTGTTTTCAAAAAGTGAACGCAAACTCGTGTTTATGTATGGTTAATTTGAAATTTGAATTATTCCTTATTTTTGTCAAAATATTATTCACTTACATGTTAAATTTGTTTTTCTTTTTGTTTTCGTTTATTAGTGGTAGCTGATTATTAGCATTACTTCAAAGTTCAATGATTATTTTCGCTTAAATGATCGATTAGTTCAAATCTAGTTGGATAAATTGTACTTTTCGAATGATGATTATCTTTTTATAGTTTACAGTGATGAGCTTTGGTGCTTTGTGGAATCGTATTCACGGCAAGCTAAGTGAAGCGATTGGCTTGTCTCATGATTCACAGGACGGGTTATGCAAAGAACCGCCGCACATTGACAAGAAAACGATCGAAAAAACATGGCGACTTATGGATCAAGTAGTTGAAATTGTGCTTATTAAAAATTATTATTATTTTAATAATAATTTTTTTATTAGGTTGTTCGCATGTGCCAGCATCCAAGGTTGAATTTGAAAAACAGTCCACCGTTTATTCTTGACATTCTTCCTGATACTTATCAGCATTTGCGGTTGATTTGCGCGCAAGATTTCAGTTTGAGTGAAAACGAATATTTTCGCTTTTTCATCATGAATCTCATGCGAAAGTGCAAAAGCACCGTCCATTTGTTTAAAGTTTACCGGGAACAAATGTATGATGAGTATTCGGCCGGTCGGCGAAGTCTCAACAAGCTGTCGCTCATATTTTCCCACATGCTTGCCGAGTTGAAAGCTGAATTTCCTAACGGTCAGTTCATTGGCGATCGATTTCGGGTGACCAAAAAAGATGCAGCGGAATTTTGGCGAAACTGCTTTAACAACAGGTAACAGTTATTTTTATTCATTTACATGGAAATTGGCTAAATCTAATTTTTTTTAACAATATCTTTCTTTAGCTGCTCAGATTACAATCTTTAGGTATGATACTTATTCTTCTACTGTTACGTCAATTGTTTTCTCATATTTTCTTCACTTTTTATCTGATTTTTATTTATGGTTTAAATGATTGAATATTGTTTTCCTTTTTTAAAGTTAACTATAAAAGTTCGTAAGCAATGAATGATTGAACGTTCATCAATTGTTTTGCAGTTCTTATGGATTCTTTGAAATTAGCTGAAATAGACTGTCTCCAGAGAGTCGATTAGTGAGAATGATAATTATTGCAAATTTAAACGCTGGTGAAGAATTATTTATTTATGTTAGCCAGTGTATCAAATTGAAGCTTGTATGCTTTTTAATTTATTTGTTGAAAGTAAATCCAAATGAACTTTGATGATTGTGTTCTGTTTAGTTTGCTCATTTTGTCAAAAATTGATACGATTGTGAGCTATTTGTATGCAGTCATTTTAATAATAAGTCAGTTTTTTAATTTTTGTCCTTTTGCTTCAGAACTTTGGTTTCGTGGAAGGAATTTCGAGTGGCATTGAACGAGGTGCATCCAATATGCTCCGGCTTGGAAGCTTTAGCTCTGAAAACAACGATCGATTTAACATGCAACGATTATATTTCTAATTTTGAATTTGACGTTTTTACACGGTAAGTGTGAAGATTGTGACACTGAAAATTCAATATATTGCATTTGGAAAAACGTTCAAGCCTAGTGATAATAACAAAGCGTGATGAAAGCCATCAAGATTTTGCTTTTGTCAGCGTTATTCAGTTTATCAATTTGTGCTTTGAATAGGAACAAAATTAATCATAGTTTGTGTAATCGTTTGATTATTTTGAGAAAAACAAAACTATCCGAATGAATAATTTTTAGTTGAATAATTCCGAATGAATTTAATATAAACAATAATTGAAGAAGATACGAAGTGTGCATGTTCAGTTCCGTTTGTGATGATACACGAAATCCATTTTTATATGTATATACTATAAGAAATATTTATTTTGCTTAACAGATTATTCCAACCTTGGGCATCACTACTTCGAAATTGGCAAATCTTGGCCGTTACGCATCCTGCTTATGTGGCTTTTTTGACTTACGATGAGGTGAAACGTCGCTTACAAAAATTTATTAAAAAACCCGGCAGGTATGGCTTTTTATTCAACTTTTGCGTAATTTACACGTTTTAATATTTTTTCTTTCAAATTTAGCTACGTATTTCGACTGAGCTGTACTCGACTAGGCCAGTGGGCAGTCGGCTATGTGACAGCAGACGGGAAAATTTATCAAACCATTCCGCAAAATAAATCTCTTATTCAAGCCTTGATAGATGGCTCGAGAGAAGGCTTTTACTTGTATCCAAATGGACGTAACGTCAATCCAGATCTGAGTTGGGCTTTGCAACCTACTCCCGAGGGCCACGTCAAAGTAACGCCTGAACAGTATGAAATTTATTGCGAAATGGGCACCACGTTTCAATTGTGCAAAATCTGTGCTGAAAACGACAAAGATATTAAAATTGAACCATGCGGTCATTTACTTTGTACACCTTGTTTGCTCAGTTGGCAGGTAAAATTGTTATTTGTATTTTTCAATTAATACCGACTATTCTAATAAGTAATGTTAATTAATAAATATTTTTCTTTTTTTTTTCTAGGAATCGGAAAGTGGTGGTACATGTCCTTTTTGTCGATGTGAAATTAAAGGTACAGAATCTGTGGTGATTGATGTTTTTGAACCGCGGAAATCCGTCGAATCTTCATCAGTAGCTCCTGTTGTTCACGATCTGATTGACATGGATATTTCGGATAGCAGGGTATGTTTATTGGAAAAAACTTTAAAACTCAAAAGCATTTTCTGAATTTAATTTCAGTTATTTTTCATATTATGTAAATTCAGTTGGCACTTCTTTAATTTTATAATCGTGTGATTTCTGATTTGCAATTTTATGCATGCGGTTTTTTGTTTTGCTTCAGTCAGATGTTATCTGTGCGTTGAGAGCTCGTTTATATTGAATTGCAAAGCTGACATTTGAAAAGGATAATTATATTATAACATAACAATATTTTCAATGGAAATAAATGCTCATTTGAGAAATCAGCTTTAACATCTTCAAAAGTGCAATTAATCAGAAACATTAAAATTTTTATTGATAATTAAGAATTTAATTGGAAAAATTCATTTGGACAGCAGTAGTAGTTATTTTTATCATTTTTTAATAATAGTGATAAATGTTATTTAATGATATCTGCGATTCAATTTTAGGCATAAAAAAGAAACGTTATTGATTATGCTGTTTTGTTTAATAATTGCAGTGTTGAGAATTTTATATTAAAAGAAATTGCATGTAAATAAATCTTTTTATCATCATCAAAACGTGATTGAATTTGAAAAATGACCACTATTACGTAGATAAATGAACAAATGTCCTGCTCCAGTGTTGAGCGTTATGATAATTAGGCTGTTAATGCAATCTTTTTATTTGTTATTTAATTTATGACTTCTCATTTATCTTCACAGTGTTATAATGCATCAACGAGTTGCAGATGGAAATGGAAAATTTTTTATAATTTGTGCAAAATATTTTCTGTATTCATCTATAAAAGCATATATATGTACAAAATGTATTGCAGTATAGGACATAGTATTACATTTGAAAGATGTAGAAATTAAGTTTTTTATGCTTGAGATGTTATATATATATAAGTTGCATTGATTTGTTCACCGACAAATGTGAGAAAGTATTATTTATTGATTGATTTTAGGTTGAATCGAAAAGTAGCAATTTGCCTTGTGAAATGGGTAACGAGACGGATTTGCCATTCTCTAGCCAACTCTTGCCTCCGGCGGAACCGGCGCCGCTTCCTCCATGCTTTGACAAGCGTACTGTTGGTGGCCTTTTAACACATCCGACGACCTCATCGAAATAATATTGGCATTTGCAACAGTTTCCGCTTGCTTCTTCTTCTAATTCTATTGTCAATAGATGAAAGCGTTGAACAGTGTCTCTGTCCTCTTTGATTGCCGTCCTCGTTCAATAATCTTGCAACGGATCAGTTTTTATTGCTTTTCTTTAAATGAATTTTAGCAAGTAACAACAGATGCATTTACTTTTGCCATAACAATCCTTACATATTCACAGCTTTTGTTAAGCAAGCATTTTTTCACTTCTGCTGCAATGAGCATGTTAGAAGAATACACTGCCGGAAAAAGTATAATTTGTACAATTTTGATAAAAAGCACTCTTCATCTCTTTACCCTTTTCTGTTGTTTTTCTGTTGCATTTTTTAAAACACTTTCTAATCAGTTTGTAGCTTTGGGGTTAAGTAATTTGAACACCATCGTTAGTATCATCATTTATAGATGATGGTGATGATGCTGCTATATACGGCAATGTATATTTTCTATTTTTATTTTATTTATTGATTTAAGATGTGTATATTCAGAAAAATGCATCTCACCACGACCGAATTGAAGAAATATGCTGGGAAAAGTGTTATTGAAAGTAAACGTTTTTACCATTTATTGTTGACTGAAGTGACAGAAGTAACACAAGCGCACTGACCTGGACAAATGTATCTGGTGGGCGTATTTGTCACCACCACCACTTTCAGGAGAGAAATAGTTATTTTTCCAACTGCCATTTTAAACAGCCTGATTTTAACTACACTCAGTTGAACATGTTGTTGTCGAAGTTGGTATTGTTTTTTGTGTTCCACTGAACAGAAAAAAACTAGATTTGACGTCATCTGCTTAAAAAGAAATATGCTAACAATAATGATTCATCGTTTGAAATACATACTGGCAGAAAATGGCAGAAATTTAAAGAAAAAGCTTACCTCTGATATATCTTGTTTTTCTTAAATCCAAACAAAATTAAAAAATTTTCTGTTCGTTAATAGCATTTTAAATTCATCGAGATTATATGTTTTTTACATTTAAACAAAAAATTGAATGCTTTAAATTAAAAGTAAGTAGTGAAAAACTGCAATGCATTTTATATATTAAGTATTACATTTAAATGCTGAACTGATCTTTTATCTGTTTCTTTTTTTTGCAAGATTTAATTTTAAAATATTGCTATAATTACGAGAAATGTAAAATGAAATAATATTTAAGAAATTTATCATGCTCATCTGTCTGCATCATGTTGTAATGTTATTATTATGTACGTGAAGAGTGAAAAGTGAATTTAAATTCAAAGGCATTCTTTCTTGGGCAATATGCGCAATATAAACAAGCATTCGCTTTGTGATGCAGTGAAATTTCTTAGCATTTCAATTTTTCGGTGACAATTACTTAAAGTATTCCCTGGACGTCTGCACTTCACTCTTTCAAAATTTACGCTTATTTTTAAAAGATGCGTACTTTTCCATGGTTCAGAAACTTAGTAAGTGAATAGGGAAAGCTTTTTTTATCACCGTAGCTATTACTCTTAATGCGACTAAGTTGATGAAAATCATTTTTCATCTGTTCAGGCTGCCATTTGCCTCTTCACTCGACGTGCTGGCCATTTTAACCATAGGGGCTGAAAGGACTAATCGAATATAATTCAATCTTTGCTTTCAGGGATGAAACCATATGTTCAAAACGGTCAAACAGCTAATTGTTAAGCTGCAAAGCTAGAGTTTTGAGGCCGAAACGAAATTTCCCAGTCAGCGCAACGCTGATTTATCAACATTAATTATATCATCAAGCACAGGAGCCAAACAGAACAAAAAATTGGGCATGGGATGAACTGGTTAAAATTCAAAAGTCAAAATATTACATATCCTCTCTGCTTAGGGTTTAAAAAGTAGTCATCAACTCGTTAAAGTTGCATATCAATAGATATAAAGTGAATCAACAGCGCAATATTAATTTACAAATGAGTAACCAACTCTTGTCAACAACAGTATAAAAAATTAGCTTTCAATGAAACATCCATTCATCCATTACCATGTTGAAAAAGTGATTTAACACGTGAAAGTAGCGAGGATCTCAATGGATGATTTCATCGCAATCATGATCTGTAATACGTTGCACATTCATAAATGTTTCCTAGATAAATATTATACCTATGTGCATACATCCAAAAACGATTTAAACTCTATATCAAAGGCACCAGAATCACGAATCCCTACCTTTACGCAGAAACCAAAAATAACCAATACGTACAATTTTCTCACGCATACTATACAATTTTGATGCACAAATATGGTGCCATTTAGAAATTTTCACAGCCCAACAGTCAGCTTTTTGTTCGACCTATCTGGTAATTATACTCTTCATACGTGCATTAGTGCGCAATGCACATTAACGACTCTAGCGCGCACTGCACTCACATGGAGGTATAAATTTCCACCTACAAAATTAATAAGAGGACGTTTTAATCCGTTAAACTGTAGTTGTTTTGCATTGTGTTACATTTTAAAGTCGAGTTATTTAGTATAAGAGAGGCTTGGATGATTACCCAGAATTTATAAAAACAAAAATGAACATGCTAACAGTATATTTATTCACTGTTGGTCATCTATTCGAAAGCTGCTTATCTCTTTGTCATACTGACATGGACAAATAGCAGACTTGCAATACTGCAGAAATGAATAAGCATTTTTGCACGAGTAGATATGTCATGGTCATAAAATTTAATTGTAAAGCAACATTTCTACTGCATACACAGAACTTTTTTATTTCTATTTATTCGAACAGTGGATTGATTCCTGCAGTCTTGACTGTAATTGAAAATACAGCAATCAGTTTGCGCCTGGTTCATTACAGATGCAGTCTCTAATCCACGAACGCTTTTTATTTCCTCTATGGATTCTTCCTTCCCTATTTGGCTTATTGTTTAATATGGCATATTTTAAAGTAAGTGCATTCTTAAGACAAATCTAAATGAGGTAATGAGGCGGATTAAAGTAACTGACCTGGACACCAAGTTCGTTCTATATGAACCTGGATATCGGAATTACTGTGACATATATACTGTAGGGTTTGTGCTAAAAATAGATTCTAGTGAGAAACTTTACTAGTAATCCGTTTGTTTCGAACGATGTTTTTGGGAGCCTACCATGGCCTCTTCCAATGTCACGAATTTGCAAAGCAAGAACGCGGTTTTACTGAAGCTTCCGACCTTCTGGACTTCCCAACCCCAGGTGTGGTTTGAGCAAGCTGGAGCGCAATTCCACATCCGCCGTATTTCTGCTGACATAAACAGGTATTAGTACGTCGTCAGCGCGCTGGATCAGGATAGTGCGTACCAAATCGCTAGCTTCCTTCTTCCCCCAGGAGCTACAGATAAATACCGTAACGAGCCGCTCCCTCAGGCAGGCTCGTTCACTTCCTCCACCGCGCTATTGGCGCATTCGTCGCTAAACGGCGAGGGTCCGGTATTGACCGGCGGGTTTCCCTTTTTTTCCGATTCGCGCTTTCCAGATAGCATTATAACAATCAAACAACAGTCAGTAAGTATAGTTTTTATTGGCAACTGTGAGCAAGGTCCGCCGACAATGCGTTACAGCAAGCTTCTTCGACCAACACAACAACCCGACGCATACGTACACCCCCGCACTACCGTACTCTACCTCTGATCTTCAAGTCCAAATCTGCTTACGGTTGCTTCACCTTTCTTCCGCTTCGTTGTCTGAAGGAATAGAGTTGTTAGCTCAGTCCGCATCCGCTACGATACAAAGGCCTATCTGACGGAGCTTTTTGGCCCCAACGAAAGCAAATAAGCGGCCAAACTGCCGCATATGGATGGATATGCTCAGTTAATGAGTGAAATACTGCTCTTGTTGATGGGCATGAGCCTTGTTTCTTATTTCGGCAAATATCCTTGTCGCAAATACCGACCGACATCCGTCTGCTGTTATTGAACGCCAGTTTCAAAGACACCCAACAATTGGCAGCTCATGCTGACTGTTATGGATGCAGATAAACAATATGAATATATTTCACATGTAAGCAGTATATAGCCTACTTACTTACTTACATGTAAGCAGTATATAGTACTGTGTGTCTACAGTAGTAAAAATGGGGTTGCCTGTTCGGTTCAGACTTTTGTGTTTTCTCTTCTTATTTGATTCGCTTTAGCCACAAAGTCTGGATGCTATATTGTAGCGATGGTTACCCTTATCACATGATTACTTATTGAAGCAAAGAATGGCAAGCTTCGAATATGTTTTTTGAGCAGCAGAGTTGATGTTATTTAGGAAAGCCCAAATACTACCAGACATTATTTTTTGGCGACTTCTTTACAAGTTATTATCTTCTGGTCAAGTTAGCAGAATTGAACATGAGAGCCACCAGAACGAGTCGACCATATAACATTAATGGTGCTGTGTAAATGAAAAAGATGCGCTGATGCTAGTGATGGAAGAGAAGTGAGATGCTTTCAACTATCGCAGTGACGGAAAGGATCATATAGTTAAATGGAAAGACAATGTCATCATAAACATAGCCAGTAACTGCATGGCTTTTCTTTTCTCAAAAATTCATTAGCGATTGCTCAAACGTATATGTACTAATGCCAAATTTAGTCAATCATACAACATTGTTATGAAAGGAGTAGACCTTCATGATCGACTGGCAGCAGCCTATCACCTGATGTATCTGAACTACGTATTATGTAATAATACCAAAATCGTGACGCTGAACTACCAGATCGTCTCGGTAGTATGTCGCTTGTATGTGAAAGCAGGGCATACAAATTGAAACACCGGCAAAGAGAAGAAATATTGGAGGTGTTCAAAAGTATTATTGTGTGTGTTCCTTGTAATTAGTGATTATTTTAATTTGGCTGTTCTTTATTATTGTTATTGTTGCTGTTGGATAGCGAAAAATAAAAATCACTGTTTAGCTTATTATTTTCTGTGTTGTTTTTCTTGAGTTATTACTATCACATTTGATGTAACGTCACTGTGGTACAATGAAATTTAGAACAATGATAAAAATAATTTTTGAAAATGCTGATCACTGAAAAGTAGAAACCACCACAAATAATATATTAAGAAAACAAAATTTATACGAATGATAAAAATTCATAAATTTTAATAAAAACAAACTGATGTAATTTTGGAATAATAAAAATTTTCGCTACTAATGTTAAAGCAATAAGCAATGGGCAATCAGGAAATTGAAACCAATAAGAATACGGTATGAAGGTCCAATAAGATAGCGCGTAAAACGACCAGTAAAAAAAGGCGGTAAAAATTTGGTTCGAAATAGATCATCCTAAGTTGTTAGTGTCTAGCTTTTTTACAAACATGAAAATTTCACTTCATGCTTGATACAAATAATAGACATGGCTATAAAATGGAAAATTCAGATCATGTCTCTGTTTCTTTTATTTTAATAATAATGTGTTTAGCTTAAAAGACAACCATATAAAACAAACATTTACAAGAATTTATAGAATCTATGTACAAAGGGAATATGTAAAAATGATATAACATACAGTCAATTTATATTTTATATTTAATCCTGAATAGTTAATCCTTAGTTTAACCAAATACGCATTAAGATAAGCGGCTTTTATTCTATTACTAATAGAATTTTTTTTATCACACTTTTGCATTAATAAATTATATTTTACATAAAAATGTTTTTTACATGCAAATTATTAACAGTAAGCGATATTTTTAAATGTTTAATATAGCACTTTGATTTAAATTATTTCGTTAGTCAGTAAGCTGAACTGCCATCTGGGTTGCATAAATATAATTTTGATGAAACTATTACATATATTAACTTTATATATTTTAGATTTATTGCTTCATTATCAAATTAATGCGAATTGTATTTTTGAAACTTGAACCTTTCATATGTTAAGAACAAAGTGCTTTTAATGAAATATCATTATTCTGAGGTATAGCAAACAAGGTTCATTTTCAGATACTTTGAGATGAAATTTCTCAACGTTCAATATAACTGAACAGACAAGTAACGTGCGAAGAAAAGAAAAAAAGTGAATGATCGCACAAATGTTAAATTTTTAAGGAAAAAAAATTTGTATTCAATCGATTACGATGGTCGTCAAAGTTTTCTGCATTATCAACATTAGTATCCCTCGATGCACTCTGCCACAATAAAAAATCATCACCGACCTTTGTTGTCCTGAAGAGGGCTGGGATTTGCAGGTCTTGACGATGACTGGGCAGTTTTCGGTATCGCTTTGCCCGGTTGTTGTACATCGTGGACTGTACCCGTTTAAAGGGCGGAAAGTGGCCAAATGTGGATGGCTCGGCGGATGCGGCGGCAGCTTCCTCATCATGGTTTGGTACTACTCGGTCCCGCTTTTCTCTCATTGGTCATTACCCACGCTATTTTATTGGACCGTCAAATCTTAATCACAACTGAAGAGTTTGAATCAATGAGCAATTAGACAAAAAAAACCAATGCGACAAAGACTTCACTGAGGAATTAGACAAAGAAAACCATTACGACAAAGACTTCACGGCCAAATAAAATGAAAACCAATACAACAAAGATTGACGAATCCACC